>NC_041388.1:421474772-421482528 GCF_002162155.2 Triticum dicoccoides | reverse complement strand
AGAGCCCCTTGCGGCGCCACCTCAGGGAAACTCGAGGGCTGGTTTTAGTTGTATGGATTGCCTATCCGGTGTTGCCCTGAGAACGAGATATGTGCAGCTCCTATCAGGATGTCGGCGCATCGGGCGGTCTTGCTGGACTTGTTTTACCATTGTCGAGGATGTCTTGTAACCGGGACTCCGAGTCTGATCGGGTCTTCCCGCTAGAAGGAATATCCTTCGTTGACCGTGAGAGCTTGTGATGGGCTAAGTTGGGACACCCCTGCAAGGATTTGAACTTTCGAAAGCCATGCCCGCGGTTATGGGCAGATGGGAATTTGTTAATGTCCGGTTGTAGAAAACCTGAAGTTGACCTTAATTAAAATACATCAACCGCGTGTGTAACCGTGATGGTCTCTTTTCGGTGGAGTCTGGGAAGTGAGCACGGTGTTAGAGTTATGCTTGACGTAGGTTGTTCTAGGATCACTTCTTGATCATAGTCATTCGACCGTGCCTTTGGCTTCTCTTCTCGCTCTCATCTACGTATGTTTAGCCACCATATATGCTAGTCGCTTGCTGCAGCTCCACCTCATACCTTTTACCTTACCCATAAGCTTAAATAGTCTTGATCGCAAGGGTGTGAGATTGCTGAGTCCCCGTGACTCACAGATACTTCCAAAACCAGTTTGCAGGTGCCGATGTTACCGAGTAGGTGACGCAACCAAGCTCAAGGAGGAGCTCGATGAAGATCTTGTCCTTTGTGTTGTTTCGTTCTAGTTGATCAGTAGTGGAGCCCAGTTGGGGTCGATCGGGGATCTGTGTAGCTTTTGGGGTAGTCTTCTTTTATTTTGGGTTCCGTAGTCGGACCTTGATTGTATCTGGTTGATGTAATGCTTTATTCATGTAATTGTGTGAAGTGGCGATTGTAAGCCAACTATTTATCCTTTTCCCCTTATTGTATTACATGGGTTGTTGTGAAGATTACCTCACTTGCGACATTGCTTTCAATGCGGTTATGCCTCTAAGCCGTGCTTCGACACGTGGGAGATATAGCCGCATCGAGGGCATTACAAGTTGGTAATCAAAGCCTTTCCCGACCTTAGGAGCCCCCTGCTTGATCGAATAGCTGGCGTTGTTGAGTCTAGAAAAATGTTTTGAGTCATTTAGGAATTATATATATCAGAGAGTTAGGACTTGTTTTTACTCCTCAGTCCCTTCGTCACTCTGGTGAGGCATCCTGACGTAGACTTTTGACTCTTCTCTTCTCAAATTTCACAAAAAAAATTAGGATCAGGCGGGTATCTTGGAATCGTTCCGATGGTTTTGTGACGAAAACATTGTTCTTGGTGCCTCCTGACATTTAGGGTTGTGGCAGTGTCTCGGGGAGTTGAGCTCTGAGGTGTTGTCGTCACAATTTTATCATTACAGTTCTGGAATACCTAAGTTTAGTTTCACCGACATCGAAAATCTCTTTTATGCAGTTGTTGGTGAGATAACCTCGACGCCACCCAGTACTGGGGCGAGAGTTCGGGAGTATTGCCATAACTCGTATAACGGATGCTTTTCAAAGGTTGAGGTAGATGATTTCTGAAGGTTTCTTGGTTATGTGTTGAAGGATGGATACAGCTGGATGTAGGAATTGTTAGTTTTGGGTGAGATATTATGCTTCCCCTGTATCCCCAACACCTGATTGCATAACTGGGAAAGTTTCGGGAGTTTATAAGTGGGAATTCAAGTAGCTCTTAGGATATCTTTCCGACAGGTGTATGATATGAAATTGGGGTTCGATGTCTAGTGGTCCGCCTATTCACAGTTGGTTTTGCAGTGGTCTCGTTGTGTCTTAAAGAGTCCTTGGCTATGCCGACTCGGGGACGCTTCGTATGTCATGTGCACTGCCTTGTACATGATGGTGTTGTACGATCGAGCCCGTGTAGGCCCCACCACGAAAACTTCGGACGAAATCTCTATCATATGTTTGTTCCGGCTTATTCTGCAAGCCAATCCTTTGTTTTGTTTTGAGTTGTGGTATTCGAGTTGCTTCAGAGAAAAATGTGGATTCCATCCCTTTCCTAAGCGGTGTTCTCATACCCCGATGTGAATAATAATCCTTCTTGATTGTCGAGTTTGTCTTGTCAATCCTTTTTATCGGCGTGTTTCTCTTCAAGTGGATCCGATCATTTTCAACATTGGCAAGATCAACTCAGTTTTCGTCAATGGTGTTTGTTTCATCCGTCTCCAAGTTGCCTTTGTTTTCCCGCCCTCCCACCCCTTTTTTCTTCAAGGACTCAAATTTCTTAATCAAGTATCCATTTTATTCGTGTGAAGTCTCTCCATTCTTTTCCTTCATGTTCTTACCCGGTGTTCTCATGAAGATTCTAACAGAGCTTCAAGTTCGTCACTCTTCACTCGTTTTCTTCTCCGATGGATTAAAATCAAGCTTTTGGTGTTGATCTCATACCCCTTTCTCCTCGTTTCAGATACCTTCTCATGCCGGTGCACCTCAAATTCATTCTTTTCTCGCTATTCAATTATTCCGGAGTGCTGAAGATATCTCGGAAAGCTCGTTTTTTTCCTTCAAGATTCGTTCAAGTTATTTCGAGGTTCTTATCTTATTCTAGCCATTTAATTCAACCGACGCAATCTATCTTTTAAATCATTCAACGGTGTTTCTTTTGAGTGGGACCTAACCCATAGGTCTTTTTCCAGGATCTTACCTGACTCTTCTATTTTCCCGGAGCTACCATCAAATCCTTTTCAAAGTTTGACGTAAGAATGAATTGTCATCAGTCAAATGTCTTTCTCCAAGATCTTTCATTTCTTTCATCGTTGGTTCAACCTTTCCAATTTTAATTCCAAAGTACCTCAATAATTCTTGGTGGTGTTTCTCATCGTCATTCTCTGCATTTGAAGACCGAAGAAGAATTCTCTCTCAATCTTGCTCCATTCTCTTCAAGATTCGTGATTCTAGCTGTTGCCATCCTCTCGTAATTGTTTTGATTGTGAGAATTATTTTCACCTATCCGAAGCAATTCAAGAGTCTTCTCAGTTTGTTATCCGGAGTCCATCAATTCAGGTTTATTCATTCTCAGCTGTCAGTTATCGTTCTCCAATCTTACCGGTGATTCGTTCAAGTGATCTCTAATCAGTTCATGATCCCTTCGTTCTCATGTATCTAGATTGTCTCAAGTAACTTCGTTCATTTCACAATTCTTACCTGGTGATTCATCCCTTTACTTCGTGCATTTTAAATTCTACCGGTGGCTCTTCCAAGATTCTTCTTCCTTCGTTATAATCTCAATTGACTCTTTCTTTCCAATTCTACCGGTGGTTCATTGAAGACCTTCCCAAGTTTATGTTATATCTCTCTTAATCTTTTCCACGAGAATAAGTAATATGTCAAATCCGTTGATTGTCATCAATTTAATTGGTGAAGGATGCGCACAACGTAATTCTTATTCTTTGTTTCATCCAAGTGATTATTTCCCTATTCCAGAGGCTCATCAAATTCTTGGTCTCATTTGTTTCATCTTTCTTTTCCTGAGTTCCAAGCTTTTCCGCATTATATCATCGTTAAGATTCATATAAATCATCGCAAGGCTTCACCTTGTGTTTTCAACCTCTCTTTCCTTCCGTTTGATCATCCTTTTGTTACCGGAGTTCTCAACGAAGGCTCGACATGGTGATTCATCAAGGATTTAATTCTTTCTCGAAGTGTTCATCGAGATTCTTTTATAAGGAGCTCAAGCATTCTTCATCTTGGTATCCGGAGTGCAATGCTTCCTTCCATATCAATAGAGGTGGTATTATATCATTCTTGATAATCTGAGTTCATGTTTCATGATTCACATGTTGTCAAGAATGAGGTATTTAAACCCATCACTTTCTTCATTGGAATTATCTTGGGTTATATTTCACCTAAAGCTTTCCTTTAAGGATTGTCGCTCTTATGGTGTTTATCAATGATCCAAGTTCTTCATTTATCCTCCCAGTGAGATAGCTTCTCGTCTCCTTGTTCTTATCAATCCAATTCTTTTTCCTGTGAGTGGTAGGTGGTCACCTCATAATTTGAGATGTACTCCATAAGACCATATCAAGCTTATTCTTTTCGTTGTTGGTTTTCCAACAACTCCGTTCTAGCATTTGTTGTAAGCGTGATCCCTCAAGATCTTGTTTCCCTTCGTTCATTCCATTCGATTCTTAATTTTGTTCCGGAGGCTTTGTGATGTTGCTCTCTTCAACCCATCTTTTCGTTCTGTCAGGATCGTGTTCTTTTCTTGGTTTATCCATCTAACCGGAGTGTTGTGTCCTTTTTGCTCAAGCTCTTTTCGCCTTATCAAGCCTTTCATCTCTTCTCAACCGGAGTGCTGTCTGAGATCTTTCTTACCCCTTGTTTCATTCATTCATTAGTTCCGGAGGCAGTATGTTGTTATTCCTTGTTCCTTTTTCTAACGGAGTGTTTTCAACTTCGTTCATCTCTGTTGTATTCTTTTCTCGAAATGGCTTAACCTTTTCAAGGTTCTTTGGTCTCACTCATTGGTCAAAGAAGCAACTTAATTTTACCTCTTCTCTTTCTCTTCCGTTTTCCCTCCGGTGCCATTCTAGATCTCGAGACGAGATCCTCTCGTAGTGGTGGAGTGTTGTGATGCCCCGAGACCGTTGAGCCAGGTGTCCTCCAGTTATTTGCTGTCGTTGTCATGTCATTTGCTTGCGTGTTGCATCTTATCATGTCATCATGTGCATTGCATCATCATGTTTTAAAACTTGCATTCGTCTGGGTTCTCCGAGTTCTTTCCGTTGTCCGTTCTGAGCCCAGACACACTTGCACGCGCCCGCGGCATGTCCGAAATATTATTTTATAAGTTGCCGGAAAATGTTCTTGGAATGGGATGAAAGTTAGCGTGTGGTCTTATTATACTGTAGATAGACCGCCTGTCAAGTTTCATCGCATTCGGAGTTCGTTTGACGCCCCAACGATTAACTATAGCGACAATATAGTCGGTCAAACGTCGGACGTTTTCGGTCTCCGAAAACAGTCGCCGGGCCTTCTCTCTTCCCTTTTCTCAGCCTGAGGCCTTCTGCACGGTCCACTACCTACCGCCAGGCCCAACCTAACCTCTCCCGTCAGCCCGCGGCCCTCCTCGCGCACGCGTCTAAAAGTTGTCCCGGACCCGACCCGGACAGTCATTACCGTTGTGTCTGGATCATCCCCAAACATCTACAAAACGTCTCCGTTTTGTTAATTGGACTTCCTAACATATTTCTCTCGACCGCTCGATTTTATTGGAGGGACGGATTAGCCCCTAAACTCTCCCTCTTTCCTTATATATATACTCCCTAGTCTAAATCAAGACCAAACCCTAGAAACTAGGGATCTGTCCCATCCATTCCGCATCCACCTGCCCAAATCCCCTCGCAGCGCCGCCACCCCCCACCTAACTCCACTCGGTTTTCCGTGCCCGGCCAATCAAGAGCGCATGCCTCGATCTGGATCGAGAGGAGCGCCGATCCATCCCGGTCTCTCCTCGCAGAGACCTCCCGCGAGCATGCAGGCCGACCCCGTCGCCGTTCCTCCTCTGCTCTCTTCCTTCCTCTCTCTCTTTTCTTCTCTGTCTCACCTCTCTCTATGTGTCTCTCTTCACCACGGACAGGACTCGACGACCTCTGCCATCCAGGGCCTCGCCATGGCCGTCCTCTCCTTCCTCGCCTTGCCGGAGATGCCCCATCTTCGCCATGTCCCGCTGCCGCCCGGACCGTCTGCGTTGACCCCTGCATCCACTCCAGCCTTGCCGTCCCGCCGAAGTCCCCATGCCTGGGTCCGCGCCCCCGCAAGCCACGGCCAAGGCAGCTACCTCCTCGCACGCCCGATGCGTGGGCACGACCCCTTGACCCTGCCGACGAGGTCTGCCACCAAGGACGCCCTGCCATGGCACCGCCGCTTCAAGCTTCAAGCCCCGGACGCCAAGTCCCTGCCGCCCAGGACCCATCGCGCGCCTTCCTCTGCATGGAATAGGGAGGACGAGATGCTCGTTTACCTCACCATCGCTGCGCCCGCGCGCCAGGTTCCTCGCGGTCACCCCCGGACACTGGTCCTCGCCGGCCTTCCCTGCATGCTCGATGCCGCCGTCCCGTGTCTTCCCGGCGAGAGCCTCTCCTCTACTCCGTCCGGTTTGAGAGAACGCTCCATTTTTCCCCTTCGTTGACCGCAGCCCGCTCCAAGTCCCGTGCCTCGCAAGCTCCTGTGGCCGCTGCCTCTGTTCGATCCAGAGGATGCCCTCGCCCGCTTCATCACGCGTGGTTGCGTTGACTACGCGTGGTTTCAGCCCGCGCTAGGCCCAGCCGCTCCCCTATCAGTCCAAGCCACCTCCGATCGGGCCACGGCCCACTAGGTGAGCTCCTTCCCCAGCCCTCTGTGCTCTAATTCGGCCCGTGTAATGTTTTTTCCTGCCTGGACGATTTTTCCTTTTATCCAGATGCTGCAGTTTTTTTCAGATTAGCCCCTAAACTTCATGCATATTTTAACTTACAAACTAAGCATCACATGTAAAAACTTAATATATGAAACTTGCTTAGAATTTTGTGTAGATTAATAATATATCATTTTCATCCATGTCTAAAATGTTTAAAATGTTGTTTGTTTAATCTTGCTTAAATAACTTGCTAAAATGTTTTATTTCATAACTAATTAACCGTAGCTCCAAACCTAACAAACTTTATATGTAAATGGGGTATAAAAATGCCAAGTTTAACATGGTGTACTTGTTTTGCATGTTTAACAAACCTAAAATTGTGTTTAGGGCAGAACAGTATCAAATCTATAGTATGCATATGGGGATTTACTGGAATTGTTGTTCGGTGCTTTCAGCCTCATTTAAACTTGACTAGATAGGTAGTTTTATTTTGCTTCACCTTCTTGCCATGCTAACAACATTTAATATTGTTGAGTACATAAACAAGATCGAGCTAAATAAGTCACGTGGTGTTTCGTCAATATGCAACGGAGTTGCATATTGAGCTCCACTTAATTTGTAGAATTGTTTGTGCACTTTGCCATGCCATGCCTCATTAAACCGGACATGCATCATACTTGTTTGCGCATCGTGCCATGCTTATGTGGTGGTTGTTTACCATGATTGTTTGCTTCTTTCTGGTGTTGCTTCTTCGGGTTGGTTCCGATAATGTCGCGTTTGTGAGGATCCGTTCGACAACGTCCGTTTGTCTTCTTCTTGGACTCGTTCTTCTTCCTTGCGGGATTTTAGGCAAGATGACCATACCCTCGAAATCACTTCTATCTTTGCTTGCTAGTTGCTCGCTCTTTTGCTATGCCTATGCTGTGATACCTACCACTTGCTTATCATGCCTCCCATATTGTTTAACCAAGCCTCTAACCCACCTTGTCCTAGCAAACCATTGTTTGGCTATGTTACCGCTTTGCTCAGCCCCTCTTATAGCGTTGTTAGTTGCAGGTGAAGATTGGAGCTTGTTCCATGTTTGGAACATGGATATTTTGTTGGGATATCACAATATCTCTTATTTAATTAATGCATCTATATACTTGGTAAAGGGTGGAAGGCTCGGCCTTATGCCTGGTGTTTTGTTCCACTCTTGCCGCCCTAGTTTCCGTCATATCAGTGTTATGTTCCCGGATTTTGCGTTCCTTACGCGGTTGGGTTATTATGGGAACCCCTTGATAGTTCGCCTTGAATAAAACTCCTCCAGCAAGGCCCAACCTTGGTTTTACCATTTGCCACCTAGCCTTTTTCCCTTGGGAGTCGCGCATCCC
>NC_041388.1:421431972-421474363 GCF_002162155.2 Triticum dicoccoides | reverse complement strand
AGTGCTTGTCCAAGTGTTGGTCCAAACTAGAGCCCCTTGCGGCGCCACCTCAGGGAAACTTGAGGGCTGGTTTTAGTTGTACGGATTGCTTATCCGGTGTTGCCCTGAGAACGAGATATGTGCAGCTCCTATCAGGATGTCGGTGCATCGGGCGGTCTTGCTGGACTTGTTTTACCATTGTCGAGGATGTCTTGTAACTGGGATTCCGAGTCTGATCGGGTCTTCCCGCTAGAAGGAATATCCTTCGTTGACCATGAGAGCTTGTGATGGGCTAAGTTGGGACACCCCTGCAGGGATTTGAACTTTCGAAAGCCATGCCCGCGGTTATGGGCAGATGGGAATTTGTTAATGTCCGGTTGTAGAAAACCTGAAGTTGACCTTAATTAAAATACATCAACCGCGTGTGTAACCATGATGGTCTCTTTCCGGTGGAGTCTGGGAAGTGAACACGGTGTTAGAGTTATGCTTGACGTAGGTTGTTCTAGGATCACTTCTTGATCATAGTCATTCGATCGTGCCTTTGGCTTCTCTTCTCGCTCTCATTTACGTATGTTTAGCCACCATATATGCTAGTCGCTTGCTGCAGCTCCACCTCATACCTTTTACCTTACCCATAAGCTTAAATAGTCTTGATCGCAAGGGTGTGAGATTGCTGAGTTCCCGTGACTCACAGATACTTCCAAAACCAGTTTGCAGGTGCCGATGTTACCGAGCAGGTGACGCAACCAAGCTCAAGGAGGAGCTCGATGAAGATCTTGTCCTTTGTGTTGTTTCATTCTAGTTGATCAGTAGTGGAGCCCAGTTGGGGTCGATCGGGGATCTGTCTAGCTTTTGGGGTAGTCTTCTTTTATTTTGGGTTCTGTAGTCGGACCTTGATTGTATCTGGTTGATGTAATGCTTTATTCATGTAATTGTGTGAAGTGGCGATTGTAAGCCAACTATGTATCCTTTTCCCCTTATTGTATTACATGGGTTGTTGTGAAGATTACCTCACTTGCGACATTGCTTTCAATGCAGTTATGCCTCTAAGCCGTGCTTCGACACGTGGGAGATATAGCCGCATTGAGCACGTTACAGGGAGCAGGTATAGTTACCTCATCAAGTTCTACTTTCCTCCCACTCACTTCTTTCGGGAGAAACTCCCTCTCTAGAAAGGATCCATTCTTAGCAACAAATGTCTTGCCTCCGGATCTACGATAGAAGGTGTACCCAACAGTCTCCTTTGGGTATCCTATGAAGACACATTTCTCCGATTTGGGTTCGAGCTTATCAGGTTGAAGCTTTTTCACATAAGCATGGCAGCCCCAAACTTTAAGAAACGACAACTTTGGTTTCTTGCCAAACCATAGTTCATAAGGCGTCGTCTCAACGGATTTAGATGGTGCCCTATTTAACATGAATGCAGTTGTCTCTAAAGCATAACCCCAAAAAGATAGCGGTAAATTAGTAAGAGACATCATAGATCGCACCATATCTAGTAAAGTACGATTACGATGTTCGGACACACCATTACGTTGTGGTGTTCCGGGTGGCATGAGTTGCGAAACTATTCTGCATTGTTTCAAATGAAGGCCAAACTCGTAACTCAAATATTCTCCTCCACGATCAGATCGTAGAAACTTTATTTTTCTTGTTACAATGATTTTCCACTTCACTCTGAAATTCTTTGAACTTTTCAAATGTTTCAGACTTATGTTTCATCAAGTAGATATACCCATATCTTCTCAAATCATCTGTGAAGGTGAGAAAATAACGATACCCGCCACGAGCCTCAATATTCATCAGACCACATACATCAGTATGTATGATTTCCAACAAATATGTTGCTCGCTCCATAGTTCCGGAGAATGGCGTTTTAGTCATCTTGCCCATGAGGCATGGTTTGCAAGTACCAAGTGATTCATAATCAAGTGATTCCAAAAGTCCATCATAATGGAGTTTCTTCATGCGCTTTACACCAATATGACCTAAACGGCAGTGCCAAAAATAAGTTGCACTATCATTATCAACTATGCATCTTTTGGCTTCAACATTATGAATATGTATATCACTACTATCGAGATTCATCAAAAATAGACCACTCTTCAAGGGTGCATGACCATAAAAGATATTACTCATATAAATAGAACAAGCATTATTCTCTGATTTAAATGAATAACCGTCTCGCATCAAACAAGATCTAGATATAATGTTCATGCTCAACATTGGCACCAATAACAATTATTCAGGTCTAAAACTAATCCTGAAGGTAGATGTAGAGGTAGCATGCTGACGGCGATCACATCGACTTTGGAACCATTTCCCACGTGCATCGTCACCTCGTCCTTAGCCAATCTTTGCTTAATCCCTAGTCCATGTTTCGAGTTGCAAATATTAGCAATAGAACCAGTATCAAATACCCAAGTGCTACTGCGAGCTTTAGTAAGGTACACATCAATAACATGTATATCACATATACCTTTGTTCACCTTGCCATCCTTCTTATCCGCCAAATACTTGGGGCAGTTCCGCTTCCAGTGACCAGTCCCTTTGTAGTAGAAGAACTCAGTCTCAGGCTTAGGTCCAGACTTGGGTTTCTTCTCTTCAACAGCAACTTGTTTGTCGTTCTTCTTGAAGTTCCCTTTCTTCTTCCCTTTACCATTTTTCTTGAAACTGGTGGTCTTGTTGACCATCAACACTTGATGCTCCTTCTTGATTTCTACCTCCGCAACTTTTAGCATTGCGAAGAGCTCGGGAATCGTCTTATCCATCCATTGCATATTATAGTTCATCACGAAGCTCTTGTAGCTTGGTGGCAGTGATTGAAGAACTCTGTCAATGACACTATCAACAGGAAGATTAACTCCCAGTTGAGTCAAGTGGTTATGGTACACAGACATTCTGAGTATATGTTCACTGACAGAACTATTCTCCTCCATCTTGCAGCTGTAGAACTTATTGGAGACTTCATATCTCTCAATTCGGGCATTTGCTTGAAATATTAGCTTCAACTCCTGGAACATCTCATATGCTCCATGACGTTCAAAACGTCATTGAAGTCTCGGTTCTAAGCCGTAAAGCATGGCACACTGACCTATCAAGTAGTCATCAGCTTTGCTCTGCCAAACATTCATAACATCCGGTGTTGCTCCTACAGTGGGTTTGGCACCCAGTGGTGCTTCTAGGACATAATTCTTCTGTGCAGCAATGAGGATAATCCTCAAGTTACAGACCCAGTCCGTGTAATTGCTACCATCATCTTTCAACTTTGCTTTCTCAAGGAACGCATTAAAATTTAACGGAACAACAACACGGGCCATCTATCTACAACAACATAGACAAGCAAAATACTATTAGGTACTAAGTTCATGATAAATTAAAGTTCAATTAATCATATTTAAGAACTCCCACTTAGATAGACATCCCTCTAATCATCTAAGTGACCACGTGATCCATATCAACTAAACCATGTCCGATCATCACGTGAGATGGAGTAGTTTTCAATGGTGAACATCACTATGTTGATCATATCTACTATATGATTCACGCTCGACCTTTCGGTCTCGGTGTTCCGAGGCCATATCTGCATATGCTAGGCTCGTCAAGTTTAACCCGAGTATTTCTGTGTGTGTAAAAACTGGCTTGCACCCGTTGTATATGAATGTAGAGCTTATCACACCCGATCATCACGTGGTGTCTCGGCACGACGAACTTTGGCAATGGTGCATACTCAGGGAGAACACTTGTACCTTGAAATTTAGTGAGAGATCATCTTATAATGCTACCGTCAATCAAGCAGAATAAGATGCATAAAGGATAAACATCACATACAATCAATATAAGTGATATGATATGGCCATCATCATCTTGTGCCTGTGATCTCCATCTCCAAAGCACTGTCATGATCACCATCGTCACCGGCTTGACACTTTGATCTCCATCGAAGCATCATTGTCGTCACGCCAATTATTGCCTCCACGACTATCGCTACCGCTTAGTGATAAAGTAAAGCAATTACATGGCGATTGAATTTCATGCAATAAAGCGACAACCATATGGCTCCTGCCAATTGCCGATAATTGTGTTACAAAACATGATCATCTCATACAATAAAATTTAGCATCAAGTCTTGACCATATCACATCACAACATGCCCTGCAAAAACAAGTTAGACGTCCTCTACTTTGTTGTTGCAAGTTTTACGTGGCTGCTACAGGCTAAGCAAGAACCGTTCTTACCTACGCATCAAAACCACAATGATATTTCGTCAAGTTAGTGATGTTTTAACCTTCAACAAGGACCAGGCATAGTCACACTCAGTTCAACTAAAGTTGGAGAAACTAACACCCGCCAGCCACCTGTGTGCAAAGCACGTCGATAGAACCAATATCGTGTAAGCGTACGCGTAATGTCGGTCCGGGCCGCTTCATCCAACAATACTGCCGAACCAAAGTATGACATGTATCGCCCACAACTCATTTGTGTTCTACTCGTGCATATAACATCTACGGATAAACCTGGCTCGGATGCCACTGTTGGGGAACATAGTAATTTCAAAAAAATTCCTACGCACACGCCAGATCATGGTGATGCATAGCAACGAGAGGGAAGAGTATCGTCCACGTACCCTCGTAGCCCGTAAGCGGAAGCATTATGAGAACGCGGTTGATGTAGCCGAACATCTTCACGATTCGACCGATCCAAGTACCGAACGCACGACACCTCCGAGTTCAGCACACGTTCAGCTCGATGATGTCCCACGAACTCTGATCTAGCAGAGCTTCACGGGAGAGTTCCGCCAGCACGATGGCGTGATGACGGTGATGATGTTACTACCGACGCAGGGCTTCGCCTAAGCACCGCTACGATATGATCGAGGTGGATTGTGGTGGAGGGGGCACCGCACACGGCTAAGGGATCAATGATCAACTTGTGTGTTCTAGGGCGCCCCCTGCCCCTGTATATAAAGGAGCAAGGGGGGAGGCCAGCCAGCCCCTGTAGGGCGCGCCAGGAGGAGGAGTCCTCCTCCTAGTAGTAGTAGGACTCCCCTTTCCTACTCCTACTAGGAGGAGGAAAGGAAGGGGGAAGGGGAGAAGGAAGGAGAGGGAGGAAAGGAGGAACGGGGGGCCGGCCCCCTGGTCCAATTCGGTTTGGGCTAGGGGGGTTGTCGGTGTCAAAACTGGCGGATCTCGTCTAGGGGGTCCCGAACTGTGCGTCTAAGGTTGATGGTAACATGAGACAGGGGACACGATGTTTACCCAGGTGCGGGCCCTCTCTATGGAGGTAATACCCTACTTCCTGCTTGATTGATCTTGATGGGTATGAGTATTACATGAGTTGATCTACCACGAGATCATAATGGCTAAACCCTAGAAGTCTAGCCTGTATGACTACGGTATTGAGTATATCCTTTCCGGACTACACCCTCCGGTTTATAAAGACACTAGGGGGATCTAGGGTTACAAAGAGTTGGTTACATAAGATGGAATCTTCATAGTTGTTCCCCAAGCTTGCCTTCCATGCCAAGGAGAGTCTTATCCGGACACGGGTACAGTCTTCGGTCTTCATATCTTCACAGCCCATCAGTCCGGCCCATAGATAACAGGTCGGACGCTCGAGGACCCCTTAGTCCAGGACTCCCTCGGTAGCCCCCGAACCAGTCTTCAATAGCGAGGTGTTCGGCACCCAGATTGTCTTCGGTATTGCAAGGCGGGTTCCTCCTTTAATTATTTCCAAGTAGTGTGTTCGGCTGTAGATTCGAAGTCTCCCCTCAGCTTCTGCGCGCTTAATGTCCTCATTTTCGATGTGTCGAGCGGATGCGGACAGTCAGGGTATTTTTTGCAAATAACACCCCAATCCTGCAAGGAAGAGCATCTATTTAAAGAGATTGGATCTCAGATCCTTTCGGCACCAAGAGGAGAAAATCCTTAGAGACCGCCAGGCAAGACCATTCCAACATGGCCAACAATCCTAGCTTTTCTTCCCATTCCAACCTAGAGAGATGCGAGTGGGAGAGGTGCTCTGTGTCCCATAGCCGATTGGCGAAGCTGCAAACGCAGGGATTTCTCCCTCCGGCAGATCTGGTCCCTATTCGAGCAGGGTTGGCCTCCTTCAACGGCAAAACCCAGGCAGAGGATTTTCCCAATCCTCTGCGGGAGAACGGGTGTGCTTCGTCCCCTATCTGCTGAGGGGAGTGGGGTTTCCAATTCACCCATTCCTCCGAGGGCTGCTGGAGTACTATGGCCTCCAGCTGCACAATTTTACCCCCGGCTCCATCCTCCACATTGTGGGTTATGTCGCCCTATGCGAACTATTCCTGGGTTGCGAGGACCATTTTGATTTATGGAGAAGACTGTTCTGCCTCGTCCCTCGCAATCAAGGTGGATCAATTTTTGAAGTGGGAGGAGTCGAAGTGTGGCGCATCGCTGGGACCGGATACCTGTCCGGCACGCCGAAGAAAGCTCCCGAAGAGTGGCCTTCCGAATGGCTCTACATTGACGACGTCGCTCTACCCGACCCC
This sequence comes from Triticum dicoccoides, assembly GCF_002162155.2. NCBI lineage: Eukaryota > Viridiplantae > Streptophyta > Magnoliopsida > Poales > Poaceae > Triticum > Triticum dicoccoides. The sequence goes on along the minus strand of NC_041388.1, from coordinate 421,467,864 downwards.
GTCCGCATAGGCCTCCCCGAGTTTTCAAATGCTTCACTGAAGAAGCGCCATAGTTGGCATCCTCGAAGCCTCGAGGAAGAGGATAGTGCGGAGATCAGCTTGCTACTGGGCAAGATCAAAACGCTTGCCTAGTCCAGATTGTCAATAGTCGAGGTGATGGTGATTTCTATAACGTGGGGGGTCCAGCCACTCCAATACCAAGGACTGCCCATGTGGCATTATAACGGAGAAGACGACGCCTCACGTTACGGACAAAAGGGCCCGAAGACCCCGCTGCTCTAGACAAGATTCTGGCCGAGCTGTATAAAGGGGAGAAGGAGGAGTTCAACCGTCTCCAATATCGAGACGGACTTTCCATGTACAATCCTCCCAGCTGGGTAAGGTTCGGCCCAACTTATTTTATCGTGTCCCTGGATCATTCGTTGATAGGCAGCATCTTATCTGCTCCTAACAGGAATGGGAAAAGGCTGTCGAGGGGATCCATGACCCTGCCCCTCAGCCGGAGAATCGCAACCGGGATCTTGACCCCGGATATGAATAAGATCTGGACATATTCGTGGAGCTTGAGGAGGGAACATTCTATCAGATGAGCTACGACGGTACATATGTACCTATTATCGCCGATTACCCTCGCCTCCTTCCAGCTTCACACGTAAGTAATCCAAAGACACCTTATCCAAAGGAGATCCATCCTTCCTTCTCACCCACCGCCCTATCCTGTGCTCAGAAGGGGAAGGGTTTGGCGCGCCGTACCGCACCAGGGGTATCTCCGAAGAGAGCGTCCCCCACACCAGGCGAGCCTTCCAAAAGGAAAGCAAACGAAGACACGGCCGGGCCTTCATCGAAGAGGTATGAATTTGCCAATGTGCACCTGGGCAGTCACGTCCAACCGTGACCTTCCTGTTTTCCATGTGTCGGGAAAAAGGTACGCCGGATTATATTCGGAGGTACGAGCGGCCGTACTTCCCACAGCTAGGATTCAAATCCCGCCGTGAAGACGGGGGCTGATGCGGGGGCGATGCCGGACTGTCCTCCAGCTGAGGACTCGGATGATGTATCCGTCACCAACTCGGAAGTGGAGAGTGCCATGAATCATCGGCGCCGCCGGGCCATTTTACAAGACCCTGGCTTTTCAGAAGAGTCGTTTAACACCTTCAGCTCGGCCGATGCATACATCCGAGCTGCTCGGGATGGGCTTAACAGGGCCACAAGGCAGCATTTGAAAGATGTGCAGGTAAATTTGTTTTGTCTGACTATGATAACCATATGCCAGTAGCCCCGAGACTTAAAGGAGTTGAAACAACTGATTTAAGGATCAATGTACAACCAGGTGCTTATGGAGAAGAACACCCTGCTAGCTTAGGAACTAGAAAAGTGTCACTGTCGGTTGTTTGCTGCCAATGCCGAACTGGACAAATACAAGGCATTTCCCGGTAATATTTCCCTCTATCGAGAATTCATAATGATACACTGATAATATGAATTTGGGTGCTTATCTTTGTGTTGGGTCGTTAGACCAATTACGAGAGTAGCTGGACGCCTCTCGAGGCGAAGAACACGGAGCCAAAAAGCTACTAGCAGTGGGCGAGCATGTATTGACAAAATTCGTTCAAGAGAAAAAGAAACTCCAGGATTCGAACACCAAACTGGGCGAAGAACTGAAAGATGTGCGAGCTCAGCTAGCGGATTCTGTGAAGGAGAACAAGAAGCTATGAGGCGGCATATTCCGTACGTGGCCGCTTTTATCTTATAATAGTTTGGAGGTAACAGTAGCTGATATAGCTGTAATCGCAGGTGTATTGATGAACCGCCCCGAAGAGGAGGTGTCCGGATCATCAAGTGATCTTCTGCAAGGGCTGTCGCAGTTGCACGAGCAAGCTCGACAGGCGATGTGGAGTGTAGACAAGGCCTTATGGCCATCCAACTCCCCTCCAAGAAGCATGGAGAAGCTGGTAGAGCTGTTCAAGGGAGCGCGGCCGCGTATCTGACTGTGGAAGATATCAGCCTGCCGAGAGGGTGCGCGAGAGGCCTGGGCCATGGTTAAGACGCAATATACCAAGCTGGATCCTAATCACATGGCTCGTGTCGGACCACTAGGGCCAAATGGGGAAGAGATTCCTGTTAGTTTAGTATATGACCAAGTAGAGGTGGCCGCAAATATTCCCAACAGGATTGTAAATTAGACCGCCTTTTGGACGGTATAGAGGAGGAAGTGTTTGAGTCGTGAGTGACTATGTACTTTCCTTCTAGCTGGATAATAAAGACAATTGTCATCGCTGACCTTTTCGCTTCAACCTCTAGACCCGAGGGTGCGGAGTGTTTCTGAATACCCTAGCGGTAGAATATATCGGGGTATGTGTGGAAACCAGGCGTAGGGGTCATAATTGCTCGAAGTGACAATGTGTATCCGGCTAGTTATGTTATACTACATTATGTAAGAAACATATTCCAGAGAGAATAGTTCTGTTAAGGGTTCCTTTCCCTGGGTGTGCATGCATTTAATGTGCATGTCCGAACTGTTATTGAAAAAATCGTAGAGTAAGTAACATCTGGGGTTCATAATGGAGTGAATGCGGAAACACTTTTAATTCGCCCACCGATTATTCCCTTAAGAATGCTAGCTTTCAGCTTCACCCAGTCTGAGGTACATATCCAGATGACTCGGCAGTATCAATCGTAGAGGTGCTCCCTTTATGCCCTAGCCGAACTAACGGGAACGTAGGGCATAAGCACAGGAGCCAGGCAACCCAGCTTGGCCAAAACTTAAGTCATATCGATGCATATAATGGCGAAGAAAAGGTACATATGGGGAAAACGCATATGTGATGAGCTTGATGCTCGAAGAGTAGTCGCAAGCTTCTGTACGAGAAGCCCCCAGGTATAATGAATGTACATATTTAGAGATGTACACATCAGGTAGGGATGGTCTAGCCGTAAGGCTAAAGAAAAAACGAAAAAAGGTAAAAAACGAAAAGAGAGGAAAAAATAACTGTAATAACAGGAGGGAGGAAATGAACACAGAGTTCGGCGCTAGGCATAAAATCGTCGTAGTCTGGCCGTGTTCCAGGGGTTCGTCTCCAGGTGATTGTCTGACACATCACTGTAGGCGGTACGCTCCTCCGGTGAGAACTTCGTCAATAATGAAGGGACCCTCCCACTTGGGCTTGAGTTTGTCCTTTTTCTTCTCCGACAAGCGTAGAACAAGTTCGCCAACATTATAAGTCTTGGCCCGCACTTCTCTGCTTTAGTACCTGCAAGCCTGTTGTTGATAATATGCGGAACGGGCTTTTGCGACGTCGCGCTCCTCCTCCAAGATATCTAAGTTGTCCTGTCGATCTAGCTCGGCTTCTCTCTCTTCGTACATACGCACTCGAGGTGAGTCATGAATAATATCGCAGGGTAACACTGCTTCCGCACCATACACCATGAAGAAGGGTGTATATCCGGTAGTGCGGTTGGGCATGGTCCGCAGCCCCGAGAGCACGAGGTCAAGTTCCTCCACCCAGTGCTTGTCCGATTCCTTCAAAGACCGCACTAGTCTGGGTTTGATGCCGCTCATAATAAGACCATTAGCCCGTTCGACTTGACCATTTGTCTGCGGGTGATAGACAGAGGCGTAATCGAGCTTAATGCCTAGATTAGCGCACCAGGTTTTCACCTCATTGGCTGTAAAATTGGAGCCATTATTGGTGATTATACTGTGCGGGACACCGTAACGGTGTACCACGCCAAATATGAAATCTATTACTGGCCCCGCTTCGTCCGTTTTGACTGGTTTGGCCTCTATCCACTTAGTGAATTTATCCACCATGACCAACAGATACTTTCTCTTATGACTTTCCCCTTTAAGGGGTCTGACCATATCGAGCCCCCAGACCACAAAAGGCCAAATGATGGGGATTGTTTGTAAGGCAGTGGGGGCATATGTCTTTGGTTGGCGAAGAGTTGGCATCTGACGCAACATTGGACAAGGTCATGTGCATCTGCTCGGGCCGTCGTCCAATAAAACCCTATACGGAAGGCCGTGCTAACAAGGGCCCAAGCTGCGGTGTGATGACCGCCGAGTCCGGCATGGATTTCAGCCAAGAGCTGGCGTCCCTCTTCCTCGGATATACATCGTTGAAGGACTCCGGTAGCGCTTTTCTTATAGAGCTCTCCATCATGAACCTTGTAGGCCTTTGAACGCTGGACAATGCAGCGGGCCTCATTCTGGTCCTCATGAAGCTCCTTCCTGTTAAAGTAGACCAGGAAGGGTTCGGTCCATGTGGCAATGACTGCCATGATGAGATGCGCCGACGGTGTTATTTCGGTGGCTGAGCCTCCGACGACCTCGGTTTTTTCGGGATCTGGGGTTATGTTTGGCTCCGGACTAGTATTGTCGTTTTCCCCCTGCCACACCACGGATGGCTTAAAAAGCCTTTCCAGGAAGATATTAGATGGGACGGGGTCGCGCTTAGCGCCGATACGAGCAAGAACATCCGCCGCTTGATTACTTTCTCAAGCCACATGATGGAACTCGAGCCCCTCGAACCGGTACGAATGAGCCATCTTCGGATCTTTGGCGTCGAAGTCTCCATTTATTTGAGATACTGCTAGATTTGAGTCCCCGCACACCTCTAGGCATTGTATGCCCATGGAGACAGTCATCCGGAGACCATGTAATAAGGCCTCGTATTCGGCTACGTTATTGGAGTATGTGTATAGTATTTGGAGGACGTACTGAACGACGTCTCTAGTAGGGGACGTTAAAACGATGCCCGCTCCTAACCCTGCCAGCATTTTGGAGCCGTCGAAATACATGACCCAATTGGAGTATGTGTCGTACTCTTTAGGGAGTTCGGCCTCTGCCCATTCAGCGACGAAGTCGGTCTGTACTTGGGATTTGATAACTCGACGTGGTTTATATGTAATGTCAAATGGGAGGAGCTCAATGGCCCATTTGGCAATCCGGCCCGTAGCATCGCGGTTGTTTATAATGTCATTGAGTGGTACTTCGGAGGCCAGCGTGATCGAACACTCCTGAAAGTAGTGACGGAGCTTTTGGGATGCCATGAAGACCGTGTATGCTATCTTTTGATAATGAGGGTACCGGGATTTGCATGGTGTAAGGACGGTAGATACGTAGTATACTGGCTTCTGAAGCAGGAATTTATGCCCGTCCTGTTCTCGTTCAATGACGAGTACGGCGCTCACCACTTGGTGTGTTGCCGATATGTATAATAACATCGGTTCGCTGGCATTTGGTGCGGCCAGGATTGGATTGCTCGCAAGAAGGGCTTTTATTCCTCCAGTCCGGCTGTTTCCGCGTCCGTCCACTCGAAGTGGTCGGTTCGCCATAGAAGGCGATAGAGTGGCAGTGCCTTTTCTCCCAATCTGGAGATAAAGCAGCTTAGAGCTGCTACGCAACCTGTGAGCTTTTGAACTTGTTTAAGGTCTATTGGCTTAGCCAATTGTGACAAGGCTTGGATTTTGGCTGGGTCTGCTTCAATTCCACTATTGGAAACGATAAAGCCCAGCAGTTTTCCAGCAGGGACGCCGAAAACGCATTTTCCGGATTGAGCTTAATGTCATACACGCGGAGGTTGTCGAATGTGAGATGTAAATCGTCTATTAGTGTTTCAACGTGCCTAGTTTTGATGACGACGTCGTCCACATAAGCTTCAACTGTTTTGCCGATCTGTTTCTCCAGGCATGTTTGAATCATGCGTTGGTATGTGGCGCCGGCGTTCTTGAGCCCGAAGGGCATGGTGTTGAAGCAGAATGGCCCATATGGAGTGATGAATGCTATTGCAGCTTGATTGGATTCCTTCATTTTGATTTGATGTATCCGGAATATGCGTCAAGAAAACATAGTGAGTCGTGTCCTGTGGTGGCGTCAATGATTTGATCGATGCGGGGGAGGGGGAAGGGATCCTTGGGGCATGCCTTGTTGAGGTCTTTGAAATCGACGCACAGGCACCAGGATTTGTCCTTCTTTGGTACCATCACCAAATTTGCTAGCCAGTCCGGATGTTTTATTTCTCTAATGAATCCGGCCTCGATTAACTTGGCTAGCTATTCCCCCATAGCTTGGCATTTGGGTTCAAAAAGCGCCGCAGTGTTTGCTTGACCGGCTTGTGTCCCTTCAATATATTGAGGCTATGTTCGGCCAACTCACGTGGGATTCCTGGCATATCGGAAGGGTGCCAGGCGAATATATCCCAATTCTTGTGCAGGAACTCTCGTAGAGTGGCATCAAACATCGGGTCTAGTTGTGCTCCGATGGATGCTGTCTTCTTGGGGTCCGTTGGATGGACTTGGAATTTGACTATTTCTTCTGCCGGTTTGAATGAGGTGGATTTGGGTCGTTTGTCTAGGACCACATCATCTTTGTCCACCGTGGAGCACAGCGCGGTTAACTCTTCGGTCGCGAGGGCTTCAGATAATGCCTCAAGGGCCAAGGAAGCGGTTTTATTCTCGACGCGGAGTGCTATGTCCGGATCACTAACTACAGTGATTATACCATTGGGCCCGGGCATCTTAAGCTTCATGTACCCGTAATGGGGTATTGCTTGAAAGCGCGTAAATGCATCTCACCCTAAGAGGGCGTGATATCCGCTGTGAAAGGGGGCCACCTGGAAGGTTATCTCTTTGGACCGATAGTTCTCTAGCGTGCCAAATACCACGTCGAGTGTGATTTTTGCCGCACACCGTGCCTCCCGACTGGGAATGATTCCTCGGAAGGTCGTGCTGCTTTGCTCGATGCAGCTCCTGTCTATTTCCATTTTTCGTATTGTATCCTCATAGATGAGGTTCAGTCCGCTGCCGCCGTCCATGAGAACCTTGGTGAGCCAAAAGCCATCCACAATTGGGTTGAGGACCAAGGCAGCTGGTGTTCGGACTGTCCTGTGTTTTGGTTCGTCTCCAGCGTTAAAGGTTATCGATGTGTCATTCCAAGGGTTTATTGTTCCAAGGGACAGGCATACATGACCCAACAACGAACGTGTCGGTCATCAGCGAGTGAATTCCGGCTGTAGCAACTGGGCTAGCAGGACTCCGGGAATCCGGGCTGTAGTAGGCTAACAGGACTCCGAAAGACACCGCGTGACATTTCCCCAAAGGGATAGACACAGGATCGAAGAAGGACACATGCCGACTAGTCTAAGTGTTCTGGAGCAGTAGCAACTGGGCTAACAGGACTCCGGTAAACCGGGCTGTAGCAGACTACCCTGGCTCAGTGGAAGCACTAGACCACATTTTCCCATAAGAGAGGCTACCAAGGATAGACAACTAGGTTGTCGGATCCCACACATACCAAGAATTTCAATCATACACACAATATGCTCGATATGTGTAAATACAACATGGCATCACAACATAACTCTACGACTCAAAGTATTTATTCATTAGGATCCGAGGAGCCAAGTATTACAAACATGGGTCTCATGACCCAACAAACAGAGCATACAAGCAGCAAGCGGAAGCATAAACATGTCTGAGTACAGACAACTACAAATGGAAAAGGCTGAGAAGCCTGACTATCTACAAGACCCTCTCAAGGGTACAAGATCATAGCTGAGGTAACAAGCTACTCGTCGAAGTCCAAGCAGAACTACTAGTGAGACAGATGTCTCATCTGCAAAACATAAATTAAGCAAATGTGAGTACAAAGGTACTCAGCAAGACTTACATCAGATCCTATCATACATGCATTAGTATCAAGAAGGCAATGTGGGGTTTAGTTGTAGCAAGCCAGCTTTGACTTAGTGGCTATCTTGTTCTACGACTACAAGTAAGTTCTTTGAGGTAGGAAAGCACACACGAGTCCGCTAATCACCACATCAATACACTACTATGGATTCATTCCCGTTCCCCTACGAGAAGGACATCCATAGCACTCACACGTGTCTTGAGCATTTTAGAGTATCCAATTTAAGTTGTCTATGTACCACATAAGCATCCAAGAAGTCCATAACCACGGACCCGGCTATTCGAATAGATCATGTAACCCTGCAGGGGTGTACTTCTTCACACACGCTCTCGCCACTTACCGCCATGTACATGTCATGTATCTCGGCAACCTTCAAGCGGAAGCCTGGCGAGGGTCTCGGCCACGACCTGACTAACCACGCAAGACTCTAGTCCAAGTTTATTGCCTATTCGGGTTCCATCCGCAAGGAGATCTGGCCGGGGTGTCGCTCATGGTCCCAAACGATGTGTACAGGGTTCCCAAGCCCACCAAACGGGCGACGCTCAATATACCCGGCCATGGTGCCTAGTCTGTCCCAAGTCCACCCTGCCGGGTGCCACTCGGTAGAAAAATAGCACTACCTACAAACACCAGAAACTAGTTGCGACTCCTGGACAGAGATCAAGGCAGTTAATAAGTCGAGAGAGCTTGGAGTGCCCGGAGCCCAATGTGTGGTAGTAGATAGTCATTGGAAAACTTGCACAGAACTCAGTTCTTAAGGACGGTCCCAATGAGACAACCCACCATGTACTCCTACATGGCCTCTCACCGCTACCTTTACCAAATCGTGTTCACACGCTGAACTCTCAGCACCAGAACATATCATAACACTCCAATTCATTCCCAATGAATCAGACCTGACAACACTCTAAGCAATAGAAGGCATGGCATGGTAGGAACACAATATGGCTCAATCAACTCGTACACATGCTAGTGGGTTTCAACTATTTACTGTGGCAATGACAGGTCATGCAGAGGAATGGGTTCAACTACCATAGCATAAAGTAGCAGTTGAATCGTTGTTGTCCTAATGCAATAAAAGAGAGCAGGAGCGAGAGAGTGGGATTGTATCGGAATGAACAAGGGGGTTTTGCTTGCCTGATGAATCGACAATAGAGCACTGCTCTTCAGACAGGTACTCTCGAACACTCTCCGGAGCAGGACCTATCGAGAAGAACGGTGCCGGCAATCAGTACACAACATATGCAACAATATGATGCATGATCATGGCATGTAGATGTGATGTTGTTTGTGCTAATGCAACCAGCAAGAAGTTCAATGGAGCTCATTTGAATCAAGGATTCAAATGCAACTCCAAACTTAAGCATTTAAAATGCCCTTTATGTGTTATCACTTATAAAGTAGGTATAAGTTGGTTTGTCATGCATGAAAATGGTACAGATGGATAGATTGCATTTTTCTTATAATTTTTCATATATAAATTATTTCAATTTGAGCTACGGTTGAATTCCTATGAATTTTTGAAGTTTATATCATTTTCTGGAATTTTCTGAACTATTTTAAATCCAGAAATAATAACTGCGTCAGCAGGTCAACGGTGTTGACCAGGTGAAACCTGACGTGTGGGGTCCACACGTTAGTGTCACAATTAACTAACAGGGTTAGTTAACACCAATACTAACCTAACTACAAATTATTTGGGCCGGACCCACATGTCAGTGTTAGGAGGGGATTAGCTAAACGGTGATTAGCCCTAAGCTAATTACCTAACCCGCGGGGCCCACCTGACGGGCCGGCGAGGTCAAACCAGTCAAACCCGCCGGCGTTTAACCACCGGCGAGGCCGAACGCGACGGAGGGGCACGGAAATCGCCCTCCGACGACCATTCGGGCGGCAGAGACCACGGGCGAGGAGCTGGAGCTCGTCCGCGTCGTTCGGAGCAACGGGAGGCTGCGGGGGTGCCAGAGCTCGCCGCAAACGAGCTCGAGGCAGCGGCCAGAGTTCGGCCGGGTGCGCGCGCAGCACTGCGGTGCACGGAAGGAGCTGCGGAGGGTCTCTACGGCCTCCTAGCGCCACCAGGAGCACGGTGACGCACACAGTTGCGAGCTGCGGGGGCTAACGCGACGGCGGCGACATGGACAGCGGCGAGGAGCTAGGGCCGTGGTGGGGATCGGGGCTACGGCGCGAGAACGGCGAAACGGAGAGAGGGGAGCAGAGCAGAAGCTCACAGCGAATCCAGCAGAGGCTTCAGCGAGCTTGGGGGAGGTCCAACGTAGGCGGAGCGGAGACGGCGATCTCCGGCGGCCGGCGATGAAGAAGACGGCGATGACGGTGTTCTAGGGCCTCCCATGGTGCGTGACTCGATGGAGACAAAGTAGGCGTCGCGGCGGAGCCTGCAGACATGAGGAGAGGGCGTGGGGGAGGCGGTAGCTACGCCAACGGTGAGCGGCGGCGACGGCAGCGCTCGGGTGGGTCGAGAGAGAGGGATCCAAGGGAGGAGGGAGAATGAGAATTAGTGAGAGAGGTGCGGGGCGACACGTGGCGTCGCGCGGGGCATCCAGGCGACGAGGGGGAGGACAGGCAGGCAAGTGGCGTGGCGGCACGGCCGTGCGCGTGCGCCGCCCACACGCCTCGCCGACTGGCGCCAGGAGGACGACCGCGCTGGTGGGCTGGTCCAGCTGGGCCGCACAATGCTGGGCCAGCTAAGGCGCCTGAGGGAGTCCTGGATTAGGGGGTGTTCGGATAGCCGGACTATACCTTCAGCCGGACTCCTGGACTATGAAGATACAAGATTGAAGACTCTGTCCCGTGTCCGGAAGGGACTTTCCTTGGCATGGAAGGCAAGCTTGGCGATACGGATATTTAGATCTCCTACCATTGTAACCGACTCTATGTAACCCTAACCCTATCCAGTGTCTATATAAACCGGAGGGTTTTAGTCCATAGGACAAGATACACATCAACAATCATACCATAGGCTAGCTTCTAGGGTTTAGCCTCCTCGATCTCGTGGTAGATCCACTCTTGTACTACCCATATCATCAATATTAATCAAGCAGGATGTAGGGTTTTACCTCCATCAAGAGGGCCCGAACCTGGGTAAAACTTCGTGTCCCTTGCCTCCTGTTACCATCCAGCCTAGACGCACAGTTCGGGACCCCCTACCCGAGATCCGCCGGTTTTGGCACCGACATTGGTGCTTTCATTGAGAGTTCCTCTGTGTCGTCGCCGTCAGGCTCGATGGCTCCTACGATCATCAATGGTAATGCAGTCCAGGGTGAGACCTTCCTCCCCAGACAGATCTTCGTCTTCGGCGGCTTCGCACTGCGGGCCAATTCACTTGGCCATCTGGAGCAGATCGAAAGCTACGCCCCTGGCCGTCAGGTCAGATTTGGAAGTTTAAACTACACGGCTGACATCCGCGGGGACTTGATCTTCGACGGATTCGAGCCACTGACGAGCGCGCCGCACTGTCCCGACGAGCATGATCTAGCTCTGCCACCGAACAGTGCCCTGGAGGCCGCACCCGCATCAGCTTCGACCATTAGTTCAGAGCCAACTGCGCCGATCGAGGATGGGTGGTTGGATGCCGCCTCGGGGGCTGCGACCCCAATGGCGATTGAGCCGAACACCAGCCTCGTACTCTGCGAGACTCGTGACTCCAAGGAGCCGGACTCCTCCCCGGACTCCGAACCCTCCGCGCCCCTGCCGATCGAATCCGATTGGGCGCCGATCATGGAGTTCACTGCCGCGGACATCTTTCAGCACTCGCCTTTTGGCGATATTCTGAAGACACTTAAGTCTCTCTCCTTATCAGGAGAGCCCTGGCCGGACTGCAGCCAGCAGGGTTGGGATTCGGACAACGAAGAAATTCAAAGCCCACCCACCACCCACTTTGTAGCCACTGTCGATGACTTAACCGACATGCTCGACTTCGACTCCGAAGACATCGACGATATGGACGCCGATGAAGGAGATGATGCGGCCCCAGCGCCTATTGGGCCCTGGAAAGCCACCCCGTCGTATGACATATACATGGTGGACACCCCAAAAGAGGGAGATGGCGATGGGACAGTGGAGGATGACCCCTCCAAGAAATAGCCTAAGCGCTGGCGTCAGCGGCGCCGCTCAAAATCCCGCCAAAACAAACACGGTGATTCCAGCACAGGAGATAATAATACTCCGGAAAGCGCCGAAGAAAACCCCCTCCAGCAAGATTTAGCATAGGAGGATGGAGAAACCAGCCCTCATGAGAGAGCGGCAGACAGAGAGGTCGAGGACGATAATTATATGCCTCCCTCCGAAGACGAGGCAAGCCTCGACGACGACGAATTCGTCGTGCCAGAGGATCCCGTCGAGCAAAAGCGTTTTCAACACAGGCTTATGGCCACGGCAAGAAGCCTCAAGAAAAAACAGCAACAGCTTAGAGCTGATCAAGATTTGCTAGTTGACAGATGGACTGAAGTCCTTGCGGCCGAAGAGCATAAACTCGAACGCCCCTCCAAGAGCTACCCAAAGCGCAGGTTGCTACCCCAATTAGAGGAGGAAGCACTTGATGCGGCCGACCGGCCACCTCGTGGCCGCGACAGAGAGGCCTCTCGGCCCTCCACTCAAGCCGCACCCCATACCAAGGCACGAGAATATGCGCCGGACTTATGAGACATGTTGGAGGACAAGGCAAGGCAAACAAGATCAATCTACAGATCGCGTGGGCGCCCCATGGCTCGAGACGACATCCGTCACGCCGGCCACAAATTTGGCAGGGCCGAACACAGTAGACAAGGCTCACTGGAGCTACGTCATGATATAGCCCAGTACAGAGGCGCCGCACACCCACTGTGCTTTACAGACGAAATAATGGATCATCAAATCCCCGAGGGTTTCAAACCCGTAAACATCGAATCATATGATGGCACAACAGATCCTGCGGTATGGATCGAGGATTATCTCCTTCATATCCACATGGCCCGCGGCGATGATTTCCACGCCATCAAATACCTCCCACTCAAGCTTAAAGGACCAGCTCGGCATTGGCTTAACAGCTTGCCAACAGGATCAATCAGTTGTTGGGAGGACCTGGAAGCTACATTCCTCGACAATTTCCAGGCACTTATGTGCGAACCCCTGACGCCGATGACCTAAGTCACGTAATTCAGCAGCTAGATGAATCGGCCAGGCAATTCTGGACACGGTTCCTAACAAAGAAAAATCAAATAGTCGACTGTCCGGACGCTGAGGCCCTAGCAGCCTTCAAGCACAATATCCGTGACGAGTGGCTGGCCCGGCACCTTGGATAGGAGAAGCCGAAATCTATGGCAGCACTCATGACACTCATGACCCGCTTTTGCGCGGGAGAAGACAGCTGGCTTGCTCGTAGCAACAATATAACCAAGAACCCTGGTAATTCGGACACCAGGGACAGTAGTGACAGGTCGCGTCGCAATAAGCAGAAGCGCCGCATTAACGGCGACAATGCAGATGATACGGCAGTTAATGCCGGATTCAGAGGCTCTAAATCCGGTCAGCGGAAAAAGCCATTCAAAAGGAATCCTAGGGGCCCGTCCAGTTTGGACCGAATACTCGACCGCTTATGCCAGATACATGGCACCCCCGAAAAGCCGGCCAATCACACCAACAGGGATTGTTGGGTGTTCAAGCAGGCAGGCAAGTTAAACGCCGAAAACGAAGACAAGGGGCTGCATAGCGATGACGACGAGGAGCCCCGGCCGCCGAACAACAGTGGACAGAAGGGTTCTCCCCCACAAGTGCGGACGGTGAACATGATATACGCAACCCACATCCCCAAGAGGGAGTGGAAGCGCGCGTTAAGGGATGTATGCACGATAGAGCCAGTCGCCCCAAAGTTCAACCCATGGTCCTCCTGCCCGATCACCTTTGATCGAAGGGACCACCCCACTAGCACCCGTCATGGCGGATTCGCCGCATTGGTTCTAGACCCAATTATTGACGGATTTCATCTCACTAGAGTCCTTATGGACGGCGGCGGCAGCCTGAACCTACTTTACCAGGATATAGCGCGGAAAATGGGCATAGATCCCTCGAGGATTAAGCCCACCAAAATGACCTTTAAAGGCGTAATACCAGGTGTAGAGGCCAACTGTACAGGCTCAGTCACACTTGAAGTGGTCTTCAGATCTCCGGATAATTTCCGAAGCGAGGAGTTAATCTTTGACATAGTCCCGTTTCGTAGTGGCTATCACGCACTGCTTGGGCGAACCGCATTCGCCAAGTTCAATGTGGTACCGCACTACGCATACCTTAAGCTCAAGATGCCAGGCCCTCGAGGAGTGATTACGGTCAATGGAAACACCGAACCCTCCCTCCGAACGGAGGAGCACACGGCGGCCCTTGCAGCGGAAGTACAAAGCAGCCTCTCCAGGCAGTTCTCCAGTCCGGCCACCAAACGACCGGACACTGTCAAGCGTGCCCGGAGTAACCTACAACAAGACCGCCTGGCACGATCCGAGCAGGCGTAGCAATGCGGCCCCAACCCCAACCCTCGCAAAAAGGCGACGTCAGTACTTCGCGTACATAACTACGCTTTGGAGATACCATGGGCACAGGGGGAGGGGCACCATCACGGCACGCCCAAGACACGGCTTCAACCGTACCAGGGGCTGCCAAATTTTTAATTTTCTCTTGCTTTCAGGACTCCACTCTTCGGAAGGCATGTTCGGCAGTTCAATTGCCGCACAAATGATGCAAGAACCAGGGAAGCAGACAAGCCACGCCGCATTACGAAACTCCCAGGTGGTCTCTATCACGAGCAGTACACCTGTTTTGCATACTATTCCGCAGCTTGCCCCTGGAGCGGACATGTTAAATAGTCCAATCTTTTCGCTTATCGCATTATTTGTATCGTTCTGCTTTGATCGCATCCCTCTTTAATAAACAATGCATAGCTTTTGTCTATTTTTGCATTACTCCTTATATATATATATATATATATATATATATATATATATATATATATATATATATATATATATACATAAACACTATTCTGATCACGGGATCAGAATAATATTCTGATCACAACCCGAACTTCCCGAGTAACGCGCATGACCTTCCCCGAGTACTAGGTTGAACTTCAGCTAAAAGGTGTCCAAATGGGGCTTGCGATATACCGTTGGAAAGCTATGAACACCAGTATCATCACCTAAGTTAAATTTTTGGCAAAATGTAAGCGGTTTAAGAGCAGTTTTGAAAATCGTTTTTTCTTCACACAAAAAACGTGAATCGTATTTTCGATCGCATTTTTAAACCGTTTATCGGAATGATGCAAATAATATGGCGTTGGAAAGCTGCTGCAAAATCGCTCCTTCCATATGTTGAAAGTTTTCTCTAATTCCCTATGGTTAAAGCGTAATTTGGAAAATTGTAAAATTTCGCAAACCGAACAGCCGACTTCATATTTTCGATGTGATTTATGAACGGCTGATCCAATTGAGGCAAATGATATGGCGTTGGAAAGCTTATGGAATTGCGCTACTTTTTCATGTTAAAAGTTTTTTCTAATTTTTAATGGTTTAAAATTAATTTGGAAAACGATACAAGTTCCTCCGAGTTCGTATTTTCGAGCTAATTTTTTAACCGTACGTCCAAATGCAGCAAATGATATGGCGTTGGAAAGCTTGAAGAAATGCGAAACTTTTTTGTATATATTGTTTCTCCTAATTCATTAAGGTTTTATGTCAGTTTTGAAAATGGCTAAAAACGTATTTTTGCCGTAATTTTCTATAAATTTGATTGGAATGGGGCAAATAATATACCGTTGAAAAGCTAAGGAAAATGCGAAAAAATTTCATGTTGATGGTTTTCTCTGATTCCCACCCGTTTTCAAGTAATTTTGAAAACGGCGGGATCATTCGTTCTGCCTTTATTGCTAAACAGATCCTTCAAAAATACACCACGTGAAGTACCTGAACTTCTCGGCGCGTGTACCTGAACTTCACTCTATTTTTTCACGTGATTTTTTTGCTCGTAGGTCTCCATCCACTGCTCATAGCTCTCCATCCATTCACCGGAATTGAGCAAGCGATACACCGATGGAAAGCTGCTGTAAACACGCAACTTTCCCGTGTTGATCATTTTTTCATACTCGCGACGATTTTAAAAGTTTTTCATCTAAAATTCATTCAGCGTAGTAGTTGAACTTCCTACTGTTTTCATGTTGAACTTCTGTGACGTATTTTTGTTTGTACGCGCGCCTGAACTTCCCTCTGTACGAACCCGACCTTCGGGCTATCTTCGCAACCGTGCCTTCTACCGCGAGTTTTCTGGTTAGTCGTGTTCCATGTGATGTAAGTGTAATCTTCAAACGATTTTTTAGCAACTAAATACTCGTTTTAGATAGGAATCTCTCTCATAGGCGGATTTTGCACTCGGGTCGTGAAGAACTCGCGTTTTTTGCGATTTTACTGCCTGAGTTGTTCGACCTGAACTTCCCCCTGTGCTAGGTTGAACTTCCCGCAACATTGCCCAAATAGGGCTTGCTATATACCCTTGGAAAGCTATGGACACGAGTATCATGACCCAAGTTAAATTTTTCGCAAAATGTAAGCTGTTTAAGAGCAGTTTTGAAAACCGTTTTTTCTTCACACAAAAAACGTGAATCGTAATTTCTATCGCATTTCTAAACCGTTTATCGGAATGAGGCAAGTAATATGGCGTTGGAAAACTGCTGAAAAACCGCTTCTTCCACATGTTAAAAGTTTCTCTAATTCCCTACGGTTAAAGAGTAATTTGAAAAAACGTAAAATTTCACAAACCGAACAGCCGTGTCCGTATTTTCGATGTCATTTCTAAACGGCTAATCCAATTGAGGCAAATGATATGGCGTTGGAAAGATTATGAAATTGCGCTACTTTTTCATGTTGAAAGTTTTTCCTAATTGTAAACGGTTTAAAAGTGATTTATAAAACGGTCTAAGTTACACCGAGCGTGTATTTTCGAGCTAATTTTTTAACTGTACGTCCGAATATAGCAAATGATATGGCGTTGGAAAGCTTGAGGAAATGCGAAAGTTTTTGGTATATATTTTTTCTCCAAATTCCTTACTGTTTTAAGTCAGTTTTGAAAATGGATAAAAACGTATTTTCGCCGTAATTTCCACAAACTTTATCGGAATGGGGCAAATAATATACCATAAAAAGCTATGGAAAATGCAAAACTTTTCATGTTGATGGTTTTCTCTAATTCCTAGTTGTTTTCAAGTAATTTCGAAAACGACGAGATCATGCGTTCTGCCTATATCGCGAAACAGATTCTTCGAAAATGCACCGCGTGAAGAACCTGAACTTCTCGGCGCGTGTACCTGAACTTCACTCTGTTTTTCACGTGATTTTTTTGCTCGTAGCTCTCCATCCACTGCTCGTAGCTGTCCATCCAATCACCGGAATTGAGCAAGTGATACACCGATGGAAAGATGTTGTGAACACGCAACTTTCCCGTGTTGACCATTTTTCATACTGATGATGATTTTACAAGTTTTTCATCTGAAAGTCATCCACTGTAGTAGTTGAACTTCCTGCTATTTTCAGTTGAACTTCTGTGACGTATTTTCGTTTGCAATTTTCTCATCCATTCGTCGGTTTTACACAAATGATATTCCTTTTGTACAAATCTCTCTCAGAATTTCTTTTTAAACTTTCTCCGACGAAGGACTTGAACTTATAACAACAAACTTTTAGCGTTTGCTTTTTTATTCTTTTTTAATACAAAATGCACACCGTGTAGTACGTGAACTTCTGGCAGTTACCAATCGAACTTCTCTCGGTTACGTGAAAATATCTGAGTTTTTTATGAATTTTTAATTTGATTTTCTTAATCCTTTTTTATGAAATTTTGAAGCGCTCTATTTATTAAAAGTTGAACTTCTTGTTATTTAATTTTTGAACTTCTCATTTCCATACTTTAACAACGAGGAAAATTCGAGTTTTCTATATCATCGAACTTCTCCATATTTTTAATATGGACTTCCTGGTTTTATTTCTTAATCTTTTTTATGAAATTTTGAAGCGCTCTATGTTTAAAGTTGAACTTCTTGTTTTTTATTTTTGAACTTCTTGTTCCCATTCTTTAATAACGAGGAAAATCTTAGTTTTCTATAATCATCGAACTTCTCCATCTTTTTAATATGGACTTCCTGGTTTTATTTCTTAATCTTTTATGCGCTCTATTTTTTGAAAAAGTTGAACTTCTTGTTATTTTATTTTTGAACTTCTTGTTTCCATTGTTAATAACGAGGAAAATCTGAGTTTTCTATAAGCATCGAACTTCTCCATCTTTTTAATATGGACTTCCTGGTTTTATTTCTTAATCTTTTTTATGCGCTCTATTTCTAAAAGTTGAACTTCTTGTTATTTTATTTTTGAACTTCTTGTTTCCAACTCTTTAATAACGAGGAAAACCATCGAACTTCTCCATCTATTTAGTATGGACATCCTCGTTTTATTTCTTAATCTTTTTTATGAAATTTTGAAGCGCTCTATTATTAAAAGTTGAACTTCTCGTTATTTAATTTTTGAACTTCTTGTTTTCATTCTTTAATAACAAGGAAAATCTGAGTTCTCTATAATCATCAAACTTCTCCAGCTTTTTAATATGGACTTCCTAGTTTTATTTCTTAATCTTTTGTTTTCCAATTTGAGTTCATGGTTGATTCTTCAATACTAAGGGAATTTGAGTATTTTAATAATGGTAAAAATCTTAGTTTCTAAATAAACATCGAACCACTTCGTTGTTTTTGTTTGAACTTCTAGTTTTTTCAAGAATGGGGGAAATCTATTTTTGAACTTTTTTGAGTTGTTCCTTTTTTTAATTTGAACTTCTTCGTTGTATACTTTAGTAACGAGAAAAATATGAGTTTTTCGTAATCTTTGGACTTCTCTTTTATTTTAATTTGAACTTCTTAGTCTTATTCTTAGGAAAAATATGTTTTTAAATAAGCATCAAACATTTTTCTAAAAAATAACGTTATACGTTTATTTTTCCAAGAAATGGAAAGAATTTGAGTTTTTCTATATGCATCGAACTTCTCCTTTTTTTAATTTGAAATTCTTCATTTTATTTTTTAGTAACAAGGAAAAATCTGAGTTTTATCATAAATATGAAACTTCTCTATTTTTGTAGTTTGGACTTCTTGATTTATTTTCTTTCAGTAAAGACAATATCCTAGTTTTGTAATAAATATTGAATTGTCCATTATTTCAATTTCAAATTCTAGATTTTTTTTAATTTTAGAAACAATGAAAGTCCTTTTTTATGATTTTTGAACTTCTCTATTTTTAAAATTTGAACTTCTTGTTTTTTATTTTAGAAATGGTGAAATATCAGCTTCTAAGTGTCTTTTACTTTTGAACTGTTCTTCTTGGTTGTCCTTAGTGATTGAAGAAATTGGAGGTTTTAGTAAATATTGAACCGCTCCGCTTCTAGGTTTTTTTAAGGTGTGTTGTGAGTACAACTCCGAACTTCGGCTGTCGTTTTTTTGAACTTATGCGATATTTGTAAAAAAAACAGAGCCAATTTGCGCAATTTTTGAATCTTTTCTAAATGGTTGACCTTGACCTTCTCAACATTTTTCACTATAGACACCTTTTTTTGTATGTAATAACGTCTTTATACACACCTTGAACTTCTCGACATTTTTCACTATACACACCTTTTTTGTATGTAATAACTTCTCTATGTCAAATGTCTCCCTGAATGTATATGAGCTTACCTAAAAATATGTACGTAAGCTCCTTTTTTAATATGAACTTCTCGATTTATTCTTTAGTGATATAGAAATTTAGTGAAAATATCTAGATTTATTCAATTTTTTGGTTTATCATTTAGTAACGAGGAAAATCCTTGGGTATAGTGTTAGTACAGTGTTATAAACTGAATATATTTTTAAGTCTATCATAGTATCAGTACAGTGTTAGTAGTAGTCCCTGTAGACACGGTGACAACAATTATAATGAACTCACAAGTAAAGAACACTTGCATCTCCCATCCTGGTATATCTAACTCACTGAAACCCATAAGCAAATCACTCTACTTAACGCCTAACACTGGTACTTCTAGCTGAAAGAGACATGACCTGCTTAGCTTGGTTAACAACCACTAGGCTATGCCAAAATCAGCGAGTGCGCAGCTAGCTCCTGCCTCCGACTACTTCCCTAGAGCACTATGTGAGGCGATCGAATGCATCAAGCGCGTGCTGCAAACATATTACACATGGATCGAGTACACCTTTATTGACAGTGATGGCGACCATGGACGTTGTAAGAAAGACGATTGGCACGACCTGTAGGAGTCATCCTGCTAGTGTGGTACAATGTGGACTTCGGCAACGCCATTCATATGGCCGGGAGGTACCAACGACCGGTGGAGACGTGGCAGAAGGGAAGGTCGCAGGCTGGAGGTGCGACGTTGGGAGCTTGCTTGCTGGAGCAGCAGGAGAAAGAGATATGTTGGAGGGCGGCCGTCCACGTTTATGCATTAGGGAAAGGGGCCATAGCTGCGGGTGAGAAAGCAATGTTCAGAAACGTGCTGCTCATTCACTAAAATTGATGGAACTATTCTAGTCTAATACTTCACAAATTTGAAATCTAAGCAAAGTTTTTGCTGGAACTTAACTCATGGAAAATCACTAGATCCGAGATTGCACAACTTCTTTCTTTATCATATCTGAACTTCAGATTAGTGCCTTCCCATTTTTTGCTCTAGCACGCTGTACAAGCTTCAGATAGTACATTAGAGAGCAGTAGCACAATACACAACACTGAAACAGAGTAGCAGCAAGATTTTCATTCCATTAGGAAATTGATGAAAATAATGAAGAACACTTACTAGATAACCAAGAAACATGGTGAAAAAATTCAGCGGAAAAAGTACAACTCAAATATCAGTTTTTCACATTCTGCACAGTTAATTTCTTTTTTAACAACATATGTATGAAATTAATTAACGAATCAAAACTCGAAAAGGGACTCTCTTTTATGCAGATGTAGACCCAATCATTCATGATTCTTCTTTAACATACTAAGATGACCAACAATACTGACTTGCAAACAATATTGTAGAAACAAACATCAGAGTTACCTGTCGCTTGAACGAGTAGAGCTGAGGCAACAAGTTCAGTTGTACAAATGGAACAAACAAAATTGTGTTTATAGCTCTTGAGATGCGCAAGAAAGTCTGACGACGACGACGGACAAGCTCGCCGGGAGCAATAGGCGATGCAAACAACACACTGAGATTCAGAGATAGCGACAAACTCACGTCTGTCATTAGCACATCAAGCACAGAGCAACACAACACATCAACTTCCCCTAAAGAAAATTAGAATATGAAGTCTCCAAAAGAAAGGGTGTGGCATGCCATCCAAATGGAGCATCAGAGTAGTGCTTAATTCATCGTCTAGCAATGGCCTCTTTGTGGGAGGGAGCACTGTGAAGGCACAATGTGTCAAATCCGTCCGGCCGCTACAGTGACATTTGAACTTCTTGCAGCGGCACCAGCTTCCTGTAGGGGCATGGCGGGAGGAGACCTGCATGGCACGGGCGAGGCGGGGATCAGGAGTAGCTCGAGGATGGAAAGGGAGGTAAAGGTAGAGAAGTTCAGGGGCCGAAGGGTCACCGGGGGCGACGCACTGGTGCGAGAAGGCACGGCGGCGCTCGGACGGTGCGTGGCTGCCGGAAGGAAGACGGCGTTTGGCGGCAGCGAGGCATCTGCCGATGACCACAATCGGGCGGGGGGTCGCGGAGAGACTCTCGTTGGCGATTGGATCCCGGTGGTGGCACGGCGGCGCGGGGGTCCGGTGAGGGCGGGCTGCGGCGGGGCGTGCGGGGCATGTTCACATGTTCAAGAAAAGTATTCCAGATAATGTTCACAATTATAAAAATGTTTGCAAATAGTATAAAATGTTCATGATTTTAGAAAATGTTCAAGAATCTGTAAAAATGCTCGTGAAAATCACAATTTCAGATATGTTCACAAGTTTAAAAAAATGTTTATGATTATCAAAAATTGTTCATGATTTCGCGAAAATGAGAGTAATAGCGTATCTCGGTGATGCAGCAAAGTGTACTCATCGCCATTGAAGAGTATGATTATTTTCTCCCGTTGCAATATACAGTCTGTTTTGCTATATGAATATAATAGAGGTAACGTTGATACTAAAAAAAGCCCCCCCCCCCACTGCCCCCAAAAAAGTACATGCTCCTTTATTTTGTTGTCGTGCGCGCGTGTGTGTCTGAAAAAAAATGTTTATGATTACCATGTGAGTACTCGGTTTGTTGTATCCCTCTGCTCTTTGTAGTGCACACACCAGGTCATGCCATTCTAAAAGTTCTGATTTTTGTTAAAAAATGATAATTTTGAAATATAATGTTAATAATTCATAAATGTTTGTGGATTTAGAAAATGTTCACGACTTTAAAAAAAACGGTTGCATATTCAAAAAATATTCAAAAATTTGAAATCAAATGTTCGGGATTTTTTTAAGTTCGTGTATTAAAAATGTTCATGAAATTGAATAAAATTGTGGCATTTCAAAAAATGTGCATGAATTGAAAAACATCCTGAAAATTCAAAAATTGGTTGTGACTTATAAAATAGTTTATCGATTCATAAAATGTTTGCTGATTCAAAAAATGATCATGCATTTCAAAAAGTTTTCATTAAATCGAAAAAATATTCATGAATTTCAAAAATTGTTCCACCAAACAATCTCTAAAAAATGTTCGTCTATTCTAGAAAATAAATCTAGAAAAATTTCAAAATTAAAAAAATGTTTGCAAATAGTATAAAATGTTCATGATTTTAGAAAATGTTCGAAAATCTGTAAAAATGTTCATGAGTTTGAAACAATGTTCGTGATTTTCAAAAATTGTTCACTATTTCACGAAAATGAAAGTGATAGTATATCTCGGTGATGCAGCAAAATGTGGTCATCATCATTGGAGATTATGATTTATTTTTCTCACGTTGCGACGCACGGGCCGTTTTGCTATATGAATGTAATAGAGGTAACGTTGATACTAAAAATAGGGCCCCCTCAAATAAATTACATGCTCCTTTATTCCGTTGTCGTGCGCGCGTGCGTGTCTGAACAAAGAAACGGCAAGCTAGCATGCGAGTGCTTGGTTTGTTGTATCCCTCTACTCTTTGCAGTGCACGCATCAGGTCATGCCATTCGCAAAGTACCGATTTTTTTAAAAAAAATGATAATTTTGAAATATAATGTTTAATAATTCATAAATATTTGTGCATTCCGAAAATGCTCATGACTTTTAAAAAACGTTCGCATATTCAAAAAATATGCGCAAATTAGAAAACAAATGTTTGGGAAATCAAAACATGTTCATGATTTTTTAAGTTCGTGTATTAAAAATGTTCATGAAATTGAATAACATTTTTGCAATTCAATTTTTTCATTAATTGAAAATATCTTAAAAATTCAAAAGCTGGTCGTGACTTACAAAATAATTTGATTAATAAAATGTTTGCAGATTCAAAAATTAATCATGCATTTCAAAAAAATTTTGTTAAATCTAAAAAAATGTTCATGAATTTCAAAACTGTTGCACCAAACAATCTCCAAAAAAAATGTTCATCGATTCTAGAAATGTCCGGCTATTCTAGAAAATGTTCAAAATTAAAAAAAAAGTTTGCAAATAGTATAAAATGTTCATGATTTTAGAAAATGTTCGAAAATCTGTAAAAAAGAATATTGTCCAATATGAAAAATGTTCACAATCTCAGATATGTTCACGAGTTTGAAAAAAATTCCATGATTTTTAAAAAATTGTTCATGATTTCATGGAAATGAGAGATAGTATATCTCGGTGATGCAACAAAATGTGGTCACCGCAATTGAAGATTATGATTTTTTTTCTCTCTCGTTGTAATGCACAGACCGTTTTGCTATATCTATACCCCTATATAGTATACGAATAACTTTGAAAGTTGGTCATTGGATGAAGTCAATTTGACGGTACAGAGATGGCACATCCGAGCACTACTGGCCATTGGATATCATCTACATTCCACCAGATTATGCCACATGTACAATCTAGAAGACTCCATAGTTGAACTTAAGCATAATGCACAAACCTCAAAATAAAAGCAGTTCTCCTTTGTTCTAGAATCTTCCATATCTTAATTGCTCAAACTTTTTTTTTCTAAATGAGTTGTCATTATTTATTTTTACTTTATGCTTTACAATGCACAATTCCATGAACTTAAAATAGATTTTTTATATAAAACTAATTGATTTTGAATGGGATGGACTATAAGAATTAATCGAACATCTACATCATGCATATATGACTGAAAACTTACATTTTATAGTGTGGTATTTATTCATAATTTGATTACCAAATCTCATGTGTGCAATGCACGTGTACCTTACTAGTGAACGTTGATACTAAAAAAAAGGGCCCCCTCAAAAAAAAGTACATGCTCCTTTATTCCGTTGCCGTGCGCGCGTGCGTGTCTGAACAAACAAAGAAACGGCAAGCTAGCTAGCATGCATGTGCTCGGTTTGTTGTATCCCTCTGCTCTTTGCAGGGCGCGCATCAGGTCATGCCATTCGCATCAGGAGATCGTCTGGGTCTGTACCTGGCTAGCTGACGCCGCACACTCCAAAACCGCCGTCTCTTTCCTTCACAACGATCTCAACATCATCACGCATGAATGATCACACATGCACCTCCCGTCCGTCAGTGCACCGCCACTGCATGCTGTCGGCTCTGCCTCAACCGTAGTGGGCGAAAGCGACGTCCAACACCGTAGATCCGAACCCAAATCGGGGCGAAAGGAAGGACAAGTGCGAGGGAAAAAGCCGCACATCTCCACGACCATGTATATGTTTATTAACTTATATACATCGGTGCGTGCGATCGCGTCCGAGGTGACCCAGCTCGCCGTGCTCTGGTCTTTGACTACGTAGAGGCATGGAGTGCCGGCCGGCCCGTGCTCTGGCTGGCTGGCGGTGGCACACCACCCAACTTTTCCACGTACGGGCCGGGCCGGGCCGGGGTGGTGCCTGCTGACTTCGACGCCGACCGGTTTTCTCCACGCACGCTCGGGCATGGGTGGTGGCCGGCGCACGGCTACGGCTAGCTTGGCTAGCTAGGCAACGCTATATATAAGCACGCGGCGTGCGGTATCCGATCGTGTCAAGTCGAGTGCACGGTCGCCGGCCCAGATCACACACAGACACAGAGCGGCTAGCTAGGAAGCCGGCCTTTCTGCTGCCCGGCCGTCACCGAGAAGAAGCTTCGTGCATGGCCTCCGGCGCGTTGCGTCGCCGTCGAGGCGCTCCGTTCAGGGTCTCGGTTGTCCTTATCGCCACCGCCCTGGTCCGCCTCGCCGCGTCGGCTGCTGAGAGGACGGCGACGAGCGGCCCGGAGCCGGACTGGCACGTCGTCAGCGTCGCCGCGCTGCTGCCGCCCGCGGCCTGCACGGCGTCCAAGGGTACGTACGTACGTACGTAGTGCATGCTCCGTGCGTCGTTGTGTGATGGTTTCCTGCCTACGTATACGTGTACTCTTTCAAAAGATATCATTCGAACCGCATACTGGCTAGTGGTTAGTACAAACGCAGACTGCGCATAGCATAGTTTAGAAGCAGGGACATGGAGGCTAGGCAGGGTGGCGCATAACGTGTGACGTGTCTAATGAACGATGTGCTTAAGACTTATGGCAGAGAAAACAAAGGATTAAGAAATGACATCCCATGTGAAGAAATAGTTTTTTTTGTGGATAAGAAATAGGTTATATACCTGTTCGGAAACAAGAATGCTGATTAAAAAACCCTTTAAATTCCACATAAAAATAAATGGATTCTGAGATTAGCAGTAGTACCTGATTATAGGATAAAATAAAAGAAAAGGCATAATGCAGTGAAACTTCTTGAAGAGATCAGCCCGTGCTTGATTTCTTCAAAAAAAAAAGCTAAGAAAACATGATAATTGACAAAGTCATTACGGACGTTTTGATATCAATCTAAACATCGCCTCCATCGAAACAAACACCCCTTGATGATACATGTAGGATTTGAAATCTGGATTTTTTTTTCCAGGTGGGTTGAGGGTAAAACCACCCAATCTGGGGTGGGTTCGAATTTGATACTATTCACAATCGTTTTTTTTAATTTGTTTATCAAGTTGTACAAGGAATTTGGACTCGACACTTGATAGCGTGTTAGATCTATATTGTCCCATTATAATATATATGCTCCGTCCGTTCATAAATATAAGATCAGTTTTGCTAAAGGAAAATGTACAGCACCGTAACTTTTCTAAGTTGAATGTATATAGGGACGTGTACATTTACTCACTTCAGTTTGTACGTGGTCCATATTGAAACATCGAAAACATTTTATAAGTGTATTTTTGTAAATCTCTATATACATCCAACATTTTTGCAGTTCAATTTGAACGAAACATTTAGAAACAAAAAGAGGTAGTAGCACCTTTTTTAGGGTAAATGCACTCGATAATTATAGGTAACGCAGAAGCTGACTCAGGGCATCTAGTCTAGTCCAGAAAAGGAAAATGACGTATCAGTCTGGATTCAAAGGTCGCTACCCAGGTCGCTTTAGTCCCTCCGTGAACAGAATGGCCACTTGATCTCTAAACAAGTGCGCCTCTCTGAATTAATCCCCACAAAACTCCTGGCCTCCTGCAGCTTAGAAGACCGGCGATCACATCCTGATCCAAAATACAAATATAGTAGTATTTTTGTCGTCATACTTTATCAGATCACTGACAAGTGCAAACAGCGGTCAAAATCAAAATGTGATTGCGGTATGCGTCGAGTCGTACACTAGCGGTAGCTAATTTTGGTTCTGCTGCCCTGCAGCAGTGGCATCAAACTGGTCGGCCCTCCACGTCGTGCACCGGCACGGCCCGTGCTCGCCGCTGCAGGCTCGCAGCGCCCCGCCGCCCCACGCCGAGCTCCTGAACGACGACCAGGCCAGGGTCGACTCCATACACCGCAAGGTCGCCGCGGCGGCGTCGCCCGCGCTGGAACAAGCCCGTGGCGCGAAGGGCGTGACCCTGCCGGCGCAGCGGGGCATCTCCCTCGGCACCGGCAACTACGTCGTGTCCGTGGGCCTCGGCACCCCGGCCAGGGACGTGACGGTGGTGTTCGACACCGGCAGCGACCTGTCGTGGGTGCAGTGCACGCCGTGCTCGGACTGCTACGAGCAGAAGGACCCGCTCTTCGACCCGGCGCGGTCCTCGACGTACTCCGCCGTGCCATGCGCCGCGCCGGAGTGCCAGGGGCTGGACTCGCGGAGCTGCTCGCCCGACAGGAAATGCCGGTACGAGGTCGTGTACGGCGACCAGTCGCAGACCGACGGCGCCCTGGCGCGCGACACGCTGACGCTGACGCCGTCCGACGCGCTCCCGGGGTTCGTCTTCGGGTGCGGCGAACGGGACACCGGGCTGTTCGGCAGGGCCGACGGGCTCGTCGGGCTCGGCCGCGAGAAGGTGTCGCTGTCGTCCCAAGCGGCGTCCAAGTACGGGGCGGGGTTCTCCTACTGCCTCCCGTCGTCGCCGAGCGCCGCGGGGTACCTGTCCCTCGGCGGGCCGGCGCCGGCGAACGCACGATTCACGGCGATGGAGACCCGCCACGACACGCCGTCATTCTACTACGTCGGCCTCGTCGGTGTCAAGGTCGCCGGGCGGACGGTCAGGGTCTCTCCCATCGTGTTCGCGGCCGCCGGCACGGTGATCGACTCGGGGACGGTGATCACCCGCCTGCCGCCGCGCGCGTACGCGGGGCTCCGGTCCGCGTTCGCGCGCTCCATGGGCAGGTACGGGTACAAGCGGGCGCCCGCGCTGTCCATCCTGGACACGTGCTACGACTTCACGGGGCACACGACGGTGCGCATACCGTCGGTGGCGCTGGTGTTCGCCGGCGGCGCCGCCGTGGGGCTCGACTTCAGCGGGGTGCTGTACGTGGCGAAGGTGGCGCAGGCGTGCCTGGCGTTCGCGCCCAACGGCGACGGCGCGGACGTCGGCATCCTCGGGAACACGCAGCAGAAGACGCTCGCGGTGGTGTACGACGTCGCCAACAACAAGATCGGGTTCGGCGCCAACGGCTGCAGCTGATGGCTGGCCGCTACTTGGTCGATCGAGCTTAATCGATCACCATTTTTTTTCTCTTCTGAAGTGCGACATGGAACATGGAAGAAATCCAAATATATCATCGGTAATGCAAAATACTGTATTTTTTTTGCGGGGGACAAAATACTGTATTTGTTAGCGAGCAACAACACAAGCAGAAGCTGAAATCAAACTTTACATTTTAATTTGTACCACTGTGATTCATGCGTTCTAACGGTTGCCATCACTTTTTTTTACAACGTGTTTTCTTAAATCCAAAAGCAAATTCTTCTTCTCCACCTTCAATGCCATGTTACACACAAGGGTGCGCGAACGTGGTAAAACCCGATGAATCCTAAGACTATGACACAAAAAAGGGTTTAAAACAACGACAAATTGGACTCATCAGCATTATAACCTCATTTCGTTCTTATCAAGTTAGCTTAGAGTTTTAGGGTTAATGTATTGGCTAGGACGTTTTCCCAAATTATCTCTTGATCGCCTGCATCAGGGCAGATCGACTTTGATCCCTTCCGAGACATGACATCTAATGCTCATGGCGATGAAGCGAGGTCGGCGGTGCTACCCACGGCGACGTCAATGAAGGGAGATCGTTGGCAATGCTCACGGCAACGGCGACAAATGAAGAACGGTGGCGCTACTGCCCATGCCCCATGAAGAGAGAGATCGTCGACGCTGCTACTTGGTCCTCATGGATCATGGTGAAGAAAACAATCAGGACAAGCGGTGTTATTTGATACCGGCCTATATCGGGTGTTTTCGGTTTTGTGAGAATGGATTGCGATTACGCGGGAACTGAAACTGACGCAGTCAAAACAAACGTAGGTAATGCAGTCATGAGCCGGTGTAACCGAGAGACAAGAAATATGTCACGAACCAAACACGTCATTTGTTGTTGTGCACCGTTTTTTTACACTACACCTGCTGCGAAAGAGTGTTGGCCTTGTCGATTGCACTATCTTGCCATCAACCCGTGACTTTCAATCACATAGGGTGACTACTTTTAAAGCAAAATTTTATAAAATAAAAATATACAAATATGTGATCTAGCTTTGAATGGCCCGACGCCACCCACCTTCCACTCCACATGCATCCCGACGCCGACGCGAGGCAGCTCCTCAGCACGCCCCTGCCGCGACGCGCGGCCACCGTCCGCCACGTCCTGCAGGCGCACGCCCACCTCGTTTTGCCAGCGTGCTGCGTGTGCCAGTTTGAGGTATGTGTGTGTACACACAGAGGACACCAAAGCATCCCACTGACATGTTACCTTCTGCAAAATAATTCGATGAAGTCAAGTCTTGTCTCGGTGAAAGGGAAACTTCTATTGCTCATATTAGTAGGCTCCAAAGTTCAGTCAGCCATTGACTAGCTGTGTTTGGTCGAGTAGAAGATAGGACAGCGATGTGGCTTAAGCCAGGCCCTGCTGATGTATATGAGGATCTTCCTCCTGTCTGAGCAATGAAGTCCCTTCAACCCCGCAGGAAGAAATCGATGAAGTTTTTTCTCCCTTTTTGCACCAGCAATCTTTGGGGTCCAATGCTCCGATTCCTGGTGCAAGTCGATTGCGCCTTTGGCTTCAATCATCATCACCTCCCCCGGCTCCGATTTCAGGAATTTTTACCCCCGTACTATTTTTTTTTTGTTTTTTTGAGGATTACCCCCATATCATTTGACTAAGGCCCATAAACATCCAACCGGCCCAGCAGTTGAGGGGAGCAGCCTGCAGCCTGCAGCCCACTTGAATCTGAGGCTCGCTCGCAAGGACCGACCCACGCCGCCGCTCCCTGCCGATTCCCCTTCCAGCCTGGTGCCCGCCGGCCGCCGCCCTCCTGCAGCTCGACTTCTCCTGCAGGGCTGCAGGCTCCAGCCTCTCCCGGCCGCCGCCCTCCCGCGGCCTGGTGCCCGCCTGCCGTCTTCGGGTCCCCTTCTGCTCGCCTCCCGCAGCCTCGTGCGGTGGTGCCCGCCGACCGCAGCAAGGTGAGGGTGAGGTGCTTCTGCTTTCTTCCTAATGTTGAATTCTTGAGTGACAATGAGTATTGAGTTAAATCTCACATATAGGCTCATCTGTGTAGAATTGTATGGGCCAATTAGTTGATGTTGATTTTGTTTGACCATGAGTATATTCCTGCTTCCTGCTCAACTGTTGTCTGCATATAGG
Source organism: Triticum dicoccoides (assembly GCF_002162155.2). Classification (NCBI taxonomy): domain Eukaryota; kingdom Viridiplantae; phylum Streptophyta; class Magnoliopsida; order Poales; family Poaceae; genus Triticum; species Triticum dicoccoides. The sequence continues at coordinate 421,437,867 of NC_041388.1, read as the reverse complement.
CTCATTTGTGTAAAAAAGGAAAGAAATTGGAGTGTCCTGGCTACGTCACTGTGCAGAAGACATCGTAATGCTGCAAATCCGACACGTTTTTGTAGGCCAACAATAGGCAACAAGCGTGTTATTGTTCTGTATTCATACTTGTGGCGGGTGTTTCCGTTGGCAGTAGACATCGAGCAGCTGGACAGTCAAACTAAATGCCGTCTATGGCCCTTACCATGTTAGTAATTTAGTATGGAGAGAAGTTTGTGCAATGCAATATTTGTAACCGTGTCAGGTTTTATGGATGGTCGATATGTAGTTTGCCAATTTTGTTAACTTGGCTTGTTATGCTGCTTCCCAAAATTTGAAACTCTTGATTTGGCTGGTGTTGCATCTACAATCCTACATGCACGATTTTCTTTTCTTTAGTCGCTTCAGATTTTCACAAAGAGGTGGTACTATTCCTGCCATGTTAATTTGATTCTTTTTATTGTTGGATAAGCCCTGGTTTTAATTCATGCTAGTAAGCGATGATTTTTGGTAATGGTAATTTTGAGGAAATTGAAAATTTAATGAGGCAAAGTGTCATCTCTGTGTCGTCAATTTGACAGTAACTATGATATATGCTATATTTGTGTCGACTTGACTGTAATTATGAGTTTATGATACATATGCAAGTTGTAATAATTTTTTTGAGCAAAAACAGTAGGGAAGACCCTTACTGTGCCATTTTTTTGTTTTTATAAATGAGGGACATGTACAAATGAGGTTACATGGGGATTACATAAGTTGTTACAATGGGTTAAGCTTATTGTGATATATGCTATATAAAGTTGCGTGGGTACACCATGTCCTGAGTTGCCGATTATTTTAGCATGGTTGCATGACAACCTTAACTTATTGATTTTAAAATTTCACTGCCTTGGCAATGACAGCTTAACCCAGTACGGCATTATATATTTTGCGATTCGCGAATCTCATAGGAAACAGCTTAGGACATGGCAATGGCTGTGGGGGCGCGTCTCCGGCAGGAGAAGGTGAAGAAGTTTGAAGATTTCGTTGACCGGCGGCTCAAGCCTGACCTCGTTAATGCCATAGCCCAGCGCGATAACTTGTTCCAGCAGCAGAAGACATTGTAAGACTCGGTTCTCTCCTCATCTTCCCTTGTGTTGTAACTGTACTGAAACATTTAGGCCCCTTGATTCTTGTTATTCAAATATATGGCCTTAACATTGCTCATTCTTCTGATCAATGAACCTTCATTTGGTGTTGGCAGCTTGGATTTGAAGAAGAACATCGAAAATTTGGAAAAGAATGGTGTAACGAGTATGCGATCTATGGTCAATCTTGGGTCAGAGGTGTACATGCAGGCAGAAGTGTAAACATCCTTTTCCCTCTCCCCCGCCTAAACAATCTGAAGTATAGTAGCAAAAACTCTCTCGCTTTCTCTATAATCTCTAGAAAAGAAATTTCTCTATCCTAATGCTAATGTAAGACAAGTCAGAGACCATAATATTATTAGGGTAGGTGGTTTGCACTGTTTAGGGGCCAGTCTACATTACTCAACTGGAGTAGCTCTATGCTTGAGGTAGCTTTTGCAGTAGGATAGACATGAGAAAGGTGTTCCTATATCGATCTGAAAAATACAAATAAGGTCAGCTGCCTTTTTAAGAAAAAGGTGGTGTTCGCATATGGAGACAGCATGCAAGTGAATTAGTTTGGTGTTCACTTTATTTATTGGAAGAATGCGGTTGGCCATTACACAGTATAATAAGCAGGAACTTCCTTTGATATGTCCTTATGCTGCTTCTTTATTTCAACTCCATTCCTAACTGCAATTGTTTAACCAGATGTTAGCTTAAAATTACAAATTTGGAATAGCTTCGTATCATCATTGTGAAGCGCTAATGAGAATTGACTGTTTCGAACATAAGTGCCTACAGTCAGATTTCTTTAACTGTTGAGATCTTATTAATGCCATTATTCTGTGGTGATTTCCGCAGGCCGGACACGAAGCACATCTTTGTGGATATTGGTCTAGGTTTTCATGTGGAGTTTACTTGGCAAGAGGCTTTGCAGTTTATATCTGTAAGAGAAGCAAGGTTGGCCAGGTAACTCAACTCGAACATTTGAATATCAGATCTTGCTTTTGCGCAGCAATTTTTATTACACATGCAGCATGTTTTTGTGAGAGGGGAGTTATGCTAAAGAGATATTGATGATTGAGGGTGGTTCGGGTGCTTCATGCTCTGTTCAACACAGTTTGTGTGGATACTCGATAGTATATACCCAGTACTTGTTTTAGGTATATTATGGAACTTGGTCGAAAATAGTGGTTTAGGTGAAGTGCTTGGATTCTCTTTTTCTTGTGAAGCAAAGAACAAGAGAAAGAGATGGTATTCTTGAGCCTTGTGATGGCTCTTAGATTTCTAGACAATATTTGTATTTAGCTATTCATGGTATCCATTTCTCTGTTGGAGCTTGATGCTCGCTTCAGCCATCAGATGACGAATGGAGGCTACTGATTAGTTATTTATCATAAGCTAATACGTATACATTGTACAGAGGCAAAGCTGATTCTGTTAATCTGGTGTGTTACTGATCTGCATCTAATATTCACTTCCATAGACACCTTTGGAAATTTTATGAACTTAACATACTTTATGTAGCATTAGTTAGCATTGTATAAACCATTATTATTCACTGTCGGACCATATTAGTGGTTTGCCTCATATATGTGGCTCATAACATGTACTCCCTCTGTTCCAAATTAGTAATTTGGAACGGAGGGAGTATGTATGTTCTTATGTCTCAACTCTTGAATGGGTTTATGTTTATTGACATTGCAGCATACAACTAACTAGTACGGCTCCAGTTCTATAGATACATCATTCCATTCTGTCAGGCATGTGGTTAGGTAGGCTGCAGCTGTTTGTACTACAGTGACAGTCGTTGCCAATGTTTGGCCCTTGTACGACATTCATATACTGTTGTAATTTCCCTTTTTATGCTTGAGCGTGCTCCTGGTCCTCTGTTGACATTCATTCACTCGCATGTTAATGTTGTAAACTTTTGCGTGTTTGTTTGCAGACAAATAGACGAGTACACACACCTCATAGCAAGCATAAAAGCACAGATCAAGTTGGTATGTACAATGAACTAGGTGCTTCGTTTGATGCAGTAGATGTTGTGAATCTGCTTATATTCAGATGTTACCCCCTCTTATGTTGTTTAAATGCAGGTGTGTGAAGGTATCCGCGAACTCCTGCAGTTACCGGCGGAGTGAACGGCCGGGATCAAACTAGCGGCAGAGAGATGCTTACACACCAAAGTTGCGGCAGAGAGTTAGAGATGCTTGGTAGAGGAATATGATGTATCTTGCCATGGATTGTTTGAAGATTCTTGCAACAAGCTGTATGCCAAGAATGCAGCTCTCCCAAGTCCCGATGTTGACTAGGACGCATTGTGTAAACTAAATATGAATAGGTAAAAGAAGTGGCAAATGAGAATACTGTGATGATTGAACTTTTGTTTAAATTCCGTGAAGCTTGTTGCAAATCATCAAGTGTCTGCACTTGATGTGTGTTGGTATTTGCAAACTGAATTTTCAGATGATTGGCAACAAATGCAATGTGTTGGGAAATGATGACGTTTCTTGCTGCCTGAGTACTCTACAGTTTTGCTAGGAAAGAATCATCTGCTCATTAGTAACTACCGTAGGCAAATTCATCGAAGGTATCGATAAACTCACTAGGGCCGCGCGGGAGAAGGGAATTCTTTGTTTCATACGCTACATGCATGATGGTGCTCAAGATGTGCGTCCATTTTTGTTATATGGCTTTAGCTTTTAGATTTAGACAAACCGTTTTTCTTTTCTTTCGGGATGCTTGCTGAGGCGAGGGTAGGAGCACAGTCATTTCATATTGTAATTCTTCTGAGAGCTGTCTAGGTAATTTTAAGAATGAATGTATTTACTGAAATCTATATACATGTATTTATCATTTTTTTAAAAAGGAAAATTGCTTTGGGGGCGCCTCGGGGACTGCACACCAACTTCCAAAAGTGCTTACTCTCTTGGATTCGCTGCTCGGGTGCACATCTTGCCTCTTGGGGAACGCAGTAATTTTAAAAAAAATCTACGCATACGTAAGATCATGGTGATGCATAGCAACGAGAGGGGAGAGTGTCGTCCATCTACCATCGTAGAGCGTAAGTGGAAGCGTTATGACAACACGGTTGATGTGGTCGTACGTCTTCACGATCGACCGATCCTAATACCGAACGTACGACACCTCCGCGATCTGCACACGTTCAGCTCGGTGACGTCCCACGAACTCAGGATCCAGTAGAGCTTCGAGGAAGAGTTCTGTCAGCATGACGGCGTGATGAAGATGATAATGATGCTACCGACGCAGGGCTTCGCCTAAGCACCGCTACAATATGACCGAGGTGGATTATGGTGGAGGGGGGCACCGCACACGGCTAAAGATCAACTGATCAACTTGTGTGTCCATGGGGTGCCCCTCCCCCGTATATAAAGGAGTGGAGGAGGGGGGGGGGGCGACCCTCTCTATGGCCCCCTTCCAAGTAGGAGTAGGAGATGGAGGCACGTAAAGCTGGTCCGTCCCAACCGCAGGCCAGAGATGGAGGCACGTTTCGCGCGCGAGAGGGTCAAGTCCCCTGAACGACGAAGTTGTGATGAAGGGGGCGAGCCTTGTCAGGTACAAGCGCAGAAGCAGGCGCCTAAGGATGGCAATGTCTCTTTGGTTAAGGCGGCGGCGAGGTTGACCCCTGAAGGAAAGCGAAGGCGAAGGTCTGGTCCGCTGCCGTAGCCATTCGATCTGGAGTCCAGCTGACTGATCCAAATGAATGGCAGACTGACCCTTGAGCGCATTACTAGTTAGTAGCAGTATAGTTTTTCTCTTGTGGGCTTTTTCTACTTCTCTGCTGAGGGAGGGGCTTTGATTAGTGAGTAGGGTTTATAAGTTATGAATTGATTAGGGCTTAGGTAGAGTGGTAGATGGTCGGTGTATATATCCAGTAGATCACTGATTTTGTGCCGTTATGTATATATGTTTATTATCAATCCAAATGTAGCATTTTTTGGGTCTGTACTGTATAGGCAGATACTATATTGTTTGATGATATATTCTACTCCCTCTGCAAAGAAATATAAGAGCGTTTAGATCATACGGAGGGAGTAATAAGTCAGTAATTGGCACCTGATATGTGTCTAACGAGAAACATTAAGCTGCATTCAGGTTTTTATGACAACTCTTGTTTGTTCTTATTTTGTACGTACTGTAATAAGCACTGATTCCCATTAAGTTTGAGAGAATGTGCAAGTAAGAAAAAAAAATAGACTGAGAATCTAAAAATCAAAGTCCGTGCTTCATTGTTTCCTGTATTGAAATTTGTTAAGGCCTCCTTTGATTTGTAGAAATGTCATAGAATTTCTATAGGATAGGATTTGCATAGGAAAATTTTCTTTGAGACCCTTTGGTTTGTAGGAATGGATTCCTATTTCTATGTAGGATAGGAATTAATTCTTCACATTTTGGAGAAAAAAAACATTAGCTAAAGACTTAATGGAAAAATTCCTATCTTATGCATCAAACAATATCTTTTTTTCTATAGGAATTGAGATGCATGTCATCTCACTTCCTATGATTTTCCTATTCCTATAACATTTCTATCGTATGAACCAAAGGAGGCCTATGATCCAACTTGCTGCGAGTCCTCCTTTTGTCAATAGTCGTCGACAAGCGCGAAGTGACACCAGAAACAATGCAACGAATAAAATGCAAGCAGAATTGACTGGAGCAGATTAGTATTACATCACAATATCACATTTTTTGTCTTTCCAATCAAAAGACGCATCAAGCACACGAGCATCGTGAGGTGACTCATGCTATG
>NC_041388.1:421379399-421431588 GCF_002162155.2 Triticum dicoccoides | reverse complement strand
CTAGTTAGTACATAAACAGTGTATTATTTAGATAAAAATAGATGTATTGGTATTGTTTGGCCCCTGTTATTCAAAGTTTGAGTTATTTGCCCCCCTAGTTCTTAATTCCTGGCTCCGTCACTGGGTGGTTTCGTTTGCACAGCATACAAACTCAACAATCAAAAGACACATCAAGCTGATGCTCTGGAAGTTTGGATCGAGATCCAGCCGGGAGCAACTAGTATAAAATCTCTGTTTTTTTAGTGAAGTGTTTTTTTTTTCAGAAGAGTATAAAATCTCAGCTCGCCGTCGGCCAGGCCCAGCGTGCCCACTAATAAAGAGCCCAGCCCAAGACATCTCCACGCGTCGAGAAAAAAAGCCCAACCCGTTTCCCCTTCCAACCCCCTTCTCGTCTCTGACCTCCATTTCCCGGGGACACCCGTTCCGTTCCGATCCCAAACACCCACCGCCACCGGTGGCAGATCTGGATCGGAGCCCCGCTCCGGCGATCCCAGATCCCCCCGACGCCGGTATGGAGGTCATCCCAGCTGCGGCAGCGCACGACGGGCAGAAGCAGAGGTTCGACCTCGGGGTCTTCGTCGGCGACCTCCCCCTCGACGACGACGACGCGGCCAGGTCCGTCCGCCAGACCACCAGCTCCTCCCCCTCCCCCCTTTTAACAGCATCTCCCCGCCTCCCTCGCTGCGCCTAAGCTTATCCTTGGTGGTTTGTCTGGCAGTGACAACGAGTCGCTGGAGGGGCTGCAGCAGGAGCTCGAGGACTGCAAGAACGACCAGGTGCTTATTTACCATTCTTGCTTTGAACAGCTAGCTGGTTGCAGCATTTCGGAGCAGGAATAGCACGTCCTTCTTTCTTAGGAGATTTCTGCTGCTGTTTTATTTCCGCGTGCGTGCGTGCAGGAAGTAGCAAACATCCTGGCTAATGGCATCAAGATGCGTGATTACACAAAAGGTGTCGAGAACAGCATACGCCAAGTTGAGCTTGATTCCATCCAGGTAATTGCTTCTGCTAGGCCTCAGATATGCGAAGCAGCCATGGTTCTACTGCCTTAGAGCTGGGGTGAACCTCATGCTTAGCAGTAAACAGTCAACACATCTTGGTATTGTGGTGCTTATACTTTGGAAATAAGAGTTAATTAACTTCTTTCGTATGGCTGGCTAATTTATTCATCCCTCCATTCTTATCATCAGTATTAAGTTGAGTCATCAAATAATTGCACAGGCGCGATGAATTATTTGGAAAACATGGAGTTATGATGTGTCTACCTTCTATTAGTGCTGCGCTGCCTAAATATAAATCACCTGTACCTATGGTGTTTTTCTTATGCAATGCTGTCTTCCTTTTTTCTTTTGCAGGATTACATTACAGAAAGCGAAAACCTTGTGTTGCTGCATGATCAGATCTCTGATTGCGATAATATTCTGTCACAAATGGAAACCGTTCTAACTGGATTCCAGGTAATTGCATATTCACATCTGTTGTGAAAGCACTACTCGTGACATGCTTGTCGTACTGGCTGCCTGAAACAGTATCTGGATGGGTATTACTTGTCATCAACTTTTGGTGCTACTGTTATTATAAGCAAATTTATTGATCATTCTTGTACATTTACTGTTAGAAAAATGCTGCCCACTGTGAAGTGTGAACTACCAGAAAATCCAGAAATAGTATATCTCTGCATTTCCATCTCGTTCTGTTACAAAGCATAACAAGAACAAAACCAGGAGTGCTTGAAGTTTAACGTTTTGTATACCACAATCTGAGCGTAATACAAGTGCTTTATTTTTTATTTATGTGCTCCATGCTACAACTTCATGGTCATATTTGAGTGGCACCATTTCTTTTGACTTGTTACGCGTTCAAGATTTATTATCTTGATCTACATGTAATTTTGTACCTTTAAACAGTAGTTAACTGGTTCATTTCATTTTACTAAATCATATTGCAATTCTTTTAATTTCTGTGCTAGACAGAAATTGGTTCTATAAGTTCAGAGATAAAGGTACTTCAGGAGAAATCTATGGACATGGGATTAAAGTTGAGAAACCGTAAGGTTTGATTCGTTTCTCTGCTGTATCTTTTACGTTCTCCATACATTTGATGTTTGGTTAATTTTTGTATCCACATCTTCCTTATAACCAAACAGTAAAATACTGATGCATTGACCTCATTAGTCTTTGTCAAGTTAGAGCTTGGAAGTACTATTTTATGTATCTTTGTCCCGCAACATAACTTCTATTCCATAACACACCTTTCAACATTAGTTGGCTGGTCTTTGTTGGAACCTCTTCACTGTATTCGTAGCTTCAATGCATGTCATTCCCTACTTTTTCATGCTGAATATCTATGCTGATTCACTGTTTGGAAAATTTCTGCAGGCTACAGAATCGAAACTGTCAAAATTTGTTGAGGATATAATAGTACCTCCAAGAATGATCGATATAATTGTTGATGGAGAGGTCATTACTTGCATTCTATCTTCATACCAACTTTCTTTACCTTATTATTGTGTCTATACTATGTCCATTTACTTTAATATATCATACATTTAGTCAGTTACTCCTTTCTGGACCTAGTACCTTTTTGTTTACAGCCAGCAACATGTGGTCACTGATTACTTCTTTCTGAAGTTAAAACCAAATACATACTTTTCTGCTATTTGTGGTACTCCCTCCGATCCATATTAATTGTCGCAGCTTATGGATCGGAGGGAGTACTATGTTTACTTATGTAATTTCTTCTCTTTCAGCATGTTGTTAATTATTTATTTCATATGCCATTATATTCTGTCTTCGGTGATATATCCATTCTGATGACATGTTTTCGTTTGCTGGATGCATTTCATTTGTTCAATCCGTGTCTTCTTTTTTCCCAATTATTTTATTTTGTTTGATTGGATATATTACATGCCCCAAAGGTTTCTTTGTTGATGTACCATCATTATCAGTACCGCTCTCTTGCAGTTAAAGCTGTGTTCAGTTCAATATTCTTTGGTGGATGTTTCTCGAAAAATGTATTTTGATGGGATCACTGATAATTCCTTATCCAACAACCCCACAGGTTAACGATGAATACATGAAAACACTTGAGATTCTAAGCAAAAAAATCAAATTCATTGAAGCTGATTCGATGGTTAAAACATCGAAGGCTCTCAAAGATGTTCAGCCTGAGGTTGAGAGACTTCGGCAGAAAGCAGTATCAAAGGTCTGAAAACTGTTTGCTGGTTTTTTCTTTCTAATGTTTCAAACTCGTATGTTCATAAGAACATTAGTAGATCGTCTTCTTGTATGCGTAGCATGTGTCTCATCTGCATATGTGCTTATTTGATGTAAAACATTATGTATTCTATGTTTAATGTTCTACTGTGGTGTCGAGGATAATGTGCTATGCATAATTATGTTCAGACAGTTGGGCATGTGCTACAATAACTTAGATAGGCGTCAAGGTTTATCTGGTAGAACTGAATGCTTATTATGAAAAAGGGTTACATGATATTCATCATTCTTTGTTCAGGCTGATGTTGTACTTTATGAGGTTGCTGGCATAAAAAATGCTGCAACTGTGTCAATTACTAGTGGAGAGTGGTATTGTCAGCCACGGCCAGTATACTGGCTATACTGGTTGCTATTTCCCTACAAAATAAGGAATCAACCTGATCTTTGTTCTAATATGGTATGGTGGTTTTCATGGAAGCTAAGAACAAGTGTACAATAGACCCAAAGTGGTCGGACCTTTCCCCGGACCCTGCGCAAGCGGGAGCTACATGCACCGGGCTGCCCTTTTTTTTATGAACAAGTGTACCTGCAACCAACAAATGCATCCACTATGTTTCTTGCACGCTTTTTTATGTTTATCTAGCCAATTGGGCATCATAAAGCTACAACAGAGTTCTATTGCTTATGCTTTCATAATTTTCTTGCAGATTTTTGAGTTTATCATCCAAAAGTTCTATGCCTTGAGAAAACCGAAAACAAACATTCAGATTCTACAGCAGAGTGTCCTTAAATACAAGTATGCCAACTCTCTGGCCTTGATATTTATTTTCCACTTTTACCCCCTGTTTGTAGAATATCCGCAATGCTTCACATTTTAATGTGCTAGATGAGAAATTTCTTTATGCCAGATTTCTTTAATTTGGAATCCTCACCAGTGTGACATACATGATTCATGGTTTTTGGCATATAGCGTTACTGAGGGCAAGTTTACCAAACATGAACAGCCATATTTGATTAACTATTGCTAATGTAACATCAGTACTTCTAATGCAATTGATGACTTTGGCATTATTGTCTTTATGAAATTGAGACCCCCCTTGGTAAAAAACCCAGAAAGCTAGGATTATATAAGCCCTCGCGAGACAATCTGTGGTGAGCTTCAAGAGTTGAATTGGGACCACAGAGTCCTAGTTGAGTCATGGAATTGAGTCTTAGTGAGGCAAGTATGAGAGTCCATGTCCCAGTTGGCTGGGCTATCGAGTCTGAGTCGTATTGCTGTTGACGTGAACGACTATTATAAAGGTCCACGAGCTTTAAACTATTGAACTATGCATATAGGAGAAGAACAGTTATTCTACCTTGCCTTCCTCGGTGAGAGCTCTCCCTCTACCGCTCTTTAAAACCTTAGTTTATAGCATATGGTCATAGGATTAAATTGCCATTTTATTGTTGGTTGGCTTATCTTCAGTGTCTGTTATTCTCTCATTCTTTCCAAGTGTATAATGTCTCAGTTTGTTTCATTTGTCCTCTCCACTTTAGATACACAATCGTTTTCCTTAAGGAACATGCTAAGGAGATATATGCGGAAGTTCGCACGGCTTACATTGATACCATGAATAAGGTGAGGGTTACTGTGAACGTGATTTGAATAGGTCTTCTTTCATTCATCCGCCTTTAGTTTTTTCTCCATTTAGAACTGGAATAGAATAACCGAGAAGGGTAATGATCCTGTAACTCATTGTATGTCCCAGATTAGGTCCTATTCTTCTACCCTTTCGGTACTATCTTAATCCGAAAGAAGAGTTTGACCAATGCTTTGTTTCTGTCTTGGTGGTTCCAATTCCACATTAAAAGTATACTGATCCTTTCTCAATGAACGTATACTTCTTTCTGTAAATACTGTGTAAATATTCCATTATGATATGGCAATACTATATTTGATTTGCATATTTGTTGTATTATAGAATAGGTACCATGCTATCAACGTAATATGTGGCCAAAATGTAGAGTTTATGGCTTAACATTACATTGTACTCCCTCCTTCTCAATAACCCGTCCTTGGCACTCGGCAGTCTACATTTTGAGATAACTGTACATCGAGGGAATCAGTTGTGTTAATGTAATGTTTCCACTTTCTATCCCTACTTTGATGTGTTAGAAGAGATTAATTTGTTGCAGCCTGTCAATAATGAGGGTATGCATGGTCACTGGTCAGTTATCATTAAGGCTGTGCACATGGTGGTGGGTTGAGGACATTTACTATGAAACAAAGAGTGTACTAGACATAGAGGGCTTGAGAATGAGAGTATCCAAAGACACATCTGTGATGCAATTCCTGCTGTTTGTCTTTGCTTTATTCTAGCCCTTATTGCTACGTGTAATTTCAATTCCTCTACCTTTATATGTAGTGTATGTTGACAACTTCAAAATTCCTGCACGGATTACTTTAGACTGCTAGCATCCGTGATGAGATTCATATTTTATTTGGGCAATATGAGCAAATAGACATAAAGACCTTCATTTATTTCTTGGATATCTTACCCTGGATTATATCTATTCTGATGACATTTCTACTATCACTTCCAATTTTCAGGTTCTGAGTGCACATTTTCGTGCCTATATACAAGCTTTAGAGAAATTACAGCTGGATATAGCAACCTCCACTGACTTACTTGGAGTTGAAACTAGAAGTACAGGATACCTTTTCTCCATTGGAAAAGAACCTCTGAAAGCCCGTTCTTCGGTGTTTGCTCTTGGTGAAAGAATAAATGTCTTAAAGGTATTTACTAATGACATAGTGACTATAATGTAATTTAATTCATCAATCAGTTCATGATTTTGAAATTTGTGAGTCAAGCAATACATGGGAGCCCGGATCTGTACTGGGCTGTGTGATCTGCAGGGTTGTTGGTAACTTGTATGGATTTCTGTAACGCCAGCAAGTTCTATTTGGGTGATAACAAAAACAAGCCACATAAGTCTAGCATGCACCATGAGCATAGCCGATTAATTGATTCATGACATACATACAGAATAATTATGGCTAATTTCGAGACAAGTCTCTGAACAAATTTGAGGACATGCTTTTCTCTAGTCTATGTGTACACTGAAAAATCTAGTCAATTCAATGAAACTGGCTTGTTGCAAATTTTATAGAACCAGATTTAGGTTATTTTAACATGCTCTAATGCCCCTACTAGTATGTTGTAAATTTGATGGAAAGTGATCCTCGATTAAAGATTTAATTTTGAACTTTAAACCCCATACTGTCGCTGAATGGTTAATTTACTCTATATCAAGTAACAAGTGCAATGATGTAATTTCTGTGTGCCCTGCTTTTGGTATATCAGGATATTGAGCAGCCTGCATTGATACCTCATATATCTGAAGCTAAGTCACAGAAGTATCCATATGAAGTTCTTTTCAGAAGCTTACAAAAACTTCTGATTGATACAGCTACTTCTGAGTAAGATTGTTGTTTCCTTGTTTTAAAATTCATACAGTGAATAAATGGCAGCCTGATGATATATCAACTGATTACAGGTACCTTTTCTCGGATGATTTCTTTGGTGAAGAATCTTTATTCCAAGATATATTTGCTGGTTTGTTCCATCCTGTATTTGCATTTCCTGTTTTCTTTGTCATACCATGTTGTATCTTATGCAATAATATTTTATTTGTGTGTGTGGGGTGGGGTGGGGGGTATCTAGTGTAAACCCATCTTTCGGTTGTACCAGCATGTAAATTCCCACTGTGTCATTGGATGGGATTTCAGTTATTTATAAAACGGATGTGCATGAGTCCATGTGGCACTTACAGTTACATGCCATTGTATCTGACCCATCCATAGTATCGAACAATCTACCCAGGTGTCAGTTGTCACTTTAGCATCCAAAGATCTATTTGCACTAGAAACTCTCCTTGTTTGCTTTGCTATTGTCTGCTTGCCTGACAAATCCCAGTGTCATCATAAAACACTATGCATGCTAAGACAAAAACTGGTATGCATGCTTTTATTTGTTGGTTGTACTATTCTGGATTATATGAGTGTACGACTGGTTGATGTCAGTTCTGGTTCAGATGCTCCATAATTTATCTAGTGTAAACTAGATAAATCTTCACTTCTATAAATATCTGAGTTGGCGACGGTCTGTTCACCTTCAGAGATCTGCCATACCACAATTATCATACATTCTGTTGTAGACAGATGTATCACGATCTTCCGATTAGTTGATTTGCTTAATGTATATTCCGAGATATCTTTTTATTTGCACAAATTATGGACTAGGATGACAAATGTAATAACTTAGGCATTTAAGAGAACTTGTATAGCAATACACGAGTATTTAGCTACTAAACATAAGAGCCCACTCTTGGTTAGATCTTCTTTTGCAGTAAAGCCACTATGGTAGCGTGCATGTTAAGTTAATAGTTTAGAAAGCTTGAGGAGCTTATGAGTTACTCCAACAAACACTTATCTTATATTCATAATAAAAGTTCCACTATGTTGGTGAAGTTGGCATTGACCTTACCATCTTTTTCATAATTATGGTGGATGCAAATGATTTGAAAGTTTTGATTGTTTCATTCAGGACCAATTCAAGTTGTTGATGAATATTTCGATGCTGTACTTCTGAACTGCTACGATGCAATAGGAATAATGCTTATGATTCGGATAATTCATCAGCACCAGGTATTTCTCATTTTATCTTATGAAGGAATAACTAGTTAAAGTTTTATTCCTGCTGTAGGAGTAAAACTTAAGAAAGCTTATGTTCTGAAAGCGGTTGCAGGGTTGCAGCCTTTCATGTTCCATAAAGGGATATCCCTGTAATTTATAAACCAGTCCTAGTCCAATATTTACTGTTAAACAGGCCAGGCAGCAAGAGATAATTGTCATTTTGCTAAATTATTCTGGCTGTTTTTCACCAGAAACTGGCCAAAATTACCCTCCCCCCTTTGTATGTTATTTTATTCCTTAAAGATTAGCTGATAAATTATTTGCAAGAGCATTTCTAAATCTCTACACATTGTTAGATTCTTTCAAGTAGTCAATAAAGTGGCGCAACCCTGTGTAAATTGGTAACTGAATGTGTGGCAAAGCGTACATGACCCGTGAGGAACATAAATCTGAATGGAATTTATGTTTGTGCAGCTTATCATGTTTAAGCGGCGAATTCCATGTTTGGACTCGTACCTAGACAAGGTTTGTTCTGATTCCCTCCTTGTTCGCTCCTTCAAGTTTTGAATCAACTTTACTTGAGATTTACCTTTGTGAACGTGGAGTTACCTTTAGGAAAGCTCATGCTAAATTGGATGAGAATTTGTCTTCTGTTCCACATTCCAAAATTAGTTTGAATCATCTTTCATGTTGCACAATGGGCAGGTTAACATGTCACTTTGGCCTCGCTTCAAGATGGTCTTTGACTTGCATTTGAGCAGCTTGCGGAATGCTAATATTAAGACTCTTTGGGAGGATGATGTGCATCCTCACTATGTAACAAGAAGATATGCTGAATTTACAGCGTCTCTTGTTCATCTCAATGTTGAATATGGGGATGGTCAGGTTAGTTGATCACATCCAGGTCAACCCAATATTCACCTTTCTGGAATTCTTCACCACATTGCTATGCAATAGGAAGACCTTCTTTTTTGTAGCCTATGGGAATTTAAGAAGTGGTTTCTACATTTGCAGCTTGATCTAAATCTTGAGCGATTACGGATGGCTATTGAAGACTTGCTTGTTAAGTTGGCCAAGATGTTCCCTAAACCAAAGATGCAAACTGTTTTCCTGATAAACAACTATGATTTAACAATTGCTGTATTGAAGGTTGGTACTTTTGAGTTAGCATCAGTTATAATACAAAAATACTATATGCATTGCCTTTCCAAATATGTTGTGATCTTTCTCATACAGGAAGCTGGCACTGAGGGTGGAAAAACACAACTTCACTTCGAGGAGGTTCTTAAGAGCAATATTGCAATATATGTGGTATGCACTGTCTTATTGATGGAACAAAATTTTGTTGTGGCCAGAGAAATACTGTCCACCACATTTCTTGCTGGGTCTTGATTTGATTCATAACAAACATTTATGCAGGAGGAAGTGCTTCTGGAGCATTTCTCTGACTTGATCAAGTTTGTCAAAACGCGTACATGTAAGTAGAATTCTGTTACAACATTGTGTGCTTTTCTCCCTCTTTCTTTCTTTCTTCACAATGACATCTCTTCTCTGCCTGAATTTTACTTATTAGCGGAAGACCCTGCCTCGAGTTCGGACAAGGCCAACATTGGCGACGTAGAGCCATTGGTGAAGGATTTTGCGAACCGATGGAAGGCCGCGATCGAGCTGATGCACAAGGATGTCATCACATCCTTCAGCAACTTCTTGTGTGGGATGGAGATCCTGAAAGCGGCCCTCACGCAGCTGCTCCTGTACTACACGAGGCTGACCGAGTGCGTCAAGAGGGTCAACGGTGGGTCCGCCCTCAACAAGGACCTGGTCTCCATATCCTCCATCCTGTACGAGATCAAGAAATACTCTAGGACCTTTTAGTTACTTCCTCCCTGCCATGTACACTAAAATGAGGGGAGGGGAGGGGAGGGGAGGGGAGGGATGTGGTGTATGTATCCTTATGCTGTTAATGGAAACTCTGATCCATGCCATGCTACTGGAAAAAGAAGGGCTTTCCACAGATACATAAACAGTAGTATGTACCAAGGTTACTCGATTGCAATGTGTGAATTTATGAGATTTCTGAGACCCCCCATGGCCCGACTTCTCTTCTTCCAAGTTGACGATGAATCAATCATCATTTTATTTATCTGCTCAAGTCCATGATTAATCTCCCGCTGGGAGTTGGTTCGAATTTGATCACCTACTGTCTGTACGCGCCCATGAATGTTGGTGCAGGGCCAGACAGTTTGTGAATTTCATGCAAATGTCGGGTTACTGCAGCTAGGGTGTTTGTTAGAATGCCAACGCAACACAACCTTTTCTAGATCGTTACAAAAGCGCGTATGGTTAGATCAGATGTAAAATATTTTAAAGGAAATGTTCTTACTTAGGAATATAGCCTAGTTGGTTCATAGTGAACTTTCTTTGATTTTTCCAGGAAAAGTACATGATATAATGAGACCGGTTAGATCTTTTCAGCTGTGGCTGAACGACGCCTGAAAGGTGAACTGAAGCATAACTAGACTGAAAATTTACTTGATCTTGCATGCATAGCAAATTCCACATACCCAAGTTCAGCCTGTCCGGCTCCCCCCCCACGGTTAATTGATTGTTCATCTTTGAGCCTGAAAGGTGAACTTTGCTCAGTTTGGGACTAACTTGAGCTAATAACGACTCCCCGTGACTAATTTGTGCACTGATACGAGTCAGTGATGCACTGATATGGGTAGCTGGTGACCGTTTCTGTTCCGATTGTGAAGCACTGACAGTGTTGTTTGGCTCCCTATCAATTCAGTTTCCGTTTTCATTGCTCTTGTGATCTCTTTGCTCTTCCATTTCCTCTTTTTCCTTTGCCCATGTCCATATTCACTTTGGTCATATCCTCTGTTCTCCCGTTTCCTCTTCTTTTTGCCCATGCCCACATTCATTTTGGCCACCTCTCCTATGGTCCTTGCATTTTGTCGATATCTTTTGTAGCAGCTCATCACCATGGCTACCAAAAGGCAATAGGTTGTTACAATTACAGTTAGAGCGAATAATCCCCCAAAACTTTCAAAAGTTATGGCGTCTGAACCATCAAGTGTGCCATCATTTTCATGGCTATTTTGACCCATCCATTTCTTTTCAAATTGAATGATAGTATCTCCTTCTGTTATGTTGATTATTGCCCTCGACATTTCAGGAGCTAGCGGAGAATTCCTGGGAAGCGCCTAATCAGCAAAAAGATCATTGTTATAAGCTGCACGTGCTATTCCACTGACAATATCTGACACTATAAAATCCTGAAAAACAGATCCCCTCCCCCTTGATATAATAGTGCATGGTATGATGAGTTTATTACTTAGCAGTACCATACCCTTCAGCGAATCATGCCAAAAGTTGCTTAAATAGCACAAAAAGATCCAGTAAACGCTTTCAGGCTTAGTTTCTGATTTTTGTGCAGACGTTATGATGTACTTACTTTTAAAGTTGTTGTAGAAAGGTTGTCAAAAGTCTATTGATCTGTTTGGTAAATCAAATTACAGTCAGATGAAATATTATCGATGGCTGACCTCCCAAATGGGATCTCATATGTTCTCAAATGCAAATATGCTATTTGATTTAGAAAGAAAGAAAAAGATAGCCAAACACCTAGATATCTAAAAGTAAACCAACCGATAGAGACTATTTATCATAATCGAATGCAATTCCAAATAGAGCCTAAGTGTGATCAACTGCAAATATCAGCTCATGTTAAAGTTTCCGAGAGTAAATGTATGGATCTATGTCGTTATGTGATGGTTTCTTCAAGCCTCTTGCATAAATATTGTCGTGTATGGTAGTTAAATTTATAGAAAACACAGATCGTGTTCATTTTGCTATTAATTTCCCTATCTGTCCTAAAATTGCATCATTCCACCGGGACGCTATTAGATAGCCCTAATATCCATTTATGATTGACTTTCAGAACATATATGTATATTAAGTTTGAATTTTTATAATGTAATCTTGTGGTGACATGGTACTAGAATCAAGGGGAACACATAAGCATAGCATTTGCATGCCTCGATAGCTATCTTTTCAAGAGAATAGTGAGTGTAGTTAAACTTACAAATGCAAAGCCTACACTCTTGTAAATAGGCGCTACCATTGTGTAACCTTTGCTGTATTTTGCGAGAAAAAGTTTGATGTATGGGACTTCATGTACAAGCGCAGCAATGCTTCCATTAGAAAGAGCACTATAGAAATCGTCAGGTGTAGCATAGGGCCTGATTTTTGATGTATGAAAACCAATATCCAGCAGTAGACCCTCTACATAGGAACCTTGGTGGAACCCTACATATTGCCCATTCTTCTGGAGTTCATGAACATCAGTCACTGTTGGTGAAAGCTGCTGTACTGTAAGCATTGATGCAAAGCTTGCTGTATAACTTGCTGCAAGTACTAGAAGAACAACCCTCCATACACGTAGAACGATTCTAGCTAGAAAGCGTTTCAGCTCCTCCTCTGCACAAATGAAAATCAAGACTTCATTAAGACACTAAAGAAATTTCAAAGCTGGAATATTGTAATGCACACCATTCCAGGACTTGCTAGAAAGCATATATAATTTCAATTATTTTAGGTGATAAATGCAAGTCATAGACTAGTTTTTAACTAATTCAAATAAGGACACTGTTGAATGATGAATGACGAGATAGGTTTTCTCTCTAGTGAAGCGCTATTAAGAAGAAAAGGTGCACCTATGTCATAGCTTCTATTAGGTTTGTTCATTCTCCTAGGGAAAATAATAGAGTGGCTCATGCCCTTGCTCATAACGCGGAGGGTACCTTGTTGATTATGATGCAAGAGGACCCTCCTAATTTCCTTCGTGGCATTCTATCGAACGGTGTAAATTTATTCTATAATCAATAAAATCGAATGCTCCCTCAAAAAAGAAGAAGAAAAGGCACATTTTTATATTTTTTAAGCATATACAAACTGGGATAGTTCACTTTGTCCCTCTGTTTCTTCATACTGCATTTGTTAAGCATTATTAATTCGATAGATCTAAGTTATTTTTGTGGTATTTTTGAAGATAAATTTAGCTACAGTGGTCTCATAGAGATGTTTGAGCAGTGCTACATGCACGACGCTGGCTGGACGACATGCAGACGATATAACATATCCCACCATCAAAGTCCAAGGCAAAACATCTCCAGAGGTTGGATTAGCTATCGTCCTCATGTCGTTCACTGAAACTGTCGTGTGTGTAGTAGTTTCGGAGATGTTTAGCCAGATCAATGTAGTAATATTTGTTGTAGGAATTTTTTGATGCTTGTTATTTTGATATAGTGCAACAAATGCTTTATCCATGCAATTGAAATGCTGTTCAAAATTCTGCAAAGATCTAAGAAAAAGTAATGTTTACTCAACTCTCTTCAAAAATGGAGAATATTGTAATCGCCATCTGTTTGAGTGAAAAGGGAACATGAACATGTTCATTGCCAATTAGATGCTCTAGAAGCCAGACAACAACTCCTGTATAGAGAAAGCATACGATGCTGCCAAACCACATCTCAGTGCTCAATGGTTTCAAGAAAAGCCACATGTCTGTATTCACGTTTTCCTTGACTGGAACAATCATCCCTACTCCAGATTCTGTGTATGGTGCAGTGAAGTCGACATACAATGATCTATTGGATCTTATAGTAATATCTGCAACCGCTATGTCATATTTCTGCAATGAAATTGGTCAGCTTTATATATTTAAGAAAAAGGGATATCTACATTTAAGATTAATTAAACAATTATAACCTTAGTTGTTCAACAAAGAGTAATATTTATCAAGCAATAAACTTTTGAGTTGCTTTTCTTTGAGAAATAAAAATTTAGAATGAGCCTTTGTTTGCATCATTTTTGTGTATAAAATGTAATAATTGTGGCCTGAATGCATAACAAAATATTGGATGGAAATGTGGAACACAATTAATACATTGCAAAAATGTTTGAGCTACTGAGTTTTTTCTTTACAATTTGAGAAATTGCCTTACATATATATTACTTCTTACCTGAAGGTAGACCTGATAAACAAAATCATTGTAGCTTCCGGAAATTGGTGCATCAGCAGTGTCAAATTCTAGGTATTCATAAGAAAGCGGACGATGTAGCCTCTTTACTGCCTCCTCAAATATGTCAATTGAAAGGCCACTCGCTGTTGTTGCATTTGTGATAGGATCTTTGTATGTCTTTATAAACTCTGTAAATTCGCTAGAGCACACACCGACTCTAAGCTTCTTACCAACTCTAGGAATTTCCCAGCCCATTGGTATTTCGGTCGACTCTCCAGGCCAAATTACAGGGTTTAGATCAAGCATTGATGCTTGTCCTGTTTTTTTAGAGTAATCTTGCTTTAACTTCCGTAAAAGTCCATTCACAGTCCAAAACCCGATTTCTCTCCAACCTCTCTCAACCACATTTATTATTTGGAACACGGAAACTTTAAGTTGTTGTCTGTCTGTAAGGTCAAATTCACCACTTAAACCTCTGAATTTATTTTGTACGATCGCTGATAAGAGCTCAGGACCGTTAGTGGAAATAACCATGGATTCCAAGCATGTGGAGTTTTTAGTGGGCCATGGTTGCTTATCTCTAGCACTGGATATCCTAACCTTTTCAGCTGCATGTGCAATTGCCCATATCGTATCATAGCCCCATAGTCCAACAATGCTTAGTTTATTAAAGGGTGATTCATATGGGTTATCCTGTTGGTACATTATGTTCCACCTTATGGATAAATTATCAAGTTCTTGTGATCTGGGAACATGACACCTTACTCCTAGGACACCATCCATTGCCTCAATGACACTTGGATTGAGTGAGTCAATGATGTTTGCCACTCCATTTGTAGTGATCCACGCAAATCCTTTGTTCATCATCCCTACCTCTTTTGCTTTCGTAAAAATAAGGGAAGCCATAGTGGATGACATATGAACAATAAATACCCTTGTTTGCATTGCTATCAACACACCGAGTTCTTGCATAATGGTTTCGTTTGTTGCCGACGAAGGGATGACACTGCGATACGGAACACGGACATCGATTTCTTGAAGTGCATCAATGAGGTATGGTAGGATGCCTCTCCCATAGTCAGTGTCTTCGTATACTGCCACCACTTCTCTCCATCCACATGCTTGTACAAGCGCGGCAATGCTTTTCACCTGAGTTGAGTCATCCAATGTTGCTCGTACAAAATACGACATACTATTATAAGTGAGGGATGGGCTTGTTGCTGTGAATGATATTATGGGGACTTGGGTTACATTTCCAATATTAGATATGAACACAGCCTCTGATGATTTCTGGGGACCAATGATGGCTTGCACTTTGTAGCTCTCCAGTAATTCAATAGCTTTCAGAAGGGAACAAGAAAGTTACTGTCAAATAATATATGTGGAATAATATGCAATATCAACACCATAACTGGTTCATTCAAGATAGGAAAAGGTTAAGAAAAACTTAGCTTTGGAGCTTACAGTTTTATTAGTCAATACTCTAATTTTCTGGATATTTGACAGAAGACGCAACACATATGTGCAATGAAATACAAAATTAACCTCTTATTTCAGAATATAGCAGGGGAGAGCCCCTGCTGTTTGATAAATACATACATTTATGGGTAACCGTGTACCACTATGAACACATATTTACAAGAAGATTGCATTCATGATACGAGATACAAGGCCAGAAATATTAACCCATTCACTTAGAACTATCAAAGCTGAGTTTCTGAGGCATTCTAGCTCTTAGAAAACTTATATGGAATGTTATGAGTACAATATACTCCTTCTATTTTCTCGCAAAAAAGATATACTCCTTTATTTCAAATGGTGTGCATTATTTTTTCATGAAAAATGCAAAGTTTGTGTCTTGATAGATTGATAGAAACAATTTGAATTTCTTATATGACATTCTATTGAAAAATAGTTAAAATCACAATCACAAGAAAGTGCATTTGAATACGAATCTAAACTCCAATTGCATTAATTTATAACATAATCCACATATAATTGGATTAATTGTTGGTCGGTGCATGTATCTGGACATGCCAATAAAAGCACCCATGATCGAATTTTCTTGGACAAGCCAAATATGCCATATGCTTGGTTATGGAGGTAGTATTTTTCCATTTCCTGTGGGATTTTATCATTGGTTTGTGGAGTTTTGCAATACTTGTTTCAATGATGCATTAAGAATGATGACTTTGTGACTTTTATTGGCTGAGACAGGAGAGCTTGAAAGCACGTTAGAATTACAAGTTTCAGACCACTGTAATAGGGGATTGCTTGATTGGGCCCATTACAAGAAATTAATATGTCACTTGTGAATGGATTTTTCAACCGATTTTTCCTCAAAAAATAGGGTTAGAACGGCATCTGCATCGGCATGCAACCCTTAGGTTTTCAACTACAAATAAACCTTCTTCTTCGTTATTGTGTTTTTCATACATCTTGCTTGGTCTAAGGTCACTGAGGCATTCCCAACTAATGGGATCATAGAAAACAACCTATTGTCCAATTAGAGAAGGACTAGCAAAAGAGCCCGTGCATTGTAATGGCAGAAAAAAAATACCACACTCCCCTAATCCAATAACCATTACTCAAGACCTCAACAGGTCCACATCCTTTATTTCAACACATGGCATTCCGTCTGTGTTGCCACTTATCCTCCTTCCCACCCTTGCTGATGGTAGCCACAGTGCTCACACAATCACAACACATTTGAATGTTGTCAATCCTAAGGCGTCTCTCTCTCTCTCTCTCGGCATAAGATGAAAATTCTATTTTCTCTCTAAGATTTTGACGAAGCGTGCATGCTTTTTATAGATGGTTTCTTTTATCTACAACCTTGGTTTTTATTAGGTCTTTATTTCCAATCGGGATGGGCACTGGTATGAAAGAAAGACAAACCATGTGCTATAGATTGAGGTTGCACCCTAAATAGCATTTCTAAAATGGTTAACAGGTAAAATAATATCATATTCAGATTCTACATATTTTTCTAATCAAATTCCATATATAACATGTTAAATTTGGAATAAGGGTATAAAAATATGAATAATTTTTGAAAAGTATTTGATATGTGTTGCAGGTTGATTAATACAAATATCATGGGTTTTCTACAAAAGAAAAAATCTGACTTAACACTGATCCGCGGGTTTTTACCAGAAACATTAGGGGTTTTCTGCAAAAACAAAATTTCGACTTAAAACAGGGCAACATATTGATCACCAGAAACATCACATAGTTTTTGCAAACTAGCATGGTGGGCTAAGAATATCACCGCCCTTTATTAGTAGGTATACATGATGGCTTAGTAGTGAGTGAGACTCAGTGGAAAGAGCACATCACCAACTGTTAAATGTTCCCGCAAAAAACCCACTCAGGATTTATTTAGTCTTGACTCTTGAGCACAATAATATTGTGATGTCTAGAGCTTCGAGGAGGATATCCCTTAGCTTCCCACGATAGAAAATGAAATCCTCATTGATCCAAGGGGATTTGTGAAGCTAACTCTCGAAGGGAGTATAATGAACCCCTAGGCAGGATGAATTCCCGACTGAGTTTTACGTGTTATTTTGGGAGGCAACCAAAGATGACTTGATGAATTTGTTCCATGCATTCCATAGCAGTGAAGTACTTCATCTGTTCCATAATTCTTCATGAATTTGTTCCATGACATGAATTATGGAACAGAGGGGGTACTATTATATAATCTCAACTTTTAGGAAATTAACAATGTGAGTTTCAAAAGTATTCACCAATGAAGAGTTCCAAGTATTCACTAAGTGACAACAAATAGAATTAAATTAGGTGATTACATGGTTCGTCTATCCCAGACGGTGTACATAAAGGGTAGAAACATTCTCAAAGGGGTTCTAATTCTTCATGAGACTGTTCAGAGTTGCATAAGTAACATTGTTGTGTGTGTCTGTGTGTATGTGTGTGTGGGGGGGGTCATTTAAAAATTTATTTTGAGAAGGCGTGTCATAAACTTAAGTGACATTTTCTTCTTCAAACCATCTGAATGAAAGGATTTTCACCTCTTTGGTGCAAGTGGCTAGAAAAGCTCACATCCAATGAAAGTGTTGGTATAGAAGCTAATGATAATGTAGGGCCATAAGGCCAACTCCAACGCGCGGCCCTATTTTGTTAGGCCGCGTTCGTTTGGGTCAAAACGGACACAAATTGCGGACCAACGGGCCCGCAAACGGACTAGCATCCGTTTTTTGTCCGGCGTCGACTGATTTCCGGCCCAAATTTGAGCTGCGCACCCTTGTTCTCCCATGGACCGCCCGTCGGGCAGTCGGGGACACAACGCTCCCATTTCCCCCTCTTTGCCGAAAACCCTCCCGCCCCTCCCTCCTCGATGGCCGGCACCCTGAAAAAACACGTAGCCGCCGTCCCGGCCGCCACACCTCCGCCCATCCTACAAAGAAGAAGAAGAAGCCTAGGTCAGAGATCACGCCAGTGGAGGTCGAGCGACTTGACCGATAATCGGCCAAGAGGAGAGCCCGAAGGTCTGTTCAGGTGGAGAGGAAATCCGCTGCCGAGTACGCCCTCAAGGCCACCGCTGTGCAACACAAGGCTGCCATCAAGGATAATGAGGCCCTCGTCGCCAAGGCCACGCAGGTAGCAACGATGCACGCCCTCCTCATTCTAGGTTTGTGCCGACCCGCACCGACTATTCTTTTCCCCGCCGCTATGGCCGCGCCGAGCACAAATTCATCGGCCATTCACCCGCCACAGTGCGAGTCGTTGAGATCTTGATAACACTGTAGGTGACTGGTGTTCATCCGTCACAAGAGCATGCTTCAACCCGGTTCTCCATGTCGCTGAATGACTACGTGATCGCGCCGGCCACCCTTGCCCTCGTGGCTGTTTATCAAACTCAACGTCACGCCTAGGTATAGTGGCGTCGACAAGTCGGCTGCTGGATGCAAAGGAAACAGTCGCGGTCGATTCCTACAGCCAACCTTCCCGACCCCTGCAACCTATTCGACGAAACGTCCAAACCACGTCGGCGGCCGACGACCCTGACTACAACGCTTTCATGGAGGATGTCATCTACGAGGGCCGTGGGCAATCCCTCCACGCTGAGGGCCAAAGCCAAGGCTTTGATCCCGATGAGACCCAAAGCCAAGACGACCGCGACCAAGATGGAGCCGAACAAATTGGTGGCCACGAAGAAGAAGAGGTGGATGGCCATGGCAACTCGTGGCATGAAGACATCTATTGTGAGGAGGAAGAGGAAGAAGATGGCGTAGACATTGACGAGGAGCCATTATTTATTGATGAGCTCACCCAAAGGGCCAATGCACAAATGAGGAAACAAATCATTCGCATGGGATCATACACCAAAGATGAGGACATTTGATTCGCGAGAGTTGGACGGAAGTAGATAGGGCAAGATCCCAAGACCGATGCCGAGCAAAAAAGTGCCATCTTTCGGGGGAGAGTTCCATAAAGCCTCTCATGAACGTAGGAAGTTTTTCTCGTACAAGTTTGCGAGCACCCGTGGCATCAACTCAATTGAAAAGAGATGGGGGTTAATTCAACAAGAATGCAACAAGTTTTGTGCCGCGCTTGAGAGAGTTGAAGTCTGTCCTATGAGTGGCCTAGGTGTGGGAGACTTGGTATGAACTTCTTCTCTTCGTTCCTATGCCATGTTCATGTTTGTTGCATCATGTGTCGTTCGCTATTACATTGTGGCCTTCGCTTTGATTGTGTAGGCATTCCAAACTTTGGAAGCCTTCAAGGCCTGACATTCCAACAAGCCATTCACCCTCACCCGTTGTGGGACGCTCATCAAGGATTGCCCCAAGTTCAAAGATCAATATGCCACTCTCAAGAAGAATGGAGGGATAGCGGCCGTGGTTGGGGATGGAGATGGAATGAAGAGGCCGACGGGCAAAACCAACTTAAGGGTGGACGAGAAGCGTGATGCGACATCTCGCCTTGCAAGAAACTTTGCAAGGCATGATGACCCAAAAGGAAGGGACAAGAGGAAGCGCCAAGAAAAGGAGGAGCAAATGAAGGCCTTCATGGAGCTCCAAAGGAAGAAGATCGACATGGAGGGGGCCGTCAAGAGGAGGAAGCTCGACATGGAGGAGGTCGTCCAAATGAAAAAGCTTGCGATCGAGGCCACCAATGTTGACACCAAGGCAAAAGAGGTGGCGCTAGCCTTCATGATCATGGACTTGAGCAAGATGCCCCTGAAGAGAAGAAGTTGGTTGGAGAAGAAGCAAAAGGAGATGCTCGACCAAGATGGTTGAGTCAACTTCTGTGCCCACATGAACTAGGGAGCCATGAACTATGACCGTTTTTTGTAGGCTGGCAAGTATGCCGGCCGCTGGCTTTGTTGTTGGCGTGAAAATTTGGGGGTTGATCATTTTGTTGGTTGGCATGTGTGCCGGCCGCTGGTGCTCTGACAGGCATGACTATGCCCGCTGGCATGAGCTGTGACCGTGGTGCCAAAATTTCAGTTTTCATTCCCTTTGCAAATATTTCAGGCGGTCGGACGAAATGCGTCCACCCGTTGAACACACCACCAGCGCAAATGTAGAAAGGCCTAGACGTCGTCCCTTTGTCCAACCCAAACGGATAAAATCCGGACAAAATGGATGTTCAATTAGGGTCATGCGTTGGAGTTGGCCTAATTCCAAAGAAAGGAAGGCCTCTATAGGAGGATCCTTTGTCTCTATTCTCTTTAATAAAGCTGGCGAAATGCTGGTAGTAATGATCGAGGGAGCCAAGTCGGAGGATCTTACCAATGGGATGGTGTTTCATGTAGTGGACGACGAATTATTTATTTTACATCATGCAAATGATACCATTCTAGTATTGGATCGTGACATCGAGAAAGCAAAGAAAACAAACCCAGGAACTATTGCTTGGCACACCCAAGCAATTTTCCGCTTTCAAATATGATTTTTAATAAAAATGAGATCTCATTTCTATGAAAAACTCGAAGAGAAAGCTTCCAAAATACTCCTTCTGTTTGAAATACTTTGCTCTAAATCAAACTTCCTCAAGTTTGACCAAGTTTGTAGAAAGAATTACTACTACGCAACGTCAAACATCAAAAGTACTACTAGCTCCGCACACTAATAAGATGTTTTTGCAGTTTAATTACATTAGTGCAGGAGGGAGTAATACATACCTATATTTAGTACCTTTACTTGAAACTGTATAGTCATATTAGGAATTAGTACTAACAAACAAAGTCCTCGGTTTTCCCTGAATCCTCACAGAGTGACATACTGCAGACACACGTACCTGCCGATGCGGCCTGAACATCACTGCCCGCGGAGTCCATAACGTGGAGAACGAGCTTCGTGCTGTAGTTCCGGTGGATCGTGTAGAAATCCTGGGCGGCCAACAGCACGCTGGTCCGCGCCACTTTCCCCACCAGCGATCCCAGGTCGAGGATCACCCCGACGTGGAATTCGCCTGCTTTGCTGGTGGTGTCTTGGGCCGCACTAAAATCGGCGATCAGCAGTAACAAGACGAACATGGCTCGACGTGCTTTCTCCATTACCTAGGGCCTGCAAGGTTTACACTTTTCTTGTGCGCGCGTCCTCTTATACTCCGTATGACTCAGCTTGTTGCTTGTCAGGGATGAACTGGAAGCTGCGAGGTAGATTCGCTGATTTGTGACAGGCTTATAGTTAGTTAGTTAGTTTATTCTTCCTCACCGGATTTTGGAGCTGCAGCCGGAGTTGCCTCTGGATAAATAAATCATTTGCATGCATGGGACGGGAAGAGGAAACAAGGTACGGTAGACGACGAATGCTGTCGATGGAATCTATCCCCGCACGATCAACGCGTTTTGACATCTCCGAGGGCTGCGTGCCGAGCTGTCTTTGATCCTTGATTGGTCTTCACAAAAATACGATTTTTTTAAATTTGCGTAGTCTTGTTTTCAGGGGAAGAAGATTTATTTATACACACAGAGTGCCGATGGGTCAACTAATGTTTTTCTACAGAGAATAGGCGGTGGAGAGAATAGAAGCTTTTATTATCTTGGCTTCTGGATCGGCCATGTGTGTGATCTAAGGGCATTTCTAACCGATTCCTTTTTTTAGGGAAATTCAATTTGGGAAAGTGTTACATTAAAGATTACATGATGTAATAAGAAAGAAGGCATCTCATCTAACCACTCTTCACATATTTTTGAATCATAGCATCCCCTAGCTAGGAAGTGTGCAGCTCTGTTTGCTTCTCTCGGACAATGAGTAAAAGAAATATTTGGGATGTCATGAACCAGATGGAAACAATCAGCAAGGGTAGCTGAGTAGGGGCTTCAAATTTCTGTCTCTCCATTACATGCATGTACCAGTTCTTCACAGTCTGATTCTACTTCAACATTCCTGCACCCTGATGACCCACAAGTATAGAAGATCTATCGTAGTCCTTTCGATAAGTAAGAGTGTCGAACCCAACGAGAAGCCGAAGGAAATGATAAACAATTTTCAGTAAGGTATTCTCTGCAAGCATTGAAATTATCGGTAACAGATAGTTTTGTGATAATGTAATTTGTAACGGGTAACAAGTAATAAAAGTAAATAAGGTGCAGGAAGATGATCCAATCCTTTTTGTAGCAAAGGACAAGCCTGTACAAACTCTTATATAAAGGAAAGCGCTCCCGAGGACACATGAGAATTATCGTCAAGCTAGTTTTCATCACGATCATATGATTCGTGTTCGGTACTTTGATAATTTGATATGTGGGTGAACCGGTGCTTGGATACTGCCCTTCCTTGGACAAGCATCCCACTTATGATTAACCCCCCTTGCAAGCATCCGCAACTATAAAATAAGTATTAAGGTAAACCTAACCATAACATGAAACATATGGATCCAAATCAGCCCCTTACGAAGCAACGCATAAACTAGGGTTTAAGCTTTTGTCACTCTAGCAACCCATCATCTACTTATTGCTTCCCAATGCCTTCCTCTAGGCCCAATCAATGGTGAAGCGTCATGTAGTCGACGTTCACATGACACCACTAGAGGAGAGACAACATACATCTCATCAAAATATCAAACGAATACCAAATTCACATGAGTACTTATAGTAAGACTTCTCCCATATCCTCAGGAACAAACGTAACTACTCACAAATCATATTCATGTTCATAATCGGAGGGGTATTAATATGCATAAAGGATCTGAACATATGATCTTCCACCGAATAAACCAACTAGCATCAACTACAAGAAGTAATCAACACTACTAGCAACCCACACCAATCTGAGGTTTTAGGACAAAGATTGGATACAAGAGATGAACTAGGGTTTGAGATGAGATGGTGCTGGTGAAGATGTTGATGGAGATTGACCCCCGCCCGATGAGAGGATCGATGATGATGACGGTGGTGATGATTTCCCCCTCCCGGAGGAAAGTTTCCCCGGCAGAACAGCTCCGTCGGAGCCCTAGATTGGTTTCGCATCATGGCGGCGGAGTTTCCTCCCGAAAGCTTGCTTATAATTTTTTTCTCGGACGAAAGACCTCATATAGCAGAAGATGGGCACCGGAGGCCTGCCAGGGGGCCCACGAGGCAAGGGGCGCGCCCAGGGAGTAGGGCGCCCCCACCCTCGTGGATGGTGGGTGGCCCCCCTATAGTGCTTCCTTTACCCAATATTTTTATATATTCTGAAACATGCTCCCGTGAAGTTTCAGGACTTTTAAAGTTGTGCAGAATAGGTCTTTAATATTTGCTTATTTTCCAGCCCAGAATTCCAGCTGCCGGCATTCTCCCTCTTCATGTAAACCTTGTAAAATAAGAGAGAATAGGCATAAGTATTGTGACATAATATGTAATAACAGCCCATAATGCAATAAATATTGATATAAAAGCACGATGCAAAATGGACGTATCACACCCCACTGCATAAACCAGCCGTAGCCCCAAGCGAAGAGCAATTGCTTCAGCTGATTGTGCACTAAGAGTGTTATCTATAAGCTCTGAGACCCCAGCAATCACTTCTCCACGGCAATACGAAGAACAGCAGCTGCAGCCCCACTCCCGTCCTTGAAGAAGGACACATCCACATTCAGTTTGTATGACCCAGGAGCCGGACGTTGCCATCGAGCTTCAGAAGTTACCGCAGTTGGACGTGTCGCGTGATTTGAAGTTATAGCTTGGATAGCAAATGAGGAACTTGGTGCAGGCTTTACATTCACCCACTTTACAGCTTCACGGCGTTCCCACCAGATGTACCATGCGCCAACGGCAACCGTTTCTTGGAGCCCCAGTTGTCCCAAGACAGGAGATTTTTTCACCGGATTTTTGAGTAACTCCTCCATTACCACTGAGCCCGAGCGATTAGTGCGAATAGCTGCATCTATGATCTCTTCCAAACCCAAGGACCTCCAAGCCTGACGTGCACGATCACAAGTGAAAGCCAAATGACGAATATCCTCTGGTCCTTGGTGACACATAGGACATGAAGGTGAGACTTTGATATGTCTACTTCACAATACTCCCACCCCAGGTATTATTCCATGTAGTGCTCGCGAGACAAAAATCTTTATCTTGCTTGGAACTTGTAGTTTCCAAAGAGTCTCCCAAACAGGGTTGTTTGCTGATGTCTCGGCTGGGTCCTTTCTCATTATTGGGCCGAATTGGTGCTCCCACTTGACATAGTATGCTGATCAAACCGAGAAACAATTTTTTTGTGACATTCCACGCCACAAAATCATCCAGTAAATGAGTAGATAATGGGATCTTCAAAATCTGTTGAGCATCAACACCAAAGAATATAGGTCGAACCAAGGTTTCATCCCACCATCCTGTTCCTGGATCAATAAGTTCATCAACAGTGGTCAACAAGATATTACCCCTTGGCGTGATAACCTTCCTTGTAGGACTTTGTGGGATCCAGTGATCCGTACAAAAATTTATTTTGGCACCCATCCCCACTCGCCAGATATGCCCTCTCTTGAAGGTTTGAAGACCCGCCACAATGCTCTGCCATGTAAAAGATGTGCCCTTCTTTGGGCCCGCCATAAGCAAATTTCCATCTGGATAATACTTTGCTCTAAGAACATGTGCACACAAAGTATCAAGGTGTGTTAGTAGCCGCCAACTTTGCTTAGCAAGCATAGCAAGATTGAAAGCATGTAAATCTCTGAATCCCATGCCTCCTTTATATTTTGGGAGACACATCCTCCACCATGCAAACCAGTGCATCTTCTTGTGCTCTTCTTTATCTCCCCACCAAAAAGCAGACATCGCATCAGTAATCTCCTTGCACACTTGCTTTGGGATTTTGGACACAACCATAGCAAAAACTGGAATGGATTGTATAATTGCTTTGAGTAGGATCTCCTCCCCCCCATAGATAAAATTTTCTCTTTCCATCCTTTTAGCCTGTCAATGATTCTTTCAACCAAATACTCAAAACTATCACTCTTATCTAGTCCGACCATGGAGGGTAGTCCCAAATATCTATCTGAGATGGCTTCAGTCATAATATTTAGCTCTGTACATATTTGTGCTCTCACATCCACTTCCACATTAGGGCTAAAGAAAATACTACTCTTCCCTGCACTCACCAATTGGCCTGAGCTTGCACAATATTCATCTAACACCTGTCTCAATGAGGTTGCATTAATCATATCTGCTTTCATAAGGATAAGGGAATCATCAAAAAATAATAAATGAGAAACTTATGGTGCATTTCTGCAGACCCGAACACCTTCAATGCCACGAACCTCCTCCTTTTGAGCCAAAGCACTAGACAAACCTTATGCACAAATCAGAAACAAATAGGGTGACAAGGGATCCCCTTGCCCGAGCCCTCTACTAGGGGTAAAGCCTTCGGTCTCTTGATCATTAAATCTTACTTTATATTTTACTGATTTAACACATGCCATTAATAGCTCCACAATATCTCTATGGAACCCCAACTATAACATCATTTTCTCAAGAAAATTCCATTCCACTCTGTCATATGCCTTATGCATATCAAGCTTGACTGCACAATATCCAACCTTCCCCTTCTTCCTGTTCTTTATTGCATGTATACTTTCATAGGCCAACAAAATATTATGAGTAATAAGCCTACCAGGTACCAACGCACTCTGTACCGGAGAGATGATACCATCAAGGTGTGATTTTAATCTGAAAGCTATCATCTTTGAAATAACTTTGTAGAGGACATTACAGAGGTTAATGGGTCTATACTGAGTAATCTGAACATGTTCATCAACTTTTCGAATTAATATAATTACCGTGTCATTCCAACCTTCATGGATTACCTTGTCGTTAATCGCCTTTAGTACCTCTGCAGTGAGGACATCACCAAAAATATGCCAACACTTTTAAAAAAATATTGCATGAAGCCTATCCGTACCTGGTGCCTTCATATCTCCAATCGAGAACAAAACTTTCTTCACCTCCTCGTCTGTATAAGGTTTCATGAGTTCATCATTAATGGCCTGAGTTACACGTGGCACCACTTTGTTTAACAACACTAGATCTGGCTCATCAATTTTAGTAGCAAACAAGCCCGCAAAGTAATTAGAGATTAGAGGGTTAAGATAAGCAGTACCCTCACGCTACACACCTTGGTTGTCTCTAAGTTTTGTAATACGGTTCTTTAATCTGCAAGCTGTAGCGAAGTTATGAAAATATGATGTGTTCCGATCGCCATATTTCAACCAATATATCCTACTTTGCCAAGCCCAATACATCTCTACTCTAATAATTTTTCTAGCTCTTCGGCCAATTGTTTTTGTCGTGTCACATTTTTAGGCGACAAAACATCTCTGCTGACTGCTTCAAGTTCGCCATAAGGAAAGATAAATTATGGCGCACCTAGCCAACCTCCTAAACCGTATAGGGAAGTAAAAATTATCCTCCACCGCCGAAAATGCCCATCAATCTTTCTAAATATCCTCACTCCCGCCGCGGTCGAGTAAAAGTGGCGGCCTCTCTTTCTCTCACCCTCGCGAAGTCTTGTCTCCTGCCGCCGCAGCCACCACGCCCCACCGCCGCCACTGATGACCCTCCCATCGGCCAAAATGGATAGCCCGGACCCTTCCCTTTCCCACGGGCCACCGCCTCCGACTTGTCGCCGACGGAAGCCACCCACGCACCGCCGCCCGACGAAGAAAAGTTTCTGGATGAAAAAACCCGCCGGGTTCAAGCTCTGCCTCCAACTGCAACAATGGCCGCCGGGGTGGCGACCGCCTCTCCCGCAATAGCCTGCCGCCCACCCGCTACTCCTACCGGAATAAAAAGAGCAAGAAAATCGACGGCAGCGGCGGCCCCCGCCAAGCCGGTTGCAAAGAAGAAGGAGAAGAAGAAGGCCACAACAGCGCCCTGTCCAAGCCCGGCGCCTCGTGCAGCTACTCCGGCGGGTCCTATGGCCACTGCTCCAGCAGGGGCGGCGACCGCAGACGGAAATAAGGGTCGCGACCGCCAAGTGCTCTATGAAATGCCAGCAAGGTAAAAAAACCTCTTGCATTTCGGTCGATAGTGATTGTTGGTGGCCGATGGTGATGTAGTTTGTTTGTTTTGTTGTTATAGTGTGGAGATGAACACGCTCGAATTCTTAGCATCTTTGGAGTCCTCAGCCACCATGTGACTTGATGAGCTCAACTACGACTCCATTTGGTATCAATCAGACCAAGACGTGGAGCAAGATGATGTGGCCGAAGAGGAGGAGGAGGCCAAGCAGGTGGTGGCCGATGAGGAGGTGGGCAATGAAGAGGAGGTTGTGGAGGTGATCAAAGCAAGCATGCAGCTGTCAAGGTCACGCATCGCCAACTACAATAAAAAAGAAGATGATGCTATTTGGGATGCTTGAATGAAACATCTCCATGGATGCAACGATTGGAACGGATCAAACGAAGATTATGTTTTTGGAGAGAATTACCGACCACTACAACAACTTTGTGGACGTGCAATCAAGCCGTTTGCAAGGTTCACTTGGGCATTGGTGGAGCACCATTCATGACCAATGCAACCGATGGTCCGGTTGCATCAACTAAGTGAATCATGCACGACCGAGCAATGTGTAAGTAGCGGAGTATGCCCCCTACATCCAAGAGCTATTTTAGCATAGGAGCACCAAGTTCGGCCACAAGCCCTTCACATTGCATCATTGCTACAAAGTTCCATGCAAGAACAAGAACCATATCCAAAGAATCGTGGAGACCACTCCAAAGAGATCAAGATTGAGCATATCAGTTGAGGAGGACGACGATGTTGATGAAGATGCCAACAATAGTCCGGAAGGTAACAAGATTGCAAAATAAAGAAAGAATAGAAATGCGTCTGGTGGCACTTACAAAGAAGAACTTGTGGCCATGATTGAGACCAAGAAGGTGTTGACGACCGAACGCAAAGAAGAGAAGATATCAAGGTGGAATGAGTTCAAGGTGTTGGAGGATAAGAAATGGAAGGCCAAGTTGGCGGCCGAAGAGAGGAAGTTGAAGGCGGAGGAGCATAGGCTTGCACCTGAGGAGGAGAGGATTTGTGATGCCTAGAAGGCCGAATAATGTGTTGTCATTTTCATGAATCCAAACACAATGGATGAAACCACGAGAAAGTGTTGAGAGCTCACTTGTGGAGAGATCTTGGAAGCCTCTCTTCGGAATGTTGGTGGTGGCCGAGGGGGGGGGTTGGTGGTGATGGTGGTGGCCGAGGGGGTGGTAGTGGTAGTGGTGATGGTGGTGGACGAGGAGGTAGTGGTGGTGGTGATGGTGGCTGAGATGGTGGTGGTGATGGTGGCCGTGAGGATGGTGGTGGTGGTGGCAATGATGTTTTCTTCGCCGAGCACCTCGTTTGAGTTTGTGCATGCCATTGGTTGACTCGATCCACAACATATACATGTTATGTTTGTGGTGATTTTAGATCAAATATTGTATTTGAAGTGATGCCTTTTGGGTGAACTTTGCATGTTTTTATTTGAAGTTCGCGATGATGAAATTATATGTTATGACGGGTATGTTGTGCATGTTTTACTTTCAATGTTTTCATGATATATATTATGAAGTGTTTGAAGTTCATGCGACTAGAAAACAAAATCTACATATGTTTTTACTCCACTAACGCTTAGGGGGTCGGCTAGGTGCGACCACCTATAGAGGAGTAAATTTTTACTCTTCTAATTTTACTCCGCCGGATACTCCTTTTTTAGAGGATCAGTTAGAACTACTCTAACGGGAATACATTTTGTTTTTAGGATAGATATAAACACCTTATCTCCTCCTTCTCACATGCATATGCATGCGAATACAAATTGATGTCATACAATTTTTTATTTTAATAATCCAAAATATTTTGTAGCTTAAATCTTGGTTCGATTTAAAATTCATTTTCACCATTAAATTTGTTGCGATGAGACGAAACTAGACCCCATATTAGTATATTTCGAGGACATTTTTCAGGTCCAAAAGTACCATGCCTGGGCTACAGAAGTTATACGTTTTCGCTACATAATTACCGTGTTGTTTGCAAAAATCATCGGGGCGTAAAAAACGGTTGTCCCCATCTTCTCCCCACATGAATATGCACATATGTACATAGACAAAAAAACTAATTTCACCCTAAATTCTTCCCGTCTCAAAAATTTAAAATGTTTTATAGCTCAAAGTGTCGTCCATTTTTAGCATTAAATCTGTCATAACAAAACCTTTGAGAGTAGATTCTATATTGGTAGGATTCGACGACTTTTTTGAATCCAATGCTATCAGATCCGGGATACGTAAGCTATGAGACCTGTGGTACATAAGTTACCACGCCTTTTTAACAACAGTTACTTGGGGTATGTTTCAACAACTTTTTCGGGTCAAAATTACCAAGCTCGGATATGTAAGTTATCATGCCTATGGTGTGTAAAATTACCTCCTCTGCTGTCAGAGCCCCAAGACGATACATCACCTGCTCCTTTGCTGTCCATTTTTCAGATAGGTCTGACATGGGATGCTGGCCTGACTCGACATGTCTTGCACGCCGCCGGACCATGATACTTTCCTTCTTGACTGGTGGGACAATGCTAGACAATGTGGCCTGCAGCGCAGGCGTAAAGGCCCCGCCTTCACTAGAGCTACTACTTCAGCACCTGCAGCCACATCTTTAGTTGCCCCTCCGGTTGCAACTCCACTAGCTCCAACAACCTCAATAGATGCATTTGTCCTAGGAGTCCTCTCCACACCACCTCCCAATGATCAAGCTTAGAGAGCCGCATAGCACTATGCATTTTCGAGCTTTTTGGTAACTTGTTTCCAAAGGGGGAGAAAGTGTATAGATCATAGGCTTCAAGAGAGAGAGAGAGAGCTTTGCTTCTTTTTTCTATCTCTTTTGCTACTTGTTTGCTACTTATTTGTTTGCTTGCTTGGATGATACTCTATGTGTGTGTGAGATACTTGCATGGTCATGTGTTTGATCATATCATATGTTAATGCTTGTGCTTGAATGCTGCTACTATCTATCTCTCATGTATGATCATTCACCTTGTCTTGGTGATGCGTGTATATTTCATATTCTATTATTTTGAGCGCTCCACCAAGATGTATGTGACATGGAAGAGTAACCCATGATCCTAATCGATTGTTCATTTGCATTCAAAAGCAAATTCTAAATAATGCACAAATTTAGGGGGAGCTCTTGCTTATCACATACTTCTCAAAGCGACGATATATTTCATTCTTATTATCATTTATCGAAGCTTTGATCTATATGTTGTCATCAATTACCAAAAAGGGAGAGATTGAAAGTGCAACTAATCCCTGGGTGGTTTTGGTAATTATTAACAACATATAGCTCATTGAACTAATGTCCATTCAAGATAATCTTTTCAGAAAGTTCAATGATTGGCATGGCAAGGACTAGAGATGTGGACCCCTCAAAATTCTAAGGACATACATTGGCTCAAGCTCCAGACTCTAAATTTTCATTTTAGTGATCCAGGATCACATTGAGTCCATAGGAAAAGCCAATACTATTAAAAGAGGACGAGGTGTTGCTTAATGGCTTGCTTGCTCAAAATACTTAGTGATATGCTCCAAAAGCCCTCAACCACTTTCTCATATCCACATGTGTCCCAAACCAAAAGTCAAACTCGGCCCCACCAATTTGATCTATCCGGCGCCACCGAGTTCATTTGACATAGCCATAGCCAGAAACCCTAATCAGTTTGGTCTCACCGATAGGGATCTCGGTCTCACCGAGATGGGATTGCAAACTCTCTGTTTCACTTCGTAACGTTTCGGTCTAATCGAGATGACCGATTGGTCCCACCGATTTCGCAATGCAAACTCTCTATTTTCTTTCCGTAACGTTTCGGTCTCACCGAAATGAGCGATTGGTCCCATCGAGTTTGCCTGACCAACTCTCTGTTTGCCTATTACAGAAATCGGTCTCACCGAGTTCATGTGATCTGTCTCACCGAGATTACGTTATGCCCTAACCCTAATGAAATCGGTGCCACTGAGTTGACATGTCGGTCCCACCGAAAAGCCTAACGTTCATATTTTGAACTAAATCGGTCTGACCGAGTTTCAGTATTCGGTCCCACCAAGTTTGGTAAATTGTGTGTAACAGTTAGATTTTGTGTGGAGGCTATATATACCCCTCCACCCATCCTCCATTCGTGGAGAGAGCCATCAGAGCATGCCTACACTTCCAACATTCATTTTCTGAGAGAGAACCACCTACTCATGTGTTGAGACCAAGATATTCCAATCCAACCACAAGAATCTTGATCTCTAGCCTTCCCCAAGTTGCTTTCCACTCGAATCATCTTTCCACCATATCCAAATCTATGATAGAGAGTTGAGTGTTGGGGAGACTATCATTTGAAGCACAAGAGCAATGAATTCATCACCAACACACCATCTATTACCTTTTGGAGAGTGGTGTCTCCTAGATTGGTTAGATGTCACTTGGGAGCCTCCGTCAAGATTGTGGAGTTGAACCAAGGAGTTTGTACGGGCACAGAGTTGCCTACTTCGTGAAGATCTACTCAAGTGAGGCAAGTCCTTCGTGGGCGATGGCCATGGTGGGATAGACAAGGTTGCTTCTTCATGGACCCTTCGTGGGTGGAGTCCTTCGTGGACTCGCGCAGCCATTACTCTTCATGTGTTGAAGTCTCCATCAACATGGATGTACGATAGCACCACCTATCGGAACCACGCCAAAAATCTCCGTGTCTACATTGCGTTTGCTCCCTCCAAACTCCTCCCCTTTACCTTCATATGCAATGATTTACATTCCGCTGCTATACTCTTAGAATTGCATGTGTGGGTTGATTGCTTGACTTGTGATAAGTTGCTAAAATCTGCCAAGACTTAAAATTGGGAAAAGGCTAGATTTTTATTTGGTCAAGTAGTCTAATCACCCCCTCTAGACATACTTTTGATCCTACAAGTGGTATCAGAGCTTTGGTCTCCATTTTCCTTGATTTCCATAGCTTTGGTGAGAGTATGGCGTCTAGCAAGGGAAATTACCACCGTAGAGGTCCTTACTTTGATGGTACTAATTTTGCTAGTTGGAAGCATAAGATGAAAATGCATACTCTTGGACATAACCCCGCCGTTTGGGCTATTTTGTGTATTGTCTTGCAAGGTGAATTATTCGATGGGAGAGAACCGAATCGTGAAGCTACGCGGAAGAATTGAAGATGTTGCAATACAATGCTCAAGCTTGCGATATCCTCTTCAACGGATTGTGCCCCGAAAGAATTCAACAAAATCAGCCGTCTTGAGAATGCAAAGAAAATTTAGGATACTTTGATTGATATGCACGAAGGTACCGACTCCGTCAAGGAATCAAAATTGGATGTGCTTCAAAGTCAGCTTGACAAGTTAAAAATGAAAGATGGTGAAGGTGTCGCTGAAATGTACTCTAGGCTTGCTCTCATCACAAATGAGATTGCCGGCTTAAGAAGTGAAGAGATGACCGACAGATTCATCATCAAGAAGATTCTAAGATCCTTGGATGGAAAATATGCACCGTGTGCACATTGATCCAAATGATGCCCAATTACAAAGATCTCAAGCCAACTGAAGTCATTGGTAGAATTGTTGCTCATGAGATGTCACACAAGGATAAAGAGGAGCTTCACAACAAGTCTAGTTTTGCTTACAAAGCCTCATGTGATGCTCCTACATCATCAAGTGAGAAACATGTCTTCAATGAGGAATTGAGCCTAATGGTGAAAAACTTTAACAAGTTCTACAAGAGTAGAAGCAAGGAAAGAAGTTCCAAGTCAAGGTCCTACAATGACAAAAGATCTTCTAGTCGTGAGCGTAATTGCTACAATTGTGGAAGACCCAGACACTACTCCAATGAGTGTACGGCTCCCTACAAAAAAAGAGAAGACTCACCTAAAAGGAGAAGTAGAAGAGAAGAATCACCTCCAAGAGAGAGAAGGAGTAGAGATGATCGTTATGAACGAAGAACCTCTCGCAGAAGCAAGGATTTGAAAAGGAAGGACAAGTCATCAAGGAGCTACACAAAACGAAGACATCAAGCTCATGTTGGTGAATGGGTATCCAGCTCCGACTCCGACCATCACTCCGAGAGAAGTTATCACTCTGACTCAGAATATACTCAAGATGAAGGTGTTGTCGGTCTAGAACTTGTGTCAACCAACTCCTATGACATATTTGACTCACCAAATGAGGGAATTGGAAGATGCTTCATGGCTAAAGGCCCAAAGGTATCACACCCCGAGTATGTTGATTTCAATAGTGATGAAGATGATTTGCTAGGTGATGATGATTTACTTGTTGACAACTCTAGTGATGAAAACTATGATGAACTTGCCATTAATCATGTTAATCAAGATACACGAATGACAATGATAAGAAGGAGATTGAGCGTCTAACTAAAAAACTAAACACTCTTAAGTTAGCTCATGAAACTACCTTAGAAGATCATCGAGACCTTTTAAAGACTCATGAGAAGCTACGCTTTGAAAAGCTCAACCTAGAGCAAGAGCATGTGTTTTTAAAGGCCATCAATGATGATCTTCGTAAGAGAAGTTCCTCTTACATTGCCAAGCGTTTACTCTTGTCTACTTACATGCCACAAGTAAAATCTAGTAACAAGGGTAAGAAAGATTCATGATCTAGTAGTAACAATAATCATGCTAAATCCAATGTTGTTGCTTCTAGTAGTTATCTTGATTCCACTAATGATCCTCTTAGCCAAGTTACAGTTGAGTAATGTAACGGCCTGTATTTTTGCCCTTTTCTTTTTCCTTTGATTTTCTTGGGTTTCCTGATTTGGTTGGCTTTTCCGTGGCTATGTGGTCCTGAAACTTGGGAAGATCATGTCTTCCTAGGTTTTATAGTGGCTTGTCACCCTCTTCATCATCCCAAGATCATGTCATTTCCATCATTGACCTAACCCAGTATTCTTTTTATTGGGAATATTCCTTTTCTGATAAAGGAATAACCCTTTAAACCCTAGGTTGTGAAGCAACCTATATTTATGTCACTCCCAAAATTCCCAAATAATTCTCATAAATTGTTTGGGTAATATATTCCTCAAATATGTCAAAACCCTTTCTTGGAATCATTAAAAATAATTCACAAATATTCCTTTCCGATTCTGCCCTAAGTGGTGGTTTGAGAAGGAAGTGTCATTTATCTTTGCTTGGTTGACCCCAAACTTGTTTTACATCTTTTACTGTCCATATCATTGCCCCATGCCAAAATTCAACTCAATTTTCCTAGTAAATATTCCCGAGCAATTTTTCAAAATTCTTGTCTGAGGGAAGTGATTGTGAAGGAAGTACAAGCTAGGTATATCCAAATGAGTTGAAATTTGGGAAGATCCTTCATATGATCAAATAATGACTCTCCACCAATTTTGAGCTCATGTAACTCATCTATGTGAGTGCAACTCCAAATCTTGGTTTCTGGTTAGATTTTCAGGTTGTGAAGCAACTATATTTTATATTGCTTCATTTAAGCTAAACATTTTCAAGGGCATTCTACTATCCATATCAACTCTCTCCACAATTTTTTGGCTCAATCCATTAATCCATTCGCCCTATGCATTGTTTCCAAAATTCTGTCCAAAGAGATGCATTGTGAAGCAAGTGCTATTTAGGTTCACAGAAATGGCCTGAAACTTTTTGGGAGTCCTCATACCTTAAAATAATTGGGCCATGCCCAATTTCAGCTCAACTTGCATCTTCATGTGAGTGCATCATCCGAATCTCTAATTCTGACCATTATAGTGGTTTCTACAG
The DNA here is from genome assembly GCF_002162155.2 of Triticum dicoccoides. Taxonomy (NCBI): domain Eukaryota; kingdom Viridiplantae; phylum Streptophyta; class Magnoliopsida; order Poales; family Poaceae; genus Triticum; species Triticum dicoccoides. Next base: position 421,396,457 of record NC_041388.1, on the reverse strand, counting down.
CAACCCTCATCTAAACTCCTCCTATTAGTCTGATTTTTGGTAATCAACATCACCTTTGTGTGTGATCATCAGCAGATAAATTATTTACTAAGTTACCAAGTTGGTGTCCCCACTGCATAGCACAAAAACTTGGCTGCTGGCTTGCTTTGGGGCCACCTGCAAATCTCTTCTTTGCTTCTGGACCCAATTATTTCTTTAGTTGGACTAAGGGCACTAAGGTACATCTACTGGACATGATCGGCCCGGCCAGAATGCGCTGTTTGCACCAGTTCCCGTGGTGATCATGTTGGTGTCACGCACATTGCAAGCTCTGGCTCGTTTCGGCCACTGTGCTTGTCTCCTCCCTCCTCGTCTCAACCTCCATTCATGTCTAGTAGCTGCCCCATGAGCTCCTGTGTCGCGCTGAGTCGCTGCCTCGTTGTGGTTCGCCATAAATGCGCCGCTAGAGCTGTGCCCGTGCCGCGCCCAGCCACTGCCCGCCATTAAAGCTTGGACGGGAGCTCGTCCGTGAGCTCTAGAGCCCCCCCTCGAGTCCTCCCGCACCTCACCAGCCTCTTCCCCGCCTCTCTAGCCCATTGGAATCGCCACACCTCGCCTCACTTCGCCTCTGTTCGCCATGGCCGCTTCGGTCTCTCCTTGGTTCTGGTGTGCCTAGCCCCTCTCCTCTCCTCCCGAGCTGTCCACGAGCTTCCCCTCGTTCCCACGGTTCGCCCCAACCCCTTGTTCATCGTTGGAGAGCCTTGTGTCCGCGTGCCCCTCGTTCGGCCGCCGCCTACTCCTCTCGGCCACCGCGACAATCGTGCTAGCCGAGCCTTCCTTCGCCTCCCCGACTCCACCAACGTCTTCCCCACCTCCCCACGGGCAGCCCCACCCACTCATCTGTCACTGGAGCGCTTTGCTTTGCCGAGCATCACCACCGGCCGCCCGCCTCTGCTCCTCCCTGCCGCCACTCACTATCGTTGCTCCTAGCCGTCCCATCGCTCCCTCTCTGCGGGGATGGACACGGGAGGCTGAGCCACGCTCGCTGGTGGCCTCTACTTGGTCGGGCCTGGCCGGAGCAACCCGCCCCGTCGCCGACAACTGGCCCCCCTCCCCTGCCTCCTCTGTCTCACGCGGGGGAGTAGCAAGGAGGAAGACGATGCCCAGCTGGCCCCTCCCATGACCGCATGGGACCGGCCTGTAAGTGGCCCAAGGGCCAGGTCCACGTGGCAAGTGGAAGCGCCCCCAAGTGAGTACGTTTTCATTTGCCCGAAGGTGTATTTCCATTTGTACACCTTCATTTGCCCGAAAGCGTACTTCTTTCCTTCATCAGCCCGAAATACATTTTCTAACTCAGAAAGCGTATTTTCTGAAATCCGTTTCTGTCTTATCCACTCAGGGACCCGGCTGTGAATATTCTTTTTACAGAAAAGTCCCTGATCATCTACTACTCATAACTCCACAACCGTAACTTCAATCGAGGTGAAACCAGCGCTCACTTCTTCGTCTCGTCGAGCTCTATCTTTTGGTAACATTTCACTAAGTGGTCTCATAGTGAAAATGACCATTTTGCCCTTGCCTCTAATCAGCCCCCTCCGAGAGAGAGTCGTCTGGCGTTTCGTTCCGCGGCTTCACCGCACTTCTTCCCAGAGTCTCCGACACCCCCAGGCAAGCCACAACAACCACTTGTATGATAGTCATGCAGTAGCCATGGTTTTCAACTTGAATATTTAATAAATGTTTGCTTGTTTGGATACGATTATCGTTGTTTCGGTGATGCTTATAGATCTGTGTTCACTTGTATGCTATGCTCTTCTGCATCTTGTTATCTTGCACTTATTACTAGTATTATTGTTATATGTCATGCTTGATAGTGGTACCAGTATGTTCTTTCAGATGCATGTTTAAGATCTGTTATCTAGTGCCGTAGCTATGCATGTTACTTTGCATCCAGTTGGTTATATGCTTACTTTGTAGTATTTTGGTTAAGTTCTTGCATGATATTTATTTATGATGATATTCTCATGTGTAATGTTATGCTCATGAGTCTACCATGCTCATTTGGTTAATGTTTCATTATGGTTATGCTCGATGATTATGCTGCACTTCCCTGCTTATGTTGATCCATGCTCATGCATTGTAGTTGCATCATATTATTTTAATATGGCTCAGCTTATTGCATTCAAGTTTAACATGACTTAATTGAACTTGAACAACTGTTGGCTGAGTCATGGTGCCACCATATCGAGCTGAGCAGTGCAACCACACTTGCCTTTATGGGAAGGTCCTAAATGGGTCTATTATCATGCCTCCTGCCGGTGCCTCCAACGAGGGAAGGTTATGGGCGCGCGCTACTCTGATCAGGTAGGTGGACATAAGCCTTGTGTGCCCGTAGTTGTTCTTAGGCACCTTTTTGTCCCCATTTGGGACCGTTTATGTTTTTGCCACGATGGTGGCCGTTGGTGCCTTTGGTAGGCACGGGGCCACCAGGACTGAACCCTAAGGGGTTGTTGGGTCGGAGTGGCTGGGAGAGTGTCATGGCAGTAGGACGGTTTTGTGGGAACACTGTTGGTCCACCCGAATGGGAGTGCAAGGCCATGGGTTCCGTGGTGTGGGTACAGTGTGCTAACCTCTGCAGAGTGTGTATTAAATCTATCGATAGCCGTGCCCGCGGATAAGGGCCCAGTTCGTGTCGGTCACACTATGGGTCAATAATAATAATAATAATAATAATAATAATAATAATAATAATAATAATAATAATAATGATGATGTGCTTAATAACAACCCCGGTTCGATGATGAGAAAAGTTGGTTCTGTGATCCGTGAATGATCACCGTGTGGTTACGAGGTAACCCGTTGAGCCAAGAATGGTTCCGTTTGTGATCTGTGAATGATCATCGTGGTATCGAGGATAACGAGTTGTTGGATATTCGTTATGTTGTGTGAGAATCGTGGGTAAAGATCAAGCTCCTTGTGGTCATTTAATGGTTACTACGGTATTGTTTATACCAAGCTTGATTTGATCCTGAGATGACCATGTAATGTCCGAGGTTGGTAAGTGACGCATATGATGGTTACGAGGTAACCCGAGCAGAATAAGTGGTTCATATAGTGTCATCACGTTGCATGCTAGTATCGTCAGATTTATATGTTCATGCCATGCTCATATTGTTCTAGCGGTATTATGTTCATGTTGTTCATGCCATGTTATCCTGATGATCTCATGATAATTTCCGCTTAACCTGTAATTGGCATGCTGTTGTTTGTCTTGAATGCTTCTGGTTATTGTGAGCTTGCAAGTACATTCAATGTACTGACCTGGCGTGTCATGCCAGTTTGCAGGTCGTGCCTGGATTACTTGCTTGTTTGGTGTGGTTCTTGTGTGCGCGAGCTAGGATAAACGTTCCAGCCAGAGTCCCTGCGGATTGGAGTCCATCATCGCTGTTCGTTGTTCCACTTCTAGTAGTTGTTCCGCTGCCTCGAGTTGTTATGCTGCTGGTATAGAGCAAGCGTGGTTGGCGTAGTGTTGCCATGCCAATGTTATTCATTGTAATATCGGAGACCTTGTATTCCTATTAATGTTGTAATAGAGAGCTGGTTTGTTCTATGCTAAGCAGTGCTGTATTCCAGAAGACTTCACCTCGATCTCTGGGCCAGAATACGGGGTGTTCAAGTTTTCTTTGAGCCGGGGTGCCATAGGCTTGGTATCAGAGCATGTCTGGTGTAGAGCGTCCTAGTCCGCTGGAACGTTAGAAAACGGTAGTATAGGGTCTGGTTGTTACCCTTGCTTGCTGCATTTGGTTGTTGCATTTGTTGCTGCATATAGTCTTATTTCGGTTACCGTTAACCCCTGTTTCATGCCTAGATGGCAGTCAACTTCCATGAGTTCAGTGCCCTCCCCAGAGCTCCCGGTGCTGTTCCTATTGAGTTCAGTCCCACTCCTGCACCTCTCAGCTTTGCCACCCTCCTTGGTGATATGTGGTGCATTATTTATCCCCTCGGAGATCCACCCCGGTATCAAGTATTCTAGTGTTCCGCCAGGGGAAGAATTCGGGAATATGTTGCTCATGTTCATCTATCAGCCCCGATTCCTATCAGTAAGCGCACCTACAGTTTCCATGGTGGTTACAGTGCTACTCCCGAGTGTGCCGTTCAGCTTGCCGCAATGGCAGCAATCACCAGTCTTCGTCATCAAGAGAACATGGTGCAAGAGAACCGTGCTTATCAATATTATCCCACCATCACCGAGAATCCTAGGCGGATCCAATTTCCCTCCGTCAACCCTCAAGATGACCCGGCTATCCTCGCCATGTCTCGTTACATGACAGCCGAGTGTCTTCTTATTTCCGAGTTAGTCCGAGATGCCATTCGAGCCAGGAGATTGCTTGGTGTCGATTTACCTCAGTCTCCGCCAGCTTCTCCAAATCTTCCGCCTTGTCCATCTGGAGTTTCAGAGTCAGCAGTTCCACTCGCTACTCCATTAGCTTCCTCGTCAGTGTGCGAGAGTTTTCTCAAGCATAGGGTGTAGTCCTTCGTGTAGTACTTGTGTATCTGTTGTAGTATCATGCTTGTGTGTGCCTGCGTGGACCAGCTTTGTAGCTTGTTTGCTGTGTGCTTTGTTGCAATAAATCGCTTTCTCGTGCTTCTTTGTTTTGAATCCTTAGTGTTACCCCCCTTATGGAAATTACTCCTCGACCGACATCGAATCAGAAGAAGCCGTGAGCAGTACAAATATACACCAAGGAATTCCGTTAACATCAATGAGGTTTTTAGCTGACAACATTGTATCGCAGACATCCGTCTGGATACAAATTTTATTCTGATTAGACTTTTAGTAACAACTACCTGTCAGAGATACACCTTATCGTAGCAATGATTAAACCAGCAGGAGAACAAAATTGGATCAACAGTGCATTTCAAGTCAAAGGTATGGTCTGTATACAATGATTGAATCAGCCATAAGTCAGAATTAAAACATTGCGACACCCAGAAGTCAGTCCGAATACGCAATGAATTCAACAAGGATAGTCAGGCTATTCTTGCCATACAAATAATCAGCTGCCGGACTGACAAGAATATATATATATATATATATATATATATATATATATATATATATATATATATATATATATATATATATATATGTCATTCCATTTACCAAGAAAATCAGTTCCGTCCATCTCCACAATTTATTGACAAAGTGTATAAAGATAAGGTTCCCAGTCTGCATCGGTAGGGAATGAATGGATTCCCATGCAAGATATTCAGTCTTCTCAATAAAATACTGCAAAAGCTTCTGGCATAAGGTACCGAGTCTTCCCTAGCAAAGTCTTTAAGGGGGGAAACTTATGAGGTACGGTACCCCGTTTTCCTCAATAAGATATCCACCAAAGGCTTCTAGCACAAGCCATCTAGTCTTCCTCAGCACGATACCCCGGTGGTTTCCGAACGCAAGCTGCCCAATCTTCTTCAGTACGACACTAGTACAAGACATTAAACTATGAATTGTTAGCATATGACAGTGTTTCCCAAGTGGTAGCTCCGCAACAGTTGGGTCTAAAACAAAAATTAGTCAGAACAAAGGCATGCTTCGAGAATCAGATATTTGTTCATACAATGAGTATGCTGCCAAGTCCATGCAAGTCTCTTGCACAAGAATTCACGGTACGCATCCGACAACCTCACCGGTTATTCAAGAGACAAAAACCAGTGGGTGATGTAATAATTGACAAGTCTTCAAGGAAAGACAACAATGAGGCAATAGTCTTGGCAGTGATTATCAAGATCAGCCCCGCAAGGTGATATTATTAACCCTAGCACCATCCGGCATAATCAACAACAATATTGAGATCTATATAACCACACGTGACCCGAATAAATATACCAAGGCTCAAGACATGAATCAGACCAAGGTATGATTGCAAGATATTGTACATGACAGTATTCAGGGCCGCGAAAATAATTAAGGATATATATAAGGCCCGGCTCTTTCAGTTAAGGATCCAAATGAAGAAAGTAATAATGAAAGAGCAAGACCAACAATACAAATATGCTGGTTATTGTGTGAGCAATGTGGTATGTATGCCCAAGATAGACTTATTCCATATCGAACCCCGCGAAGATACGACTAAGAGGTCTACTCCATTCTAGTAAGGACCTCATGGAAAGGCAGCCAGCTCAGTCCACAGTATGCTCAAAACTGTCAGCATTGAATGCCCAAGTCTGTCAAGTCCGAACCCAGGACAACTCAATATATTGACATCAACACCCGCGATAGAGCATCGCACGGACTGTTATTCCCATGGAGATACCGGTAAAAATGAAGAATCAGTGTGAGAACACATACTTTGAGGATTGTTATCTCTCGCATATGGGAAGCAATTAAAGAATAGCCTGTGTGAATGGGATTCTTTGCCAAGATCACTGCCAGTCAAGTCTGCAAATGTTATCATCAGGAGATGGTGCATTTTTCCTATCAGTCACGACAAGCGACAGTCAAACCTTTGGTACAACTTGGATACTCAAGACTGTGAAGCTAGTTGAGATAAGTCAGAAATTCCTGCAAGATGTCAGAATCCGTTAGCAAAACAGGTATGATCCACCTCACTATTTTGAACCCACATGCATATATTCAAGAAACCCGATGCCTGGATGGAAGAGATTCTTTGTTCCATGAGAAGATGTGTTCCCCAACTCCGTCGAATATTCTCGGTACTTAATACAAGAATAACATCCCTAGCAAGGATCAATATCGGGAAGGACACATATGTGAGAAGGTCTTTTGGACCCTAGGTCAGCCAACAGATATGAAAGAAAATTTGAGTCAGTATGAACAGGAACATATGAGGTAAGTCCTATTAGAATGATAGATACGGTGCAGCAAACCACCCCGGATCAAGACCGCCAGTCAGATCCAATTCAGTGGAAATATTATATGAAAATGAATAAAAGAAACCCGAGTTGGAAATGGTTTCTTCAAGTCAGAGAAATTATTTAACCCTAAGCAACCCAAATCTCGAGGACGAGATTTCTTTAAGGGGGGAAGGTTTGTAATAGCCTAAATTTTTGCCCTTTTCTTTTTTCCTTTGATTTTCTTGGGTTTCCTGATTTGGTTTGCTTTTCCGTGGCTATGTGGTTCTGAAACTTGGGAAGATCATGTCTTCCTAGGTTTTATAGTGGCTTGTCACCCTCTTCATCATCCCAAGATCATGTCATTTCCATCCTTGACCTAACCCAATATTCTTTTTATTGGGAATATTCCTTTTCTGATAAAGGAATAACCCTTTAAACACTAGGTTGTGAAGCAGCCTATATTTCTGTCACTCCAAAAATTCCCAAAATAATTCTCATAAATTGTTTGGGTAATATCTTCCTCAAATATGTCAAAACCCTTCCTTGGAATCATTAAAGATAATTCACAAAAATTCCTTTTCTGATTCTGCCCTAAGTGGTGGTTTGAGAAGGAAGTGTCATTTATCTTTGCTTGGTTGACCCGAAACTTGTTGTAAATCTTCTACTGTCCATATCATTTCTCCATGCCAAAATTCAACTCAATTTTCCTAGTAAATATTCCAAAGAAAATTTTCAAAGTTCCTGTCTGAGGGAAGTGATTGTGAAGGAAGTACAAGCTAGATATATCCAAATGAGTTGAATTTTTGCAAGATCCTTCATGTGATCAAATAATGACTCTCCAGCAAATTGGAGCTCATGTAAATCATCTATGTGAGCCCATCTCCAAATCTTGGTTTCTGGTCAGATTTTCAGGTTGTGAAGCAACTATATTTTATATTGCTTCATTTAAGCTGAAAAGTTTCCAGGGCATTCTCCTATCCATATCAACTCTCTCCACCAATTTTTGGCTCAATCCATTAATCCATTTTCCCTATGCAATTTTTCCAAAATTCTGTCCAGAGAGATGCATTGTGAAGCAAGTGCTATTTTGGTTCATCCAAATGGCCTAAAACTTTTTGAGATTTCTCATACCTTCAAAGCATTGAGCCATGCCCAATTTCAGCTCAACTTGCATCTTCATGTGGGTGCATCATCCAAATCTCTAATTCTGGCCATTATAGTGGTTTCTATAGAAACCCTCATCTAAACTCCTCCTATTAGTCTGATTTTTGCTAATCAATGCCACTATAGTGTGTGATCATCACCAGACAAATTATTTACTAAGTTACCAAGCTGGTGTCCCCACTACACAACACAAACACTTGGCTGCTGGCTTGCTTTGAGGCCATATGCAAATCTCTTCTTTGCCCCTGGACCCAATTCTTTCTTCAGTTGGACTAAGGGCACTAAGGTCCATATACTGGACATGGTCAGCCCGGCCAGAACGCACCATTTGCACCAGTTCCCGTGGTGATCACGCCGACGTCACGCACATTGCAAGCTTTGGCTCATTCCAGCCACTGTGCTCGTCTCCTGCCTCCTCGTCTCAACCTCCATTCATGTCTAGTAGCTGCCCCGTGAGCTCCTACGTCGCCTTGAGTCGTTGCCTCATCGTGGTTCGCCATAAATGCGCCGCTAGAGCCGTGCCCGTGCCGCGCCCAACCACTTCCCGCCATTAAAGCTTGGACGGGAGCTCGTCCCTGAGCTCTAGAGCCCTCCCCGCGGCTATATAAGGAGTGCCCGAGTCCTCCCGCAACTCACCAGCCGCTTCCCCACCACTCTAGCCCACTGGAATTGCCACACCTTGCCTCACTTCGCCTCTGTTCTCCATGGCCGCTTCGGTCTCTCCTTGGTTCCGGTGTGCCTAGCCCCTCTCCTCTCCTCCTGAGCTGTCCACGAGCTTCCCCTCGTTCTCACGGTTCGCCCCAAGCCCTTGTTCATCGCCGGAGAGCCTCGTGTCTGCGTGCCCCACGTTCGGCCACCGCGGCAATCGTGCTAGCTAAGCCTTCATTCGCCTCCCCGACTCCACCAACATCTTCCCCACCTCCCCACGGGCCGCTCCGCCCACTCATAACTCGCTGGAGCGCTTTGCTTTGTCGTGCATTGATAACCCATATAGGGGATCGCAACAGTTTTCGGGGGTAGAGCATTCAACCCAAATTTATTGATTCGACACAACGGGAGCCAAAGAATATTCTCAAGCATTAGCAGTTGAGTTGTCAATTCAACCACACTTGAAAGACTTAATATCTGCAGCAAAGTATTTAGTAGCAAATTAGTATGGAAGTAACGGTAACAGTGGCAAAAGTAACAATAGCAGTTTTGTAGTAATTGTAATAGTGGCAGCAGAAAAGTAACTTAGCAAAGATCAATATGTGAAAAGCTCGTTGGCAATGGATCAGTGATGTATAATTATGTCAGATGCGATTCCTCATGCAACAGTTATAACATAGGGTGACACAGAACTAGCTCCAGTTCATCAATGTAATGTAGGCATGTATTCCGAATATAGTCATAGGTGCTTATGGAAAAGAATTTGCATGACATCTTTTGTCCTACCCTCCCGTGGCAGCGGGGTCCTATCGGAAACTAAGGGATATTAAGGCCTCCTTTTAATAGAGTACCGGAACAAAGCGTTAACACTTAGTGAATACATGAACTCCTCAAACTATAGTCAGCACCTGGAGTGGTCCCGATTATTGTCACTTCGGGGTTACCGGATCATAACACATAGTAGGTGACTATTGACTTGCAAAATAGGATCAAGAACTCACATATATTCATGGAAACATAATAGGTTCGAATATGAAATCATGGCACTCGGGCCCTAGTGACAAGCATTAAGCATAGCAAAGTCATAGCAACATCAATCTCAGAACATAATGGATACTAGGGATCAAACCCTAACAAAACTAACTCGATTACATGATAAATCTCATCCAACCCATCACTGTCCAGCAAGCCTACGATGGAATTACTCACGCACGGTAGTGAGCATCATGAAATTGGTGATGGAGGAAGGTTGATGATGACGATGGCGACAGATTCCCCTCTCCGAAGCCCCGAACGGACTCCAGATCAGCCCTCCCGAGAGAGATTGGGCTTGGCAGTGGCTCCGTATCGTAAAGCGTGATGAATCCTTCTCTCTCATTTTTTTCTCCCCGAACATGAATATATAGAGTTGGAGTTGAGGTCGGTGGAGCCTCAGGGGGACCACGAGACAGGGGCGCGCCCCCACCCTCGTGGACAGGGTGTGGGCCCCCTAATGTTGATTCCTTCGCTAGTATTTTTTATATATTCCAAAAATATTCTCCGTGAAGTTTCCGATCATTCCGAGAACTTTTATTTCTGCAAAAAATAACACCATGGCAATTCTGCTGAAAACAACGTCAGTCTGGGTTAGTTCCATTCAAATCATGCAAGTTAGAGTCCAAAACAAGGTCAAATGTGTTTGGAAAAGTAGATATGATGGAGACGTATCAATTCCCCCAAGGTTAAACCTTTGCTTGTCCTCAAGCAATTCAGTTGACAAACTGAAAGTGATAAAGAAAAACTTTTACAAACTTTGTTTGATCTTGTTGTTGTAAATATGTAAAGGCAGCTTTCAAGTTTTTTAGCAAAGATTATGAGCTAACCATATTCAAAATAACATTTAGGTATCATGTTTACTCATATCAATGGCATAATCAACTAGCGAGCAATAATAGTAAATCTCAGATGACAACACTTTCTCAAAACAATCATAATATGATATAACAAGATGGTATCTCGCTAGCCCTTTTTGAGATCGCAAAACATAAATGCAGAGCACCTCTGAAGTTCAAGGACTGACTAAACATTGTAATTCATGGTAAAAGAGATCAAGTCACAGTCATACTCAATGTAAACTAATAGTAATGCATGCAAATGATAGCGGTGCTCTCCAACTGGTGCATTTTAATAAGAGGATGATGACTCAACATAAAAGTAAATAGATAGGCCCTTCTCAGAGGGAAGCATGGATTTGTAGAGGTGCCAGAGCTCGATTTTGAAATAGAGATGAATAATATTTTGAGTGGTATACTTTCATTGTCAACATAACAGCCGAGAGATCTCGATATCTTCCATGCTACACACATTATAGGCGGTTCCCAAACAGAATGGTAAAGTTTATACTCCCCCACCACCAACAAACATCAATCCATGGCTTGTCCGAAACAACATGTGCCTCCAACTAACAACAATCCTGGGGAGTTTTGTTTGCAATTATTTTTAATTTAAGCATGGGACTGGGCATCCTGGTTACCAGCTATTTTCTCGTGAATGAGGGGCGGAGTCCACTCCTCGTGAGAATAACCCACCTAGCATGGAAGATATAGAGAACCCTAGTTGATACATGAGCTATTCGAGCATACAAAACATAATTTCATTTGAAGGTTTAGAGTTTGGCACATACAAATTTACTTGGAACGATAGGTAGATACCGCATACAGGAAGGTATGGTGGACTCATATGGAATAATTTTGGGCTTTATGGAAGTGGATGCACAAGCAGTATTCCCGCTAAGTACAAGTGAAGGCTAGAAAGAGACTGGGAAGTGACCAGCTAGAGAGCGACAACAGTCATGAACATGCATTAAAATTTATCAACACTGAGTGCAAGCATGAGCAGGATATAATTCACCATGAACATAAATATTGTGGAGGCCATGTAGATTTTGTTTCAACTACATGTGTGAACATGTGCCAAGTCAAGCCACTCGAATCGTTCAAAGGAGGATACCACCCTATCATACCACATCACAACCATTTTAATAGCATGTCGGCACGCAAGGTAAACCATTATAAACTTGTAACGCCCTTGATGCGGCTATATCTCCCACGTATCGAAGCACGACTTAGAGGCATAACCGCATTGAAAGCAATGTCGCAAGTGAGGTAATCTTCACACAACCCATGTAATACATAAGGGAAAGAGATACATAGTTGGCTTACAATCGCCACTTCACACAATACATGAATAAAGCATTACATCAACCAGATACACACAAGGTCCGACTATGGAACCAAAATAAAAGAAGACTACCCCAAATGCTACACAGATCCCCGATCGTCCCAACTGGGCTCCACTACTGATCAACTAAAACGAAACAACGCAATGGACAAGATCTTCAACGAGCTCCTCCTTGAGCTTGGTTGTGTCACCTACACGGTTCAACGGCACCTACAAACTGGTTTTGGAAGTATCTGTGAGTCACGGGGACTCAGCAATCTCACAGCCTCGCGATCAAGACTATTTAAGCTTATAGGAAGGGTAAAAAGGTATGAGGTGGAGCTACAACAAGCGACTAGCATATATGGTGGCTAACATACGCAAATGAGAGCGAGAAGAGAAGGCAAAAGCACGGTCGAGAAACTATGATCAAGAAGTGATCCTAGAACAACCTACGTCAAGCATTACTCCAACACTGTGTTCACTTCCCGGACCCCGACGAGAAGAGACCATCACGGTAACACACACGGTTGATGTATTTTAATTAAGATCAACTTCAGGTTTTCTACAACCGGACATTAACAAATTCCCATCTGTCCATAACCGCGGGCACGGCTTTCGAAAGTTCAAATCCCTACAGGGGTGTCCCAACTTAGCCCATCACAAGCTCTCACAGTTAACGAAGGATATTCCTTCTAGCGGGAAGACCTGATCAGGCTCAGAATCCCGGTTACAAGACATTTCGACAATGGTAAAACAAGACCAGCAAGACCACCCAGATGTGCCGACAAATCCCGATAGGAGCTGCACATATCTTGTTCTCAGGGCACACCGGATGAGCAAGACGTCGGGTAAGCCAGCCCAGAGTTGCCCCTGGTAGCCTCGGATAACGCTCAGTTTGGACCAACACTTAGAGAAGCACTGGCCCCGGGGGGTTAAAATAAGATGACCCTTGAGCCGGCCGACCCAAGGGAAAGAAAAGGCTAGGTGGCAAATGGTAAAACCAATGTTGGGCCTTGCTGGAGGAGTTTTATTCAAGGCGAACTGCCAAGGGGTTCCCATTATAACCCAACCGCGTAAGGAACGCAAAATCCGGGAACATAACACCGATATGATGGAAACTAGGGCGGCAAGAGTGGAACAAAACACCAAGCATAAGGCCGAGCCTTCCACCCTTTACCAAGTATATAGATGCGTTAATTAAATAAGAGATATTGTGATATCCCAACAAATATCCATGTTCCAAACACGGAACAAGATCCAATCTTCACCTGCAACTAACAACGCTATAAGAGGGGCTGAGCAAAGCAGTAACATAGCCAAACAAAGGTTTGCTAGGACAAGGTGGGTTAGAGGTTTGACATGGCAATATGGGAGGCATGATAAGCAAGTGGTAGGTATCGTAGCATAGGCATAGCAAAAGAGCGAGCAACTAGCAAGCAAAAATAGAAGTGATTTCGAGGGTATGGTCATCTTGCCTGAGATCCCGCAAGGAAGGAGAACGAGTCCCTGAAGAAGACAAATGGACGTAGTCGAACGGATCCTCACAAATGCGATGTTATCGGAACCAACCCGAAGAAGCAACACCGGAAAGAAGCACACAACATAGTAAACAACCAACACATGAACATGGCATGATATGCGGGATGTGGTATGTGATGCATATGCATGATTTGGAAAGGAATGATTGAACCTGGCCTCAACTTGGAAATCCAAGAGTGCCACTTTAAAGGTGAGTTGATTTCGGTTGAAATCGATATAAATATCACCGGAATTGGATGCACGGTTTGGAAATGGCAAGCAAAACAAATATGGCACCGGTCTGCGATAAATGGCAAGTAGCCTTCTAAATGCATCAAGATAAATATGCTACAGCACTAAAACATAGCAAAAAAATACATGGCAGGGATCCACTCATGAAGCTTGACAAAAGATGAACACTGAGCTACGGCTAATTCATCCATTAACAGGTTCAAACATGCATGGCAAAAGTGCAAATGATAACATGTTTCAGACTTTGTGAAATTAACACAAGTCAGGAATTTATCATCAGGAAGCAATGTTTAGAGCATGAAAACTACATACTATATGAACATATCATGGCAAAGCAAAGAATGGCATGAAGCTACTAAAAGCATATAACAAAAGTCCCTTAGGTACCATGAGCCAAAAGGTGTCATAAAATACAATTGCAAGCATATGAACATAGCAAAAAATATAAACAGATTCAGACTTAGTGAAAAACTGGAGCATGCAAAACAGATTAACAAGTAGGCATGTTTACGAGCTCGATGCACTCACTAAAAAACATGGCATGATAAACTAAGCATACACCCAGCAAGAAGACATGGAATAGAATCTAGACATGGCAAGAACAATAACATAGCATGCACGGATCAACAACAACAAGCTTGGCAAAATTGCAAAACATGTCAACAATCTGGCAGGAACATTTTATAGCAAAAATAGAGCTCGATTGACTCAAGCTAGGGTGCTCCATAAATGCAAACAAAGCCATGGATGGATAGATCACCACAATATTAACAAAACATCCTTACTGATCATCCTCAAAAGAGGCACGGATCACTAGGAAACAACATGAACATATGGCATAAAAACAATAACAGGACAAGGACTTTGTGAAAAACTAAGTCCTTGAAATCAGCATCATTGAGTAAGCTACTTTGCATGCTTGTGCTAGTCACCACAGAGATCACAAAAATACATGGCATACACCCCTGTAAAGATGACATGGCATTCATCAAAACACATGTAGAGCTTAGGATCATAGCATGCACACATTAATCATGGAAAAAATGACAAAAGGCTATTTGCTGAAACACATCTGACATAATCATCACATAGCCCTCTTTCAACAGCATTTCGGGCATCAATATGAGCTCAAATGAAAATGGTGCAATGAGATGAAATGATGTACTCGTCGAGGCAAACATTTTGATATGCTACACGCACGAATTGGAGCTACGGATGCAGAGTTATGACATGTCAAAGATAGCAAAAAAATTAGGGTTAGGAGGGGAAAAAGTCAACCGCGAGTTCAAGATCTCAGATCTGGCACTTTAGATGCACTGTAGTAGGGCGCGGTTCAAGATGTTCGACGGAGACGAAGAACAGCGTGGCGGCCGGAGTAGCGAGGGAGGCCGGAGGAGATGTCGGCGGTGGCGGCGGCCACCGGCGATGAGGCGCCGCGGGGCGGAGAAGGGCGGCCGCGGCGGAGGTCGCCGGAGCAAGGGGCTCCGCTCCCTGGCGCGGGCGCCGGCGAGGTAGGCCGCGGTGGTGGTCGGCGTCGGGGGCGGTGGCCGGCGGAGAAGACGAGGGGCGCAGGCGGCGCGGCCTCCCAAGCGGCGGGCGTGGGCGACGGGCCGGACGCGGGCCCCGCGGGCCTGGCGCGGTCGGCGGCGATGCGGTCCCGCCCGGGACAGGTGGCGTCGGCGGATTGGTCGGCGGTGGTGGGCGGACACGTCCGACGCCCAGAATTTTGTCCGGCAGTGGCGGGTGGAGTTTCCTTAGGGTTAGGGGGAGAGGAGACCCGGGATTTTTGTGGAGGGACGTATTTATAGCGGCAGGGGAAGCTAGGAAGCTCCAAATGAGGTGCGGTTTGCGGCCACGCGATTGTGATCGAACGATCGAGATGATAGAGGGGGTTGTGATGGGTTTTGGGCCAGTTTGGAAGGGTGTTGGGCTGCAACACACACGAGGCCTTTACGGTCCCTCGGTTAACCGTTGGAGTACCAAACGAAGTCCAAATGGTACGAAACTTGACAGGCGGTCTACCGGTAGTAAACCAAGGCCGCATGACAAGTCTCGGTAAAACGTTTAATACCCGCACACGAAAAGAGGTAGAACGGGACACCGGATGACATAGGAGCGCCGGATTGCAAAACGGACAACGGGGAAAATGCTCGGATGCATGAGACAAACACATATGCAAATGCAATGCACATGATGACATGATATGGAATGCATGACATGCAAGCAATGACAAGGCAACGACAGCGAATAACTGGAAGACACGTGGCACATCTGTTTCGGGGCGTTACAACACTCCACCACTACGAGAGGATCTCGTCCCGAGATCTAGAATGGCACCGAAGGGAAAATGAAAGAGGAAAAGGAGAGGTAAAATGTAACGCCGTCGATGCGGCTATATCTCCTACGTGTCGAAGCACGACTTAGAGGCATAACCGCATTGAAAGCAATGTCGCAAGTAAGGTAATCTTCACAACAACCCATGTAAATAGATAATAGGGGAAAAGGGGACATAGTTGGCTTACACTCGCCACGTCACACAAATACATGAATAACATTACAATCATCCAATACACTCATGGTCCGACTACGGTACCAAAATAAAAGATCAACCCACATGCGACACGGACCCCGATCGCCCCAACTGGGCACCACTACTGATCATCTGGGAAAGACACATAGTAACGACGAGAGTCTTCATCGAACTCCCACTTGAGCTCAAGCGCATCGTCTGGATCGGTATCATCAGTCCCTGCATCTGGTTTTGGAAGTAAACTGTGAGTCACGAGGACTCAGCAATCTCGCACCCTCGCGATCAAGACTATTTAAGCTTATAGGTAAGGCAAGGTAATATGTGGAGCTGCAGCAAGCGACTAGCATATATGGTGGCTATCCTGTTCGCAAAAGAGAGCGAGAAGAGAAGGAAAAAGCACGGGCGAACAACTATGATCAAGAAATGATCCTAGAACAACCTACATCAAGCATTACTCCAACACCGTGTTCACTTCCCGGACTCCGCCGAGAAGAGACCATCATGGTTACACACGCGGTTGATTCATTTTAATTAAGTTAAGTTTCATGTTATCTACAACCGGACATTAACGAATTCCCATCTGCCCATAACCGCGGGCACGACTTTCGAAAGGGGAGTCCCAACTTAGCCCATCACAAGCTCTCACGGTCAACGAAGGATATTCCTTCTCCCGAGACATTCCGATCAGACTCGGCATCCCGGTTTTACAAGACATCCTCGACAATGGTAGAACAAGTCCAGCAACACCGCCCGAATGTGCCGACAAATCCCGATAGGAGCTGCACATATCTCGTTCTCAGGGCACACTCGGATAACAAATCCGTACAACTAAAACCAGCCCTCGAGTTTCCCCGAGGTGGCGCTGCAAGGGGCTCTAGTTTGGACCAACACTCAGAGGAGCACTGGCC
>NC_041388.1:421372141-421379205 GCF_002162155.2 Triticum dicoccoides | reverse complement strand
ATAAAGATGACCCTCGGGCTCCGAAAACCCAAGGGAAAAAGAGGCTAGGTGGCAAATGGTAAAACCAAGGTTGGGCATTGCTGGAGGAGTTTTATTCAAGGCGAACTGTCAAGGGGTTCCCATTATAACCCAACCGCGTAAGGAACGCAAAATCCGGGAACATAACACTAATATGACGGAAACTAGGGCGGCAAGAGTGGAACAAAACACTAGGCAAAAGGCCGAGCCTTCCACCCTTTACCAAGTATATAGGTGCATTAAGATAAAACAAGATAATATGGTGATATCCCAACAATAAACAATGTTCCAACAAGGAACGATCTCCAATCTTCACCTGCAACTAGCAACGCTATAAGAGGGGCTAAGCAAAGCGGCAACATAGCCAATCAACGGTTTGCTAGGACATGGTGGGTTTGAGGTTTGACATGGCAATTTGGGAGGCATGATAAGCAAGTGGCAGACATCATAGCATAGGCATAGCAAAAGAGCGAGCATCTAGCAAGCAAAGATAGAAGTGATTTCGAGGGTATGATCATCTTGCCTGCAAAGTTGTCAGAGTTGACTTGATCCTCGTAAGAAAACTCAACGGGCTCCTCATTCGCGAACTCGTCTCCCGAGTCTACCCAAACAAGACAAACAAGCAAAAGGAACACAACCAACCACGTGCAATGCTCAAACAACATGATGCAAACATGGTATGCTATGCGGGATGCGATATGTGATGCATATGCAAGATTTGACAAGGAATGATTGAACCTGGCCTCAACTTGGAAATCCAAGAGTGCCACTGGAAAGGTGAGGTGATTTCGGTTGAAATCGATATAAGGATCACCGGAATCGGATGCACGGTTTGGAAATGGCAAGCAAAACGAATATGGCACCGGTCTGCGATAATCAGCAAGTAACCATCTAAATGCATCAAGATAAATATGCTACAGCACTCAAACATGACAACAAAATACATGGCAGGGATCCATTCATGATTCTTGACAAAAGATGAACACTTAGCTACGGCTAATTCATCCATTAACAGGCTCAAACAAGCATGGCAAAAGTGCAAACGGTAACAGGTTTCAGACTTAGTGAAATTAACACAAGTCTGGAATTTAACATTAGGAAGCACACTTTAGAGCATGAAAACTATATGCTACAGGAACTTAAAATGGCAAATCAAGGCATGACATGAAGGTACTCAAAGCACTTAACAAAAGTCCCTTAGTGACCTTGAACCAAAAGGGATCAGAAAATACAATTGCAAGCATGTGAACATGGCAAAAACATAAACAGATCTCAGACTTAGTGAAAAACTGGAGCATGCAAATCAGTTAACGAGTAGGCATGTTTACTAGCTCGATGCACTCACTACAGATCATGGCATGACAAACTAAGCATACACCCATCAAGAATACATGACATAGAAGCTAGACATGGCAAGAACAGCAACATAGCATGCACGGATCAATAGCAACATCCTCGGCAAAATCGCTAACAAGTCAACAATCTGCCAGGATTCACGAAATAGAAAAAGTAGAGCTCGATTGACTCAAGCTAGGGTTCTCCATAAATGCAAACAAAGACATGGATGGATAGAGCACCACAATGTTAACAAATCATCCTTACTGATCATCCTCAAAAGAGGCACGGATCACTAGGAAACAACATGAACATATGACATATTGCAAAATCAGATCAAGGACTTAGTGAAATTCTAAGTCTCTGAAATCAGCATTACCGATTACGCTACTTTGCAAGCTTGTGCTAGTCACCACACATATCACAAAAATACATGGTAATCACCTTTGTAAAGATGGCATGACATATAACAAAACTTATGTAGAGCTCAGGAGCATATCATGCACACATTAATCATGGCAAAAATGACAAAAAGCTATTTGATGCAACAGATCTGACAAATTAATCACATAGCCCTCTTGCAATAGCATTTCGAGCATCAAGATGAGCTCAAATGAAAATGATGCAATGAGATGAAATGATGTACTCGTTGAGACGGACATTTTGATATGCTACACGCGCAAATCAGAGCTACAGATGCAGAGATACGACATGATGAAGATTGCAAAAAAAAATAAGGGGAGAGGGGGAAAGTCAACCCTAGAACTCCCAGATCTGGATCGGAACACTGTAGCAGCGTGGCGCGGTAATGTTCACCGGTTGAACCCGAGGTCGCCGGTGAGGTGCCGGACTCCTGCGAGGTCTGCTTGCTCCGGCGAGCCCGGCAAGGCGGCGGGGAGGCGAAGGAGAGGCGAGGCCGGCCTCTCCCGACCGGATCTGGAGGCGGGCGGCGAGGAACGAGGCGGCGGTGGTCGAGGCGGCGCGGGACTCGCGGGGCAGGCCGGCGGCAAGCTCCGGCCGGCGATGCGCGGCGGCGGCGGTGCGGCGAGCGTCGGCCTCCTGGGCGGCGCGCGAGCAAGGAGACGAAGGCAGCGCGGGCGAGCTCCTCTGGCCGCGGCGGGCTCCGGCGGCGGTGGAAGGCGGCGGCCACTCAGGCAGTGCCATGTGGCGGCGGCGGGAGACCTCCGGACATGTCCGTCGGCGAAACTCTGTCCGGCGCGCGAGAAGAGGGAAAGATCTAGGGTTAGGGGGGAAGAGACCCGGGAATTTTGTGAGGGGATCTATTTATAGGCATAGAGGGAGCTAGGAAGCTAAGAATGAGGAGCAGTTTGCGGCCACGCGATCGTGAGCGAACGCTCTAGACGATAGAAGGGGTTTAAGTGGGTTTTGGGCCGAATTGGAAGGGTGTTGGGCTGCAACACAAACGAGTCCTTCTCGGACCCTCAGTTAACCGTTGGAGTATCAAACAAAGTCCAAATGGCACGAAACTTGACAGGCGGTCTACCGGTAGTAAACCAAGGCCGCATGGCAAGTCTCGGTCCAATTCGGAAATGTTTAACCCCCACACACGAAAAGAGGTAGAAACGGGCACCGAAGGAGATAGGAGCGCCGGAATGCAAAACGGACAACGGGGAAAATGCTCGGATGCATGAGACGAACACGTATGCAAATGCAATGCACATGATGACATGATACGAGATGCATGACAAAGGCAACAACACACGAAGACAAAAACCCGAACCTGAGGAAAATAAAATAACTTAGCACCGAAAACGGCAAGAGTTAGGATACATATAAGGTAAATTACATCCGGGGTGTTACATAAAACTAAGTTGCTCCTTTGACAAACGAGTGAGACCAACGAACCTTGAAAAGGCTAAGCCACTTCGAGAAAAGAATAGAAAGAAGATGAACAAGGTGATACACTCCGTTAGGAAAGAGGAATGAAGAAGAACAAATTCGGACAACACTCCGGTTAGACCAAGATAGAGAAGAAATAAAGATGATATAATTTGGGCAACACTCCGTCTGAGAAGGGAGGCAAAACCTGATAGAATGGGAAGAATTTGATAAGAGGGCACGACACTTCGGTTAAACAGATAATCAAGGAAAGAACATGATCTTGACAAAACAAGAAGATGTATGAAAAGAGCAACATCACAATGCCTCCGGAAGAAAAGAGAGAATGAAATGGAATGAACGGAGGAGAAAAACAATATGTTTTATCTCGAATGAGCTTGAAAGCATCTTAGGAGAAGGGTCGAACGTAATTGTTGGAAAACCAACAACGAAAAGAGTAAGCTTGTAGTGGGCTTATGGAGAACATCTCAAAACTAAGAGGTGAAATTCTTCCACTGACGGAAACGATAGATTGGAATGATAAGAACAAGGAAACAAAAACTTATTTCACTGGGAGGGTAGATGAAGAACTTGGATCATATATGAGCACCATAAGTAGCAACGATCCTTAGGGAAGGTTTTAGGTGAAATATAATCCAAGATAACTCCAACAAAGAGGTTGATGGATTAAAATACCTCATTCTTAACAACATGTGAATCATGAAACATGAACTCAAATTATCAAGAATGACATAATACCACCTCAAAAGATGAGATAGAAGGAATTGCACATCGGAATGCAAGATGAAGAAAAAACTTGAGCTCCTCTGAAAAGAATCTTGATGAACACTTCGAGAAGGAAATTAAATCTTTGATGAACCATCATGTAGAACCTTGATGAAGAACTCCGGTAAACAAAAGGATGATGAAAATAAAGGGAAGTTGAAAACACAAGGTGAAACCTTGTAATGATTTAGGTGGATCTCCGTGATGATATAATTGAGAGAACTTGGAACTCCGGGAAAAGAGAGATGAACCAAGTGAAACCGAGAATTTGACAAGCCTCCATAATAGGGAATTGAGTTCACTCGATGAAACAAGAATAAGAATTACATTATGCTTATCCTTCACCAATTAAATTGATGACAATTAACGGATTTGACATATTACTTATTCTCGTAGAAAGGATTAAGCGAGATATAGCACAACCTTGAGAAGGTCTTCAATGAACCACCGGTAGGATTGAAGCAACGAATAAATTGATATGGTAAACGAAGGAAGAGAAGTCTTGAATGAACCACCGTAAGAATTGAAAATGAACGAAGAAAAATAAGGAAACACCGGAAAGAATTAGAGAACGAATGAAGATACTTGATAGAATTTAGATACATGAGAACTAAGAGATCATGAACTGATAAGAGGATATATGAACTAAGCACCAGTAAGATTAGGAGAACGAGAGCTGAAAGCTGAGAATGAATAAATCTAGGATGATGGGATCCAGATGATCAAACTGAAAAGGCTCCTGAATTGCTCCGGATGGATGAAAACAATTCTCACAATCGAATACAGTTATGAGAGGATGGCAACAAGCTAGAATCACGAATCTTGAAGAGAATGGAGCAAGAATGAGAGAAAAATCTTATTTGGTCTTCAAAATCTGAGAATGACGACGAGAAACACCACCAAAAATTGTTAAGACACTCCAGAAGAATGAAAAGCGAAGAGGTTGAGCCAACGACGAAAAGAATTTGAAAGATCTCGGAGAAAGGCATTTGACTGATGAAAATTCATTCTTATGTCAAACTTTAGAAGATTTGAGAATAACTCCGAGGAAGATTAGAGGAGTCAGGTAAGATCCTGGAAAAAGACCTGTGGGTTAGGACCCACTGAAAAGAAACACCATTTAACGATTACTAGAAAGGGAGATTACACCTGGTTGATTTAAAATGTCTTGAGTGAGATAATATCCTCGAAAGCACTTGAACAAATGCATAGTGGAAACACGAATCTTCGAGATATCTTCAGCACTCCGGAACAATTGAATAGCGAGAAATGAATGAATATGAGGAGCACCGTCAAGAGAAGGTATTTGAAACAAGGAAAAAAGGATATAATAGACAAATCTTGACTTGAATCCATCGGAGATGAAAAGAATGAAGAATGATGAACTTGAGGCTCCGTTAGAATCTTCATGAGAATCACCGGATAAGAACATTGACGGGAGAGGAATGGAGAGACTTCCATCGATAAAATGAAACTTGATAAAGAAATCTCAGTTCTTGAAGAAACAAGGGTGGGTGAGCGGGAAAACAAAAAACAACTTGGGACAAATGAAATGAACACCGTTGAGAAGAACTGATAATTGATCTTGCGGACGTAGAAATGGTCGGATCCACTAGAAGAAAAGCACACTAGTTGAAAAAGAATTGACATGACAAATTCGATTATCATGAAGGATTGGTATTCACATAGGAACAAGAGAACACCGCTTAGAAAGGGTATGGAATCAACACTTGACTTCGAAGCAACTCGAATACCACAACTCAAAACAGACAAAGGATTGGCTCACAGAATAAGCCGAAAATAACCGCGTGATCCCAAATTTTTTTAGTGAAATTTGAGGAGAGAAGAGTCAAAACTCTACGTCAGGATGCCTCACCAGAGCGACAAAGGGACTGAGGAGTAAAAAGAATTCCTAACTCTCTGATATATAATTCCTAAATGACTCAAAACATTTTTCTAGACTTAACAACGCCAACGATTCGATCAAGCAGGGAGCTCCTAAGGTCGGGGAAGGCTCTGATTACCAACTTGTAACGCCCTCGATGCGGCTATATCTCCCACGTGTCGAAGCACGACTTAGAGGCATAACCGCATTGAAAGCAATGTCGCAAGTGAGGTAATCTTCACACAACCCATGTAATACATAAGGGAAAGAGATACATAGTTGGCTTACAATCACCACTTCACACAATACATGAATAAAGCATTACATCAACCAGATACACACAAGGTCCGACTACGGAACCAAAATAAAAGAAGACTACCCCAAATGCTACACAGATCCCCGATCGCCCCAACTGGGCTCCACCACTGATCAACTGAAACGAAACAACACAATGGACAAGATGTTCACCGAGCTCCTCCTTGAGCTTGGTTGCGTCACCTACACGGTTCAACGGCACCTGCAAACTGGTTTTGGAAGTATCTGTGAGTCACGGGCACTCAGCAATCTCACACCCTCGCGATCAAGACTATTTAAGCTTATAGAAAGGGTAAAAGGTATGAGGTGGAGCTGCATCAAGCGACTAGCATATATGGTGGCTAACATACGCAAATGAGAGCGAGAAGAGAAGGCAAAAGCACGGTTGAGAAACTATGATCAAGAAGTGATCCTAGAACAACCTACGTCAAGCATTACTCCAACACCGTGTTCACTTCCCGGACCCCGCCGAGAAGAGACCATCACGGTAACACACACGGTTGATGTATTTTAATTAAGATCAACTTCAGGTTTTCTACAACCGGACATTAACAAATTCCCATTTGCCCATAACCGCGGGCACGGCTTTCGAAAGTTCAAATCCCTGCAGGGGTGTCCCAACTTAGCCCATCACCAGCTCTCACGGTCAACGAAGGATATTCCTTCTAGCGGGAAGACCCGATCAGGCTCGGAATCCCGGTTACAAGACATTTCGACAATGGTAAAACAAGACCAGCAAGACCACCGAGATGTGCCGACAAATCCCGATAGGATCTGTACATATCTCGTTCTCAGGGCACACCGGATGAGCAAGACGTCGGGTAAGCCAGCCCAGAGTTGCCCCTGGTAGCCTCGGATAACGCTCAGTTTGGACCAACACTTAGAG
>NC_041388.1:421342470-421371865 GCF_002162155.2 Triticum dicoccoides | reverse complement strand
GGGGGTTAAAATAAGATGACCCTTGAGCCGGCCGACCCAAGGGAAAGAAAAGGCTAGGTGGCAAATGGTAAAACCAATGTTGGGCCTTGCTGGAGGAGTTTTATTCAAGGCGAACTGTCAAGGGGTTCCCATTATAATCCAACCGCATAAGGAACGCAAAATCCGGGAACATAACACCGATATGACGGAAACTAGGGCGGCAAGAGTGGAACAAAACACCAAGCATAAGGCCGAGCCTTCCACCCTTTACCAAGTATATAGATGCGTTAATTAAATAAGAGATATTGTGATATCCCAACAAATATCCATGTTCCAAACATGGAACAAGCTCCAATATTCACCTGCAACTAACAACGCTATAAGAGGGGCTGAGCAAAGCGGTAACATAGCCAAATAACGGTTTGGTAGGACAAGGTGGGTTAGAGGTTTGACATGGCAATATGGGAGGCATGATAAGCAAGTGGTAGGTATCGTAGCATAGGCATAGCAAAAGAGCAAGCAACTAGCAAGCAAAGATAGAAGTGATTTCGAGGGTATGGTCATCTTGCCTGAGATCTCGCAAGGAAGGAGAACGAGTCCCTGAAGAAGACAAACAGACGTAGTCGAACGGATCCTCACAAACGCGAGGTTATCGGAACCAACCCGAAGAAGCAACACTGGAAAGAATCACACAACATAGTAAACAACCAACACATGAACATGGCATGATATGCGGGATGCAGTATGTGATGCATATGCATGATCTGGAAAGGAATGATTGAACCTGGCCTCAACTTGGAAATCCAAGAGTGCCACTGGAAATGTGAGTTGATTTCGGTTGAAATCGATATAAAGATCACCGGAATCGGATGCATGTTTTGGAAATGGCAAGCAAAACAAATATGACACCGGTCTGCGATAAACAACAAGTAGCCTTCTAAATGCATCAAGATAAATATGCTACAACACTCAAACATAGCAACAAAATACATGGCAGGGATCCACTCATGAAGCTTGACAAAAGATGAACACTGAGCTACGGCTAATTCATCCACTAACAGGTTCAAACAAGTATGGCAAAAGTGCAAATGATAACAGGTTTTAGACATAAGTCAGGAATTTATCATCAGGAAGCAATGTTTAGAGCATGAAAACTACATACTACAGGAACATATCATGACAAAGCAAGGCATGGCATGAAGCTACTCAAAGCATATAACAAAAGTCCCTTAGTGACCATGAGCCAAAAAGGATCATAAAATACAATTGCAAGCATGTGAACATAGCAAAAAACATAAACAGATCCAGACTTTGTGAAAAACTAGAGCACGCAAACAGATTAACAAGTAGGCATGTTTACGAGCTCGATGCACTCACTAAAAAGCATGGCATGATAAAATAAGCATACACCCAGCAAGAAGACATGGCATAGAAGCTATACATGGCAAGAACAACAACATAGCATGCACGGATCAACAACAACAAGTTTGGCGAAATTGCAAAACATGTCAACAATCTGCCAGGAACATTTTATAGCAAAAGTAGAGCTCGATTGACTCAAGCTAGGGTGCTCCATAAATGCAAACAAAGACATGGATGGATAGAGCACCACAATATTAACAAAACATCCTTACTGATCATCCTCAAAAGAGTCACGGATCACTAGGAAACAACATGAACATATGGCATAAAAACAATAATAGGACAAGGACTTAGTGAAAAATTAAGTCCCTGAAATCAGCATCATTGAGTAAGCTACTTTGCATGCTTGTGCTAGTCACCACAGAGATCACAAAAATACATGGCATACACCCCTGTAAAGATGCCATCGCATTCATCAAAACACATGTAGAGCTCAGGATCATATCATGCACACATTAATCATGGCAAAAATGACAAAAGGCTATTTGCCGAAACAGATCTGGCATAATCGTCACATAGCCCTCTTCCAACAGCATTTCGGGCATCAAGATGATCTCAAACGAAAATGATGCAATGAGATGAAATGATGTACTCGTCGAGGCGAACATTTTGATATGCTACACGTACGAATTGGAGCTACAGATGCAGAGTTATGGCATGTCAAAGATAGCAAACAAATTAGGGTTAGGAGGGGAAAAAGTCAACCGCGAGTTCAAGATCTCAGATCTGGCACTGTAGATGCACTGTAGCAGGGCACGGTTCACGAGGTTCGTCGAGGACCTAATGCCGGAGACGAAGAACAGCGCGGCGGCCGGAGTAGCGAGGGAGGCCGGAGGAGATGTCGGTGGTGGCGGCAGCCACCAGCGATGAGGCGCCGCGGGGCGGCGAAGGGTGGCCGTGGCGGAGGTCGCCGGAGCAAGGGGCTCCGCTCCCTGGCGCGGGCGCCGGCGAGGTAGGCCGCGGCGGCGGTCGGCGCCGGGGGTGGTGGCCAGCGGAGGAGACGAGGGGCGTGGGCGGCGCGGCCTCCCAGGCGGCAGGCGCGGGCGACGGGCCGGGAGGGCCGGACGCGGGCCCCGCGGGCCTGGCACGGTCAGCGGCAATGCGGTCCCGCCTGGGACAGGTGGCGTCGGTGGATTGGTCGGCGGCGGCGGGCGGACACGTCCGATGCCCAGAATTTTGTCCGGTGGCGGCGGGTGGAGTTTCCTTAGGGTTAGGGGGAGAGGAGACCCGGGATTTTTGTGGAGGGACGTATTTATAGCGGTAGGGGAAGCTAGGAAGCTCCAAATGAGGTATGGTTTGCAGCCACGCGATCGTGATCGAACGTCCGAGATGATAGAGGGGGTTGTGATGGGTTTTGGGCCAGTTTGGAAGGGTGTTGGGCTGCAACACACACGAGGCCTTTACGATCCCTCGGTTAACCGTTGGTGTACGAAACGAAGTCCAAATGGTACGAAACTTGACAGGCGGTCTACCGGTAGTAAACTAAGGCCGCATGACAAGTCTCAGTAAAACTTTTAATATCCGCACACGAAAAGAGGTAGAAAGGGACACCGGATGACATAGGAGCGCCAGATTGCAAAACAGACAACGGGGAAAATGCTCGGATGCATGAGACGAACACGTATGCAAATGCAATGCACATGATGACATGATATGGAATGCATGACATGCAAGCAATGACAAGGCAACGACAACGAATAAATAGAAGACACGTGGCACATCGGTCTCGGGGCGTTACAAAACTCCTAGCTAATTAAGCATGGCATGAGCAACTATAATCTCTAATTGTCATTGCAAACATATTTCGTTCACAATAGGCTGAATCTGGAACGATGAGCTAATCATATTTACAAAAACAAGATAGGTCGAGTTCATACCATGTTTTCTCATCTCAATTAGTTCATCATATATCATCATTATTGCCTTTCACTTGCACGCCCGAACGACGTGGATAATAATAATAGTGCACGTGCATTGGACTAAGCTGGAATCTGCAAGCATTTAATACAAGGGAGAAGACAAGGTAATATGGGCTCTTTGTTAGATCAACAATAGTGCATATGAGAGCCACTCAACATTTTCATCATGGTCTTCTCCTCTCGACCCCAAAGAAAAGAAAAGAAACAAAACTGTTTACACGGGAAAGCTCCCAACAAGCAAAAGAAGAACGAGAAATCTTTTTGGGTTTTCTTTTAATTACTACTACATGCATGGGAAGTAAACTAGCTAAAAGCTAAAACTAATTTTTCTGGTTTTTCTTAAGGCTTTTTGAAGACACAAGAAGAATGCTGGAAAAGAAAATAAACTAGCATGGATATTACAATGAAGAAGTATGAGCACCGACAACTAACATGAGTGTGTGAACATGAATATAATGTCGGTGAGAAATACGTACTCCCCAAAGCTTAGGCTTTTGGCCTAAGTTGGTCTAGGGCCATGGCTGGCCTGGTGGATATGCAAAGTTGTAGCTGGGGTCGTACCGAGATGCAGCAGCTACTGCCTGACGAGCTGCAGCTTGGAGGCGAGCTGCCTCCGTCCTCCTCTCACTACTAGGAAAAGGCCTGCTAGTGGCGCACCTGTTTTGGCTACTAATGGCGCACTACAGGTGCGCCACTAGCATCACGTCATTAGAATTTTTTACTAATGGCGCACCACATGTGCGCCATTAGTATCTGGTATACTAATGGCGCACCACGCAGTGCGCCATTAGTATATCCCACGGTGCGCCATTAGTATGCCTCCCAGGGGCCATATTTACCCATGTGCTCTGGCTTACTAATGGTGCACTAGTTGATGATGCGCCACTAGTGTGTTTTTTGTAGTGTGCCACTAAAGTGCCGAGTGGTGCGCCACTAGTATGAATATTAGGGATTTTTTTCTTTTCTGATATTTGCACAAGTTACAAAATATATTACTGGACAGAATATAGACAGCACCATACAACAACAGCAGATTCATCGAATACAATAGAAGATTAGTCTCCGAATATAATTCATCATATTAGTCTCCGAATTCAAAAGACCGAACAAAGATAGAACATTACAAGTCTCGAGACCGCGAGTCACGAGTTTGTTTTTTCATTACAAGTTGATATCGATCATCTAAACTACCATCACATTGAAGAGAGCTGCGGTCATCACGATGAGCATCATCGCGATGAAACTGGTCTTCATCCGGTTCCTCATCCGCTCCCTCCTCTCTCCCACTACATAGTGCGCGTATCTAGATTCCGCCTCCGCCCTAGTGGTGTACCCTTTGTAACTGTTACCGCTAAAATGGTGAACCTGTCTCCGACACTCCTCCCAGTCATCGTAGACTCTGGGAACCTTACCCTTATACACGACCTACGACGACATCTCTATGCACTAGCCAAACAAAACGTTAGTAGCAATTCACAGACAATACATAAGCAATATATAAGTATGCAACAAAAGGATCAGAAGAGAAAAGCAAGACATTAATAGCATGATTCATCGTCCTACTAATAAATAGCATCGATTACATCTAAGTTGAACGACTGTCCAAACCAAAGAGGCATACAAGTTCATTAAAGTTTAATTACAACATGAGCTAATTGATATTTCAGAACTACACATAGCACCACTACTTTCGACTCGACTCAGGGACCAGAGCGTGGATGAGGCCGCTGTCTCTCGTGATGGTCATGAAATCGCGGGTGTTGTCAGCCTGCATTTGTAGCGTTGTGTCTATATCACTGTTGGACGGTTGATATCTGAGGTAGAACTGCCCCAAGGTACGAAGGACATCTTGATGGATGATTTCTGCAAACTCCGACTGGATGCGAAAGAATTCTTGTCTGATGTCCGCATCCTGGATTGCCGACAAGCTTGTGGCCCAATCTTTGAGATTATTTGGTAGCAGAAGGTGATTATGGTCCCGTACGATCGCCCGCATGTGATGGAGGGCGTAGTAGGCATCCTTCTGACCGCCAGGCGGCTGTTTGATGCAGGGGAACATTGTATTGTGGGCGAACACGTGCTTGTCGTATCTACGAACTGGCCTGATGAAGGTGCCTCCAGATCTGGCGTAGCCGGGGAGAACATCATCAAGAACTTTCTTGATATTTGTGTAGTCTTTCTTCGACTGACGGTCCGAGTCAAAATACGTGGCCATGAAATATTTCGGGCTTAAGAGGATGAGTGTGCAATGTGTGTCACTGCACAAGACACGGAATGTTAGAAAAAAAGAACGATCGAAATCTAAGAAATTATATGTTACGGGGCGGTGAGGGGATGACTTACTCGAGAAAGTAAGGCACGAGGAAGTTATCCTTATCTGGGTTTGCCAGAATGACACCTTCGAGGTATGAACTCGCGACTTGCCGGTCCCCAGCGCTGCCCAAGATCTTGGCATGCATGTAGAAGGGATCGACTATCACGATGTCCGGGGTCTTGTCTCTAATGATCCGCATCTCCATACTTAGCGAAAATAGCCAAACGAAGGTGTAGTGCAGCAGATGAAGGTTAAACATAGCGAAGATGTCATCAAACCACAGGACGATCGTACCACCGATGGCGTTATCCACAAAGCCCTTTCCCTCTGGCACCTTGGCCATGAAAACCGGGTATGCCACATCATTCCCGGAGAGACGCCGCTTCTCCAAAGAAAGAACACTGTCATGCAGACTGAGCATTGCACCGGTTGCAGCATTGAGAAGATTAGTCAGTAGCATCGGCCTACCCGCCACATCACCCTCCTCGAGATATCCTTAGGTGAAGGTGGACCGTCCTGAGCACGGATCGTACTCGGTGCCGGCTGGCTCGCACCCTTGTTACTCTTTCTTTTCCATCCCTTCTTCTTCTGCTGTAATGGGATCGAGTTCTGCTCACAGACCGCCTTCTTGAGTGTGTTGGGGCTGATAATATTTCGCACCTCGGCTATCCGAGGCTCGGTGAAGGCGGCAGCTGGAGGCGTCTCCTGAGAACTAGACGCCAGACAACGCCTGTTGCAATTTGGTTTCTCCGCGGTACCAGCATGATCGCGGTCATCTTTTTCAGGGTTGGGTTCTTGAGAAGGAGGCCCGAAGAATTCGTCCTCGTACCCATGTTCGGCAAAGTACTTATCGACGTTGGTAAATGTACCGTCGTCGTTGTCATCGTCGTCCGGATCCTGTGCCATATGCATGTTCGAATCCTATGCCATAGGGATGTCCGACATGTTGGGTAGCGTTGCAGCGGTCTTGCCATGGCTTGGCGCCGGCACGACTGGCGGTGTTGTCTGTGGGGTGGTGTCCCCCGCCCCCAAATGAATCTGGCTCTTCGGCCAAAGCAGGGGCCAGCTTACGCAGGTGCTGAGGGTCATCACATCATCTTCGTCGGCCCCAGCAGGTCGAATCGGAGGTAACAACTCATCGCAGCCTGGCAGCACCCGAACCAGTTCAACCCTATACACGGTGGGTGGCAACGGATTACCGTGGAACACGGGGTTGCCCGGTTGAACGATTCTACCATTGGCAACATCGGTCAACTCATCGCCCACGAAGTGCAGGAGAGTGCATGGAACGTCGGCGGTGCCCTGCGGAAACATGTAGGGCGTCAGGGATGCCCAGTCAAAGGCAAGGAAATGAAGTCATCGGCCGAGAGGCTTAGTTACCGTGATGGCGTCGAGCTCGGCTAATGTCGAGGCACCGCCAACGGCGGGCGTGCAACTGACGGAGGGGCTGCTTGCTGTCGAGGTGCCGGCCGGCGTACACCCGGGTGCATTAAGCTCCAATGCCCGTGCCAGCGTCGAAGACACCAATACCGCCTCCGCCGGAGACACCAATGGCGCCACCTGCGCATTGTGCGAGTTGCTAGCTGTGAAGCTGGGAACCGGGGGTGGCCCCTGTTGGCCGCCCACAATCCACGCCTGCAGCCCCTCAATCAAGGTAGGCACAATGGCGGTGAGCGTCGTTCCCAGTTGTTGTTGCACTTGTTCTTAGAAAATCTCCGGAATCTGCGCCACTTGTGCCTTGAGTTCTTGAACCTCGTGCAACTGGCTTTCCGAGCTGGTCTTTCTCTCCTTTTGCCCACCAGCATTATAGTATGACGACCATTTTGTGGACAAGCCTTTGCCGGCCACACGACCAGCTGACTATGGCTTACTGAGCTTATCCTTGTTTTTCATTACGTTCAACACCCTATTTAGAGTGTTGTCCCAAGGGGAGCTCTGAGACGACCCCGCGCTACTGCTTTCAGTCTCCTGCGGAAGGAATGTGAACCATTTAGAAATTTGGCTTCATTAATTAGAATGCAACCATATGGAGCTAATTATGCGGGGGTGTATTCCTTACCAGAACACGCTCAAGCGCCTTGGTCTTCGGATCCGTGCTAAGCTTCTTTGTTACCGGGTCCTCCTTGTACCTGGCCCTAACATAGTTCCTGGTCTGCTTGTCATGGTATTTCTCGAAGCGGGGCGGTAGGCCTTGCTCGGCACGCTCCGCGTCCTCCTTGTCCCATATAGGCTCCGCCACTGTGTAACCGCCGGGACCGAGTTGGTGGACCCCTAAGTTCAACTCCCGCATTTCTTCCCCCCACTGACTTGATTCCACGGTTGCACTGCTCTCGCAGTTGATCTTAAACTCCTTGTAGTCATCTTCGCTGATCAAAGGATTTTTCGCCTTGATCTTCTCATAAATATCACCTTTGTCAATCATTCTCTTCACCACGCTTCTCCAAGTAGACAGAGCCATGCTCATCCTCGTGAGGGCGACACTGTTCACTTTATTCCCTGAGAGGCGTGTGTTTGCAAAGTCAGCGGGGAACTTGTATCATTCGTGCAGCTTCATGAAGAGGAGGCTGTGCAAATTCCCTAGGTCCTTATGCCTTAGGTTCTCGGTGTTGATCGAGACGGTGCTCCGGAGAATGCACCTGAGCTGAACCGAGTACCCCTTGACTAATTCTTTGGGCGCCGTTGGATGCCCGTCGGAGTTCACTTCAGTAAATTCCTCCTTGACGGTGCCGAGCATGTTCGGGCGCCGGTCCTTCTGTTGCCTCTTCGGTTGGCTGCCATCTATGCATGCGCTGCCATCATTAGTGGTGGCATCCTCGGCGGCACCATCAGTGGTGTCATCCCCGATGCCACTAGGGGTTGTGTAGTCAGGATCGGTGTCTTCCGCGGCGTCCTCATAGCGGCGAGGTTCTTCCTCCATCTCTTGGGACAGCTCCCGGAATTGCTTGCCCGAACCGCCGGCCTCATCATTGTGGGCCATGTTTCGCTCTAAATAGGAAAAAAGTTTGGTCAAAAAGTTGGTTATTGTCAAGGAACAAGATCATGGTCTCATCATTTAGGGTTTGTCGACACCGAGGCATCCTAAAAGCTAAGCTTTTATCATTTAGGTTTTGTCGGGGGGCTAATCCACGAGCACCTATGGGACCGGTGGACCGAGTCCCTTTCGGTTCGGCGAGGGCGAGGGTCGCACGAAGAGCGGATCGAGGCGAAGCACACGAGCAGTTTACCCAGGTTCGGGCCGCACAGATGCGTAAAACCCTACTCCTCCTTTGTGGTTTGTATTGAGTTCTTGCTCGGGAGCGCCGAGTGCTACAGTACACCCCAGCAGCTAACGAGACCGAGCATGAGTGTTCTCTTCCTCCTCCTTCTCTACGTTGCGCATGGGCCTCCTTTTATATGCTCAAGGGGTCACCGACAGGTGGCAACGTAGACAGGGGTAAAAATGGAAAGGTGCTGCGGTTGGTACAGCTACCTGCTACAGTGTACCATACCTAACCCTGACGGCAGGGGACAAGGGCATTAAATGCCCGTCCGCGTCGCCTAAATAGTGCAAAAGGGACCGTCAGGGACGCCACCGCTCGCCACGATGGCAATCTTGTCAGTGCTGCTTGCCACCGCGCACCGCTGGCTGCACAGCCTCCCGCCACGTACGCCTGGAAGGGTCCCAGAGCGACACGTTGGTGGATGTGCTGGAGCGCGGGCATAGAGTGGTGGCTTGCCGCGGCAAGCGCCTTGCCGCGGTCGTTGTCTTGTCGCGTCCGGGAGCTTGTCGCTCACCGGGCCTTGCCGGGACGCGTGGCGCATCGCGGCAAGTTCCTTGAGATGCCTTGGTTGGCCTTCCCGGCAAGCTCGTCTTGCCGGGGTCTTGTCTCCTTGGCTTGGATACTGTCATGCCTTGGTTGGATTCCCGGCAAGCTCCTCTTGCCGGGGTCTTGTCTCCTTGGCTTGGATACTTTGTCCTTGAATGGCTCCAAAGGAACAACGGAGGACCTTAGCGGTCACCCGGCAAGCCTTGCCGCGGGATGCTGCGACTGCCCGTGCACAAGTTCAGGATACTAGGGTACCCTTACTCTAGTACACCAACAGGAGCCCCCGGGCCTGGGCCATACACGGTGCCGAGCGCTGTTGGGCCAGGCCCAAAACAGGGCACGGGCACGCGTGGCCTGGGTTACGCCGTATCTCTCCCCGTATCCACCGCGCCCTCCCCGAACGGCACGTGTTGAATGCGGCGTCGTGGGAGAGATCATGGGTGGTTTCTTTATTCGGAAAGGCGGAACGTCCGCCCCCTCCCTCTTTATAAGCATGGGAAACAGGGGTAGTTCGCCCATTCGCCGGTTGCTACTCCAATCTCGGAAACCTCCGCCGCTCCCTCGTCTTCCCAGAGCTGAAAGAGAGCAGCGCCCCGCCCCCCATCGCCACCAGCACTACCAACACCGTCGACCTCCTCCACCACTTTCGCCATGGCTCTGAGAGCCGACAAAGGGAAGGTTGTGAAGTCGACCGAGGCGCAGCGGCTTGCGGCGCTGCGAAAGGAGCGGGCAATCTTCTCCCCCAAGCTCGCCGTGAGGGAGCTGAGGGAGAATTACTACCTCTTCTGGTCGACGGAGACGCGAGCGCATCCGTGCACGAAGGTACTTCCAGCCGCCGCTTAGAAAACGGCTCCAAATGGATATCCTTTCTTCGCCTTGTTCTTCTACTGCGGGCTCTGCCCGCCTTTCTCTGAGTTTTTCTGCGATATTATGAACACCTACAGGTTCCGCCTCCTTGACTTCACCCCCAATGCCGTTCTGACCATGGCAGTTTTCGCACATCTCTGCGAAAACTTCGTTGGAGTCTATCCCAATGTAGCCCTTTTTCGCCACTTCTTTATGCCCCGAGTAGAGAGAGGAGAGCCTTTATCCGGCGGAATCGCCTGGATCTCGAGGGCCGGCAAGAAGGACACTTATCTGGAGGGAGAGTTCCGCGGCAAGTGGGAGGAATGGAGAGAAGACTGGTGCTGGATTGTCGAGGAGAACCCGCAGCCGTTTACCGCCCGACGCTAAGCCCCAGTAGCACGCGACAATGATTGGAGTGACGTGGCCCCGGAAGACGATAGGCTGAAGATTGCCGTCACCCGGATCCAACGCCTCAGGTTTGCCGGGCTCACTGTAGGCGTTGTTGGCGCAGATTTTCTTCGCCGCCGCATCGCCCCCTGCAGGAACGGGGGAGACCCGCCTGGGAGTTCAAGAATGCGGCGGATATCATGAGGCTGCGTCCGGGCCTCAACTTCAACTTCACTGTTCTGGAGCTTAACGCGATGCTCCAGGAGCTGTTCAAGTATGACCCTCAACATCCCGAAGTGTTCAGGTTGCCGAGGGGTGTCATTCCGCTGTGCAACAACTCCGCGCTCGACCGCATCCGTGCAATGATGCCGCTGTGCGATTCGCATGGAATTGTCCCAACTTGGCAAGAGCCTGCAGACGACGTCGTGTAGCAGTTCTTTGACGGCTTGGTAGAAGTGCCGGTCCGCTCTGACGAAAAGAATAGCCTCACCCGCGACACCACCGATTCGGAGATGACACGCATCGCCACTAGGCTGGAGGAGGCGGCGGTAGCCGCAGCCGCGGGCGAATTTGGATTCACCGTGGAGGAGGCAGAGGCAGCAGAGGCGGCAAGCCGTAACGAGCGAGAGGAGCTCGCCGGCGAGAAAGAGCTTGCCGGGCGTGACGTCGGGTCGAGCGAGTCCGCCGAGGATACGAGTGGCTCGCTGGAGATCAACTCCTCTTCCTCCTCATCTTCGGGTAGCTCGCCACAAGCAGAGCCTCCATCCCCACCAAGAAGGCGTCTCCGCAAGGCCGGGGACGTAGCGGGGTGGCGGGTGAGTCAACAGTCGCCGCGACGCGCGACACGCTCCACCGCGGCAAGCACTGTTGCCGCGGGAGCACCTCATGCTGCTGCAGCAACTGGAGCGGGGTCCACCCGGACCACCGCTTCTGCTCCTGCCGCTTCTCACGCCGCGGCGGCAATCGGAGCGGGGTCGTCTCAGACCACCGCCACTGTTCCCGCCAAGCGACCAAGGGAAACTACTCCTCCGCCTCCTCGCGCCGGACATGAGCCGGACTTCGACTTCTCTGCGTTCAGCTCCGACGAGGAAGAAGAAGAGTAAGATTCTCTTGGTGTACTTGTAGTTCTTTAATCCTTGCTGTTTTGTCTTGTATCTCATTTGCTTTACTCTGAACTTATTCCTTCTTAGGACTCTGGCCCAGAGAGCAGCGAAGAGAGCCAAGGTCCCGGTGATTGTCATCGAGGACGAGCCCACCGCGACAGCAGGAGGTGTGTCCGAGACAACCTTGCCAGACCCGGCAACTGTTCTCCAGAGCAGCCCCCAGCGTAAGTACATGGTTCGCTTTCCGCTGTTAGGCGCGCATGGATACTCTTTCTTTGCTGACATCTGACTGTTGGTTTGTGTAGGAGCAGAGCAGCCCCACCAGGAGCGCCCGGAGGCCGCCCCCGAAATGCGAAGGGAGAGTCCTCCGGCAAGGGAGAGTTCTCCGGCAAGGGACAGCACCGGCGTCCCCCCGGTGGCGGAGGCTACGACTGCCGAACCCAGAACAGGTAATCTTCTCTTCAAAGCTTCCCTTGGGTTCTTCTTCTTTTGGGGTATTTGCTTGACTTTTCTCACTTTTCTGGCCATCAGACCCATCTGCTGCGAAGCCGATGGAGACCGAGGTTGCTGCCAACGACGCCGGTGCCACTGAAGAAGCAGCCGGCGCTGATGATCCCGCCGGCGACGAGGCCACCAAAGCTACCGCCACAGCAGCTGGCGAGGGGTCTGGCGGTCGCACTGACGGCCCTGAGGCCGCAGGGCGCCAGGCGCTACGTCGACCGCCGACCCGTCCGCCGCTGCCGCAGCGCCAGGCTCCGAAGAGCCCCAGCCAGGCGTCTACTTGAAGGCCGGCGATGGCGTCTTCATCAACCTCCCCTGGGCGTCAAGCTCCAGGGTGCTGGTCGAGGGAGAGAGCTTTGATGGAGAGGTGCTCGCCTCCGCTGGGCTGACGCTAGTTGATGCACCGAGCAGCAGCAGCGGCGAGCCTGAGGAGGAGCGGTTGCTGCGGAAGCTGTTGTCGCTCTACCGCGCGCGGCAAGCCAAGCTGGAATCCCATGAGGCGCTTGTCGCGAAGGTGGGAGCGGACATCGAGAAGCGTGCGGAGGAGCTCCGGGGTCTCAACCAGGAAGCTCTCCGGTCCCTGGCAGAGGAGCGGGAGCAACTTGCCGAAGAGCAGAAGGCCTTCTTCCTCGAGAAGGCCGAAGTTGAAGAGCAACATCGGCTTGCCATTGAGAAGCTGTCCGCGCAGGAGGGCGAGCTGGTGCAGCGGAAAGTTAATCTCGACAGCTACGAGGAGGAGCTTGCCGCGCGTGAGCAAAAATTCGGCGGAGCCCTTAAGCAAGCAGAGGATGCTGCCGCAGTTGCCGAGGCCGCCAAGAAGGAGCTGGAGATGAAGGTGGCGCAGCTGGAGGCCGATCTCAAGGCGAGTGGTGAAGAGCTTAGCGCCGCCAAGGACTCCAACGCAGATCTTGAGTCGAAGCTGACCACTTTGACCAAGATGCTGGACGGCGCCAGGGAGCAGGAGGTGGCCTTGAAGGAGGAGATCAAGGCCGACAAGGCGCTGCTGGCGAGTGCTGCCGCCGCCCAGAATGCTTTTAGGAAGAATGTGGAGCACTGGACGGAGGGTCTCGTGAAAGCTGCCGCAGATATCGACAGGGAGCTGGCGCAGCTGGGGGTGGAGGATCTCGGGTATCCCTCTGATGAGAACCTCCAACCCAGCGCCAAGCTCACCTTGTTCTTCAAAGGCATGGCGATGGCCCTCCAGCGGCTCCGGGAGAAGATCCCAAAGCAGCTGGCCGATGAGTCGCGCAAGATCTGCGCGGGAGCTCTTCAAAAGGTGTTGGTGAAGGTGGTCTTCCGCAACCCGGGCCTCAACCTCACCAACGTCCTTAAGACCCTACCACCGGATACTGATCTGGAGGCGCTCAAGACCCTTGTCGCACCCATTGTGGACAAGGTGAGCGGGATCAAGAGGATTGAGGGCGATCGCGTAGACTAGGCCGCCCGTTTTCTTCTTTCCTTGTCGCTGCTGGTCATGTTATGAGAACAATCTGTTAGAGCCGCGACAAGCTACCTTGTAATATAACTCTATTCCAGGTAATGATTGCAATGTTATTCCCTTTACTTGATTCCTCCCTTTGTATGTTTTTGCCCTACGCTTTTAGGGAACTTGCCGGTGCAGGCACCTTAGCCGCGAGCGCTGAGTGTGGGACGTCAGCAGCCTGCTGGCGGTGCCGCTACCAACAAGAAACCTTGTCGCAACTAGTTGCAGCTCACTTAAGTTGTTGAGCGGACTCGAAACAAAGTAAGGGCGCAACTAGCTACGAGTTGGTTCCTGCGCGCACAGTTTTTCCATACAAAGTGTGGTCGTTCAAGGGAGATAACTTAAAAATTTAAAAAATCTGATTGCTCAA
The DNA here is from genome assembly GCF_002162155.2 of Triticum dicoccoides. NCBI lineage: Eukaryota > Viridiplantae > Streptophyta > Magnoliopsida > Poales > Poaceae > Triticum > Triticum dicoccoides. Next base: position 421,357,735 of record NC_041388.1, on the reverse strand, counting down.
ACTTTGGCAACTTAGCTTTTTTGTTGCTTGCTTCCCGGTAAGGCGAAACTTTCTTGAACGACGCCTGGTCCATACTATTATCTTGTCCTTTTCCCCCCAGCAAACTTGTGGGCGAGGGAACCTTCCTTTCCTTGAGAAAAAAGAAAGAGGAGAAAATAAAGATAAGGAGCCTTACGGCTCGTCATTGCTTACCGGGGAGTAGGTGCTGCACAAAGTGTCAGATTACATATGCAAAAGATAGAAAGCATGAAATTGACAAGATGTGCGGAGCATATGAGCTTTACTTATGCACGGGTTCTGCGCCCGGCTTTGTACAAAGGATTACATGCAACAACGACAAGACTTGTACAAAAGGTGGTTGCCAGAACAGGTTCCGGCAACCGCGCCTTACGGGTAAAACTTACGAAGATGCTCAATGTTCCAGGAATTGCTCACCGGAATGCTATCTTCAGTCTCAAGGCGGACAGCGCGAGGCCTAGTGACTCGTTTCACCCGGTAAGGGCCTTCCCACTTCGGCGTTAACTTGTTGGAATTCTTGGCGGACTGAACACGCCGAAGAACAAGGTCGCCTTCCTCGAGACTTCTGGCGTTAACTTTGCGGCTATGGTAGCGGCGCAAAGCTTGCTGGTAGCGAGCAGCTCGTACAGCAGCCTGAAGACGGTCTTCCTCAAGGAGTAGCGCGTCATCTTGTCACAGCTGCTCTTGCTCAAGCTCATCATAAGCGAGCACTCGAGGTGACCCGTATACGAGTTCCGTGGGGAGAACTACCTCTGCTCCATAGACTAGAGCGAAAGGTGTCTGGCCAGTGGCTCGATTTGGCGTCGTCCTGATCGACCAAAGAACCACCGGCAGCTCCTCGATCCAGTTTCTTCCGCACTTGTGCAACCTGTCGAAAGTCCTGGTCTTGAGCCCACGCAGCACTTCGGCATTTGCCCTCTCCGCTTGACCGTTGCTTCTCTGGTGAGCAACAGAAGCGAAGCAGATCTTGGCGCCAAGATCTTGGACGTACTGCATGAAGGTGCGGCTCGTGAATTGCGTACCATTGTCAGTGATTATCCTGTTAGGGATCCCGAAGCGGCAAACAATCGACCTGAAGAACTTGACTGCTGACTGTGCTGTCACCTTCCTCACTGCTTCCACTTCCGGCCACTTTGTGAACTTGTCGATTGCAACGTACAAGTACTCAAAGCCCCCGACTGCTCGGGGAAAGGGGCCGAGGATGTCGAGCCTCCAGACCGAAAATGGCCAGGATAAAGGGATCGTCTGGAGAGCTTGAGCTGGTTGGTGTATCTGCTTGAAATGGAACTGGCACGCTTCACACTTGGTTACTTGTGCAGTTGCATCCTGGAGGGCTGTCGGCCAAAAGAAACCTTGCCGGAAAGCTTTGCCGGCAAGTGCTCTTGCGCCAATGTGGTGACCACATATGCCTCCATGTATCTCTGCCAACAGCTTTTGTCCGTCTTCCCGGTGAATACACTTCAATTTCACACCGTTGAGTCTTCTTCTGTACAGTGTGTTGTCGACAAATTGATACATACTTGACTGCCGGGCTACTCTTTCCGCTTCTTCTTGCTCTTCGGGAAGTTCTCCTGTCTGAAGGAAACGGACAATCTGCTGTGTCCATGCTGGAGCTTGTGGCTCGACAACAAGGACTAAAGGCAAATCTGCTGCTGCGGGAACATCCGCTTCTACGGCGAGAACCTGCGGCTCTGCCGGAGCTTGACGTTCCCCGGCAAGCTTGCCGGAGCAAAACTTGTCGGGAGCTTCTGCTTCAACGGAACAAACCCTAGGCCTTTCCGGAGTAGACTGATCCTCAGCGCTCTTGGCGTTGATCTTGGGGACCTTCTTGGCGGCCCTCGAGATCCAGGCGATTCCGCCGGATAAAGGCTCTCCTCTCTCTACTCGGGGCATAAAGAAGTGGCGAAAAAGGGATACATTGGGATAGACTCCAACGAAGTTTTCGCAGAGATGTGCGAAAACTGCCATGGTCAGAACGACATTGGGGGTGAAGTCAAGGAGGCGGAACCTGTAGGTGTTCATAATATCGCAGAAAAACTCAGAGAAAGGCGGGCAGAGCCCGCAGTAGAAGAACAAGGCGAAGAAAGGATATCCATTTGGAGCCGTTTTCCAAGCGGCGGCTGGACGTACCTTCGTGCGCGGATGCGCTCGCGTCTCCGTCGACCAGAAGAGGTGGTAATTCTCCCTCAGCTCCCTCGCGGCGAGCTTGGGGGGGAAGATTGCCCGCTCCTTTCGCAGCGCCGCAAGCCGCTGCGCCTCGGTCGACTTCACAACCTTCCCTTTGTCGGCTCTCGGAGCCATGGCGGAAGTGGTGGAGGAGGTCGACGGCGTTGGTGGTGCTGGTGGCGATGGGGGGCGGGGCGCTGCTCTCTTTCAGCTTTGGGAAGACGGGGGAGCGGCGGAGGTTTCCGAGATTGGAGTAGCAACTGGCGAATGGGCGAACGACCCCTGTTTCCCATGCTTATAAAGAGGGAGGGGGCGGACGTTCCACCTTTCCGAATAAAGAAACCACCCACGATCTCTCCCACGACGCCACATTCAACGCGTGTCGTTCGGGGAGGGCGCGGTGGATACGGGGAGAGATACGGCGTAACCCAGGCCACGCGTGCCCGTGCCCTGTTTTGGGCCTGGCCCAACAGCGCTCGGCACCGTGTATGGCCCAGGCCCAGGGGCTCCTGTCGGTGTACTAGAGTAAGGGTACCCTAGTATCCCGAACTTGTGCACGGGCAGTCGCAGCATCCCGCGGCAAGGCTTGCCGGGTGACCGCCAAGGTCCTCCATGGTTCCTTTGGAGCCATTCAAGGACAAAGTATCCAAGCCAAGGAGACAAGACCCCGGCAAGAGGAGCTTGCCGGGAAGGCCAACCAAGGCATGACAGTATCCAAGCCAAGGAGACAAGACCCCGACAAGAGGAGCTTGCCAGGAAGGCCAACCAAGGCATCTCAAGGAACTTGCCGCGACGCGCCACGCGTCCCGGCAAGGCCCGGTGAGCGACAAGCTCCCAGACGCGACAAGACAGCGACCGCGGCAAGGCGCTTACCGTGGCAAGCCACCACTCTGTGCCCGCGCTCCAGCACATCCACCAATGTGTCGCTCTGGGACCCTTCCACGCGTACGTGGCGGGAGGCTGTGCAGCCAGCAGTGCACGGTGGCAAGCGGCACTGACAAGATTGCCATCATGGCGAGCGGTGGCGTCCCTGACGGTCCCTTTTGCACTATTTAGGTGACACAGACGGGCATTTAATGCCCTTGTCCCCTGCCGTCAGGGTTAGGTATGATACACTATAGCAGGTAGCTGTACCAACCGCATCACCTTTCCATTTTTACCCCTGTCTACGTTGCCACCTGTCGGTGATCCCTTGAGCATATAAAAGGAGGCCCATGCGCAACGTAGAGAGGAGGAGGAAGGGAACACTCACGCTCGGTCTCGTTAGCTGCTGGGGTGTACTGTAGCACTCCGTGCTCCCGAGCAAGAACTCAATACAAACCACAAAGCAGGAGTAGGGTTTTACGCATCCGTGCGGCCCGAACCTGGGTAAACTGCTCATGTGCTTCGCCTCGATCCGCTCTTCGTGCGACCCTCGCCCCCGCCGAACCGAAAGGGACTCGGTCCGCCGGTCCCATAGGTGCTCGTGGATTAGTCCCCCGACATCAGAATGGAACTGGCACGCTTCACACTTGGTTACTTGTGCAGTTGCATCCTGGAGGGCTGTCGGCCAAAAGAAACCTTGCCGGAAAGCTTTGCCGGCAAGTGCTCTTGCGCCAATGTGGTGACCACATATGCCTCCATGTGTCTCTGCCAACTGCTTTTGTCCGTCTTCCCGGTGAATACACTTCAATTTCACACCGTTGAGTCTTCTTCTGTACAATGTGTTGTCGACAAACTGGTACATACTTGACTGCCGGGCTACTCTTTCCGCTTCTTCTTGCTCTTCGGGAAGTTCTCCTGTCTGAAGGAAACGGACAATCTGCTGTGTCCATGCTGGAGCTTGTGGCTCGACAACAAGGACTAAAGGCAAATCTGCTGCTGCAGGAACATCTGCTTCTACGGCGAGAACCTGTGGCTCTGCCGGAGCTTGACGTTCCCCGGCAAGCTTGCCGGAGCAAAACTTGTCGGGAGCTTCTGCTTCAACGGAACAAACCCTAGGCCTTTCCGGAGCAGACTGCTCCTCAGCGCTCTTGGCATTGATCTTGGGGACCTTCTTGGCGGCGGCTTCGGGAAGCTCTGCCGGAAAATAGTCACCAGAAATCAACTTCCTCTTCTTGCTCTGTCCACTTGATGGCGTTACAGACGGTTGAGTCAGCTTGAGCACAAAGATCCCTGGTTCCACAGGTAACTTAAGTGCGGCGCACTTTGATAGGCCATCGGCAATGGCGTTCTGAGCTCTTGGAACATGCTCCATCTGTAGGCCGTCAAAGTGCTCTTCTAGCTTTCTCACTTCGTCGACGTAGGCTTCCATCAACGGACTCTGATAACTCTTGTTCACTTGGCGGATGACAAGCTGCGAGTCACCCCTGACAATGAGCTTCTTGATCCAAAGGTCTGCCGCGATCCTGAGACCAGCAAGCAAGCCTTCATACTCTGTAGTATTGTTTGTTGCTTGCTCCTTGGGAAAGTGCATCTGGACTACGTACTTGAGGTGCTATCCGGTGGGTGCGACAAGCAGCACGCCAGCGCCGGCGCCTTGCAGCGAAAAGGCACCATCAAAGTACATCAGCCACTCTTTGCTTGCTTCCTCGACAGGGATGCTCGTTTCTGAAATTTCTTCATCTAGTGTTGGCGTCCATTCTGCTATGATATCTGCCAATGCTCTGCTTTGGATAGTTGAAGTACTCTCAAACTTGAGGCCAAAGCTTGACAGTTCCAGTGCCCACTCAACAATCTTGCCTGTCGCTTCTGGATTCTGTAGTATCCTCTTCAGCGGAAAACGAGTGACAACTGTGATCTCATGTGCTTGGAAGTAATGGCGCAGCTTTCTCGAGGCCATGAGAAGGCCAAAAAGCAATTTCTGCACGCCAGAGTACCTTGACCTAGCCCCCTGCAGAAGGGAACTGACAAAGTAAACTAGGCGCTGTACCATTCTCTTCTGTATCTCCTCACGCGTCTGCGCAGATCCATCCTTGTCGGGACTAGAGCTTGTCGGGGAAGCCCCCTGCTTGTCGCTGGATGCGCCTGCCATGGTTGCTAGCTCGTCATCTGCCTCCCTCTCTGCTACTAACGCAGCACTAACCACTTGATTGGTTGCCGCTATATACAGCAGCAACTTCTCTTGTGGCTTAGGTGCGACAAGTGTTGGAGTGGAGGACAGGTATCTCTTCAAGTCTTGCAGCGCAGCCTCCGCTTCCGGAGTTCATTTCATTGGACCTGCCTTTTTCAATATTTTGAAAAACGGCAGGGTGCGCTCAGCAGACCTAGAGATAAACCTGCTGAGAGCAGCCGCGCAACCGGCAAGTCTTTGTACATCCTTGACGCGCTTTGGTGCTTCAATATGCTCAATGGCCTTGATCTTGTCGGGATTGGCTTCGATTCCCCGCTGAGACACGAAGAACCCGAGAAGCTTGCCGGAGGGGACTCCAAACACACACTTCTTGGGGTTGAGCTTGAGGCTGATCTTGCGCAGATTTGCAAAGGTCTCGTCTAAATCTTGAATCAGAGTTGCCTTGTCCTTGCTCTTGACCACTATGTCATCCATGTAGGCTTCCACATTTCTGTGTATTTGTGGCTCAAGAGCGACATGGACTACCCTTGCAAATGTTGAACCAGCATTTTTTAAACCGAAAGGCATCCGTATGAAACAGTACATGCCACATGGAGTGATGAATGCGGTCTTCTCCTTATCCTCTTCTGCCATGAAGATCTGATGGTATCCTGAGTAGGCGTCAAGAAATGAAAGCAAGTCACATCTGGCCGTGGAGTCAACAATCTGGTCAATGCGCGGCAAAGGAAATGGGTCTTTGGGACAAGCTTTGTTAACATCGGTAAAGTCGATACAAAGTCTCCATTTCCCGTTCGCCTTGCGCACGACTACAGGATTGGCCAACCACGTAGGATGGAGCACTCCTCTGACAAGGCCTGCTGCTTCCAACTTCTTGATCTCTTCTGCGATGAATTCTTGGCGCTCCACTGCTTGCTTCCTGACCTTCTGCTTGACGGGCCGCGCATGAGGACAAACAGCAAGATGGTGCTCAATTACTTTCCTGGGTACACCGGGGATGTCAGACGGTTGCCACGCAAACACGTCGACGTTCGCCCGCAGGAAAGCAATGAGCGCGCTTTCCTATTTAGGGTCGAGAGTGGTACTGATGGTGAAGGTACCACCAGTGCCGTCCTCCTTGGCGGACACCTTCTTGGTCTCTGGCGGAGCTGCCATTGTCTTCTTACACTTGCCGGTGGAGCTCGATGGTGCGTCCTCGACGGCAGCGCAGCACTCCGAAGAGGTGCGCTTGCCGGAGTGGGCATCGGAACTCTTGCCGGACTTGGTCTTCTTCTTCCCCCCGGAACTTCAACGGCAGGTGACTTGCGATCTGTTGCGGCTGCCGCTTCCCGGTAGATCTTGTCGGTGCAGATAAGAGCATCCTTCTTGTCGCCAGGGACAGAGATGACGCTTATCGGGCCTGGCATCTTCAGCATGTTGTATGCGTAGTGAGAGGCTGCCATGAACTTGGCGAGTGCTCGACGGCCGAGTATCCCATTGTAAGGCAATGGAAAATCGGCAATGTCAAAAGTGACCCTCTCAGTCCTGAAGTTCACCTTGCTGCCAAATGTTACTAGAAACGTGACCTTCCCCTTCGGCTTGCTCCTTCCCGGGTTGATTCCTTGGAATGTGCCGGTCTCTTCAAGCTTGCTATCAGGGATCTGGAGTTTCTGGAGTACAGCGGAGGAGATCAGGTTCAAGCCGGCCCCGCCGTCAACTAGCATCTTAGTGACCTTGAGGTTGCGGATAGTTGGTGAAACCAACATCGGCAAGCACCCGACCGCAGTTGTGCGATCAGGGTGGTCCTCAATATCAAAGATGATAGGCGTGCTGGACCATTTCAGAGGCTTGCGTGACTCGACAGGTGGTTCTGCCGCATTGACTTCCCGCACCCACTGCTTGAGTTGGCGGTGCGAAGTATGCAGAGAAGCACCACCGTCAACGCACAAGACCTCTGTGGCTTTCTGGAACTCCTGCTCACTGGTCTCGACATTATCCATGTCTTCGTCGTCGTCGTCATCTTCATCCTTGTCGCGGCCGCGGGGAGGTCTGTCTCCTTGCCGCTGCTTGGCCTTGCCGTGGTGTCCTCCCCGGCCGGCGCGCTTCTTGCCGGATTCTCCAGCGCCTCCTTGGGCCCTCTCCTTGTCGCGTTGCTCGTATTCAGCCTTTTGCTCCTGGACAAGCTACTCGACCTTCTCGCAGCTCTGGAGGTCATGGCCCTTGGTGCGGTGGATCTTGCAGTAGTGCTTGTTGGTGCCGTCCTGCTTGTCGGCGACCGCCATAGTCTGGCAGTTGGTGCATGCGGCAATCTCCTTGCCGGAGCTACCAGCTTTGGCTTTCTTGGCGCCACCTTCGTTGCCGGACTGCTCAATGACTAGCATATCCTTGCCTTTCTTCTTCCTGTTGTTCCACCGCCGGTTTTTCTTTGCCGGGGCAGCATCCTCGCTGTCAGATCCTCCTGCTCCTGTATTCTCTCTGGGGAGTTTCCTCCCTTCCTCAGCACGTGCACACTTGTCGGCCAGGGCATATAGCTCACTGACGTCTCTGATCTTGCACATCGCCATCTCCTCCCGCATCCTGCGGTTATGCACATTCTGATGGAACACGCTAATGACCGCGACAGGGTGGATCTCTGGGATGTTGTGCTGTACACGGCTGAATCTATGAATGTACTTGCGCAGGGGCTCTCCTTCCTTCTGGGCGAGTAGATGAAGGTCACTCTCTTGGCCATGAGGTTTGTGGCCGTCTGTAAAGGCGCCGACAAACTGATGGCATAGGTCTGCCCAGGAGGATATGGAGTTGTCCGGCAAGTGCATGAGCCAGGACCTGACGTTGGGCTTGAGCACCAGCGGGAAGTAGTTGGCAAGGATCTTGTCGTCCCGCCCCCCGGCAGCCTGCACCGTGATGGTGTAGATGCTGAGGAACTCCGACGGATGCGACTTGCCGTCGTACTTCTCTGGTACGTCTGGCTTGAAATTCTTTGTGCTGGGCCACTGGACTTGCTGCAGCTCACGAGTAAACGCAGGGCAACCTACCGCGTACGGCAAGTCGCCTGGTTCCCCTGGCGCATGCATGTCGACAGAGGGCCCAGCGCGCTGGTCCGATTGACGTCGCGCTTCTCTTTGGCGCTCGATGCGAGTACGAGCGTCTTCTTGCTGTCGTTCGTGAAGAACTTGGCGCTGATCGCGACGAGCTCGTGGATCTGATGACGCGGTGGAGTCGCTGTCGAGGTGGATCCGGCGAGTCGGCGATCTTGGCCTTCGGGGCGGAGAGTGCACAGTGGTTGCATCCCCACCGGTCTTGTCGCCACCGGCTCGTGCCTGGCTGACTTGCCGTGGCTGCGATGTGCTCAGCTGCCGTTGAGTGTCGCCGTTGGCAAAGCCGATGAGACTCTGAATGGTGGCCCTCCAGTCGTCAATCTTGTCTGCCGTTGGAGGGTATTCCAGGAGCAGTTGAGCTCGCGCCAAAGCTTCTGCTGTAGTGGCGGGTGGTGGTGGCGAACGGTGCGAAGAGCGGGATATGCTCGGACTTCTAACTATGTTAGAAGGAGCAGTATCCTGTCCAGGCGACCGTGCCTCGCTCGCGCCAGCATGTTGGCGTGCATGCTGGTCTTGAGCATTCCGAGATCCACCAGCTCGATCTTGGTCCAGCAAACGCATGGTACCGTGAGTAACATGACGCTACCGGTCCCACGCCTCCTGAGATGGGCGCGGTGCATGTACGGACGACGAGGTCTTGGAGTGCGCCCGGTCGTTGTGGGAGCCGGCTACGCCGCCGATGGGCAGCGCAGCCTTGTCCTTGGACCTGGCAGCACCGTGAGATCCCTCGTCGACGCCCGTTCTTCCGCCGGCGTCTGCCCCATCAACCGTTTGCTCCGGCGGTGGTGGGTTCGGCGCGGACGGAGCAGCCGCCTCCGAAGCCTTCTTCTTCGGCGGCATGTCGATGAAGATGATGAAGATCTAGCTCGTGTGAACGCCGAATCTGGTTCACACAACCTCGACGCCCCTACCTGGCGCGCCAAAGATGTCGGGGAGCTAATCCACGAGCACCTATGGGACCGGCGGACCGAGTCCCTTTCGGTTCGGCGGGGGCGAGGGTCGCACGAAGAGCGGATCGAGGCGAAGCACACGAGCAGTTTACCCAGGTTCGGGCCGCACGGATGCGTAAAATCCTACTCCTGCTTTGTGGTTTGTATTGAGTTCTTGCTCGGGAGCACGGAGTGCTACAGTACACCCCAGCAGCTAACGAGACCGAGCGTGAGTGTTCTCTTCCTCCTCGTTCTCTACGTTGCGCATGGGCCTCCTTTTTTATGCTCAAGGGGTCACCGACAGGTGGCAACGTAGACAGGGGTAAAAATGGAAAGGTGCTGCGGTTGGTACAGCTACCTGCTACAGTATATCATACCTAACCCTGACGGCAGGGGACAAGGGCATTAAATGCCCGTCTGTGTCGCCTAAATAGTGCAAAAGGGACCGTCAGGGATGCCACTGCTTGCCACGATGGCAATCTTGTCAGTGCCGCTTGCCACCGCGCACCGCTGGCTGCACAGCCTCCCGCCATGTATGCCTGGAAGGGTCCCAGAGCGACACGTTGGTGGATGTGCTGGAGCGCGGGCACAGAGTGGTGGCTTGCCGCGGCAAGCGCCTTGCCGCGGTCGTTGTCTTGTCGCGTCCGGGAGCTTGTCGCTCACCGGGCCTTGCCGGGACGCGTGGCGCGTCGCGGCAAGTTCCTTGAGATGCCTTGGTTGGCCTTCCCGGCAATCTCCTCTTGTCGGGGTCTTGTCTCCTTGGCTTGGATACTGTCATGCCTTGGTTGGCCTTCCCGGCAAGCTCCTCTTGCCGGGGTCTTGTCTCCTTGGCTTGGATACTTTGTCCTTGAATGGCTCCAAAGGAACCACGGAGGACCTTGGCGGTCATCCAGCAAGCCTTGCCGCGGGATGCTGCGACTGCCCGTGCACAAGTTCGGGATACTAGGGTACCCTTACTCTAGTACACCGACAAGTTTTGTCGACGCCGAGGCACCCTAAAAGCCTAAGCTTTCATCATTTAGGTTTTTATCGACACCGAGGCACCCTAAAAGCCAAGGTTTTATAACTTATGGTTTGTCGACACCGAGGCATCCTAAAAGCTAAGCTGGGAAGGAGAATTCTAAGTTGGGCCTAATCACTTGGATCTATTGCCACCTATGGTTTAATGCAATAAGAATAAATGGACAGTTAGTCCTACTTAATTAAGTAGTAAGATACCCCGGCCCATGCATGTAGCGACCAGACCTCAAACGGTCTGATCTCTGTGCTCAGGTGTCATCCCTGGATCAGTAATGCTGACACCACACAATACTTGGAGGATTTATAACAGAGTAGCAATCACACACTTATTACATCGAGTGTCTCAATAGAGAACTTATTACAATAAATATGGCTTAAGGCCATCTAATAACGATAACAACGGAAGGCTTCAAAGATAAGTGAGTCCATCAACTCCAACAGCATCACTGAGTATAGAACCACGACCTTAAAACTCCTTAATCGTCGTCTGAAAAGTCTGCAACATTAATGTTGCAGCCCGAAACGGGTCAGCACATGGAATATGCTGGCAAGGTAACACATAGAGGGTAATGGAATGAAACATCTATTCTATATGCATATTTGGCTGGTGGAAAGCTCTACGGTTACAGTTTTGCGTAAAGCCAATTTTTCCCTACTACAAAGGAATAAATTTTACTTAACTAACATGGTAGTTGTTAAACATTGAGAATGGTTGACAGCATCCTCAATCCCAATTAAGCATCGTCATTAAACAAAACCCAACAAAATTAAATTTTAGAGTAACATGTTGAGATTCACATGATAATCCAAGTACTAGATACTCAAGATGTCCATAACCGGGGACACGGCTAACCATGATTAGTTTTATACACTCTGCAGAGGTTTGCGCACTTTTCCCCACAAGACTCGATCGCCTCCATTTGGTTTCTCGCACTACATGGTGTTTGAGAAGATGGATGACCGAGACACAGTCTTTCAGAAGCGCTAGCACCTTACGATGGATAGACCGTTACACCTACTTTCCCCTACATCTGCTAGTCTACCCTGTAAGAGTTTGCACGACTTATTCAACTATGCTTGAGCCCATAATAGCTTGTGGCTGCACACGGAAGTTTCTAGTAGGAAAAATCTCATGATGCCTTTGGGCCTGGGTGGCGGTCCATAAAGAAAAACAGGCAATCCTGGAATACCCAGGTACCTCAATCCACCCAGATGTGTGTTTAAGTTGCCACCTTAGATAAACCCTTAATTAACAAACTCACATCTGTCATGGATATCACTCACCCAATCCACGTCTACTAGCATAGCATGGCATAATAGGCAAACGTAGAAGTAACTCCCAAAGGTTTGGTAATAAACAGGTAATAGGTACTACCTCAACTACTTCCCAAACCCACAATTTAATTAGCACCTAATCATGCAATGTTTGAGGATTGATCTAATGCAATAAAACTGGGTAGTAGGAGGTATGATCAAAGTGTTACTTGCCTTGCCGATGATCCGCGAAACCTAGAGATTCGATGTAACAGGCGGCGCACTCCGGGTATTCTATCACAGACAAACAAACAAGCATACAATAAGTATTCATATAATGCATGGGTAAAACTCAAATAAGAGATCTAACCAGAAGGTTCAACTTAAGAACTCCGGTTTGCAAAAAGAATCAAATCAAACGAAGCAACGAAAGTCAAACGGCAAAAAAAACAGGCTTCGTTTACTATTCTGGATCTAAGGCAATTTTTACAGCGGCAAAAGCTTGTTTAAGTTGGTTAAACAGATAGAGGGTTTCGAGACGAAACTCCAGGCGCTTGAATCGCCTGATTCCGATGAACGAGCGAAATCGGATCAGGAATCGCGATCAGAAAAATCGTGGATTTAATCCGAGAAAAGAAAAATGACGAACGCCCGCTAGAATGAACGAACAAGCGCTCGCTATTTAAATAAATCAAAAAAACCGATCTATTTAAAAAAACCGAAACTAAAAAAAAACTGAACAAAACCGTCGGAAACCAATCGGTTTTTCGAAAAAAAGCCGGCGTCTAAAAAAAAATCTACCCGGCAAATCCGGCGAGATTCTGGCGGTGGTGGCACGGCGGGCTGCGGGGGTCGGGTGCCCCGGCTTATAATGGCCGGCCCCGAAGGAGTCCGGGCCTAACACGGCCCGTAGGTCGGTTTCACTTTTTTTATATAAATTATTCCACGCAGAAAAACAGACAAAAGAAATACTAAACGGACTCCAAAAATCCCAAAATAAATTTTCCCCGGCTTCTAAAATCAAGCCGCACAAGGTGAACATTTATTTGGGGCCTAAATGCAATTTTGGAAAATGCACATTTTTCCTAAATTCGAATAAAATACCGAAAAACTCTGAATTAAAATCTTATTTGATTTTATTATTAAATCCTCAATATTTCTTTATTTTGGGAAAGTCATTTTATTCCCTCTCTCATATTTTTGTAATAGAAATAATTGATGATAAAATAATTAAAATCAAATGATCCTATTCTCAAAATTTGAGAAAACTCAAATATGAAAATAACGAAATCCCCAACTCTCTCCGTGGGTCCTGGAGTTGCGTAGAATTTCTAGGATCAAACCAAAAGCAAAATAAAATATGATATGCAATGATGATCTAATCTATAACATTCCAAATTGAAAATTTGGGATGTTACAATGCATTAGTCGCAAGTACCCCATATGTCCTATTTTTAGCAAAGTCATGCTAAAATTCACGGAAAATTTCAGCATGACCTTTGCTGAAAATATGACATATGGAGTATCCGAATTTGCCGGAACGGAAGTTAATCGACATTCCAGCAAACTCAATGGCCTCTCGGGGTACCTGCAAAATCATCACGACACGATGGTGGAGACATGACCTTTGCTGAAAATTGTTTTCTGTAAAAGATGATCATCATCTTTACAAGTCTTTCTCAATGTGATCAATTGATGGATCAACACGTAAAACATGTCCAATAAGTATGATTTATAGAGTCAACATCACTATGAATATATATATATATATATATATATATATATATATATATATATATATATAAAGTTTTTCTTCATCAGCCAGGCCCATGCAAGTAACTGCATCCAGCAACTATTTCAGCTACTCTGTAACTAACTACACTATCTATTTATAGAGTCATTTCAGATGAGATCAGATTGAGCTCTAGCTGCAGCTGCAGCTGAGGGATCCATGAGCCATCATGCCAGCCAGCCAGGAAATAAACTTTACTTTCCAAAGGAAATAAAAATACAATGCATACATACATACTAAAGCAGGTAGATAGATAGATAGATAGATAGATGAGCATGTTCAGTTTACAAGAATGAATATAAACAAGCAAAGAATGCATGCATGCATATCAAAAGTTGGCATCTAGTGCTACTGCTTGCCTCTGTTGCTATTGAATATTTATAATTAACTGAAATTGTTCCTTTAATTACAAGTAAATGATTTCAGTTAATGCAAGTACTCCTCTTGCTCTCTACTTTCTCTCTTCTCTTCTTCAGTTAATTAACTGAATTTTACTGATGTTGTTGTTAACTAGCACATATGCCCGTGCGTTGCAACGGGAAAAATTAATGTTTTGTGCAAACATAATGTCTCATAGCCTATACATGAAAAATATATATTTAGAAACTACATCTGTGTAGAAATCTAGTGATATAATTTTCATGACATATAACATATATTTAATTCCTCAAATCGATGACCTAGAAGTAGACGAATGACTCGTACACCGAGACGGAGATAATACCTCAAATCCTTCATGTAGAATTTATTAAGACCACAATTTTTCTTTTAGTTATTCCACCGGTTTACCCATAATCCTTTCTTTAATTAGCCATATCCGTTTAAATATTCTATTTAGGCACACAATCCTTCCTTTATTAGCTCATTCGCTTAATGAGCTCACCCTAAACATAATGACTGCCACTCATATATTTAGAGTGAATTGGGATTAGTAAATAGAAAGGCGCATAGGTCTTATGTTCAATTCCCACAATATTGATTTATTTAGACCCAGTTATTTTTCACGGTCTGTATGAAAGCCCATAAAAGGCCCATCAACATACAAATACCTGGCTCAGACCGCTTAACGTGTGTAAACCAAACGAAAAGGACTAAACCAAACCAAGAATACCTATTCCCTTTAATAGTAGGTATAGATTGAATTTTACTGATGTTGTTGTTGACTTGTTGTTAATGCTTATAAGCCTCTACTGATCAGCCCATAAAAGTTCAGGGAGAGTGCACAACCAAAAAAATCAAGAATGAGATCTAGGATTCAGAGTATAGATCTTTGGAGAGATAAATTTTCTTTCACAGCAAAAGCCATCTGAACCAAGTCTGATGCCCACTAAAAACACTATGTTTAATGCATGCATCTCCTAGTGAAACTTATATGAAGATAAACGAAGCAACATGATGATAGAAATCTAGAGATGGCACTAATTGATCTACCGGGTGTCATCCGTAGTTAGTAGGTAAATAAGCACACCCATGTGAACTTGAGGTCCTAGATAGTTTGTACAAATTCTCATATCAGTAGACTGCCCCTTTAAACCAAAGCCGAAATACATACTGCCAATCCATGCGGCTGTACCACTAACATATCATGTGGAATTTAGATGGGCAGAAGAACATCAAATAGGTGCTTGCAAATGCGTGGGGGTGGGGGGATCTCACCAGATGAGGAGTTCCGGCTGGAGGAGGGGATACCACCAGATGAGGGGAGTTCCTGCTAGCCTCGGCTCCTCTATCCGGCTAGAAGGAGTCGCCGTTGCCGCCGAGGACCATGTTGTGCTGCGAGAGGGGAGGGATGAACGGGTTAGGAATCTAGATCGAGCTGGGGGAGGGGAGGGGCGAGTGGAGGTCGACCTACCACCGGCCGGCCGCCTTCGGCGTGAGGAACGGCCGGAGGGGGGGCGTCATTGAGAAGGGCGGTGAAGAGGGGGGCGTCGGCGTCTCGCTTGGATGCTCTGCACGACGG
>NC_041388.1:421291358-421341810 GCF_002162155.2 Triticum dicoccoides | reverse complement strand
GTGCGGGGGGTCGGTGGCGGAGCGGGGGAGGGTGCAGGGGGTGCTCGGCGGCGAGGGGGATCTGGCGAGGGGGGAGAGCGATCGAGATGGAGGGTGATTGAGATCAAGTGTCCTCATGGATATTCAATATTTTTTCATATTGAATATGAAAAAATATCATCAAATTTGAAAAATATTCATGAATTCAAAAAGTGCCCATGAAATTTAAAAATATTCATGAGTTCAAAAAATATTAACAAATTCAATACTTTTTGTGAATTAGAAATTCAATACCATAATAAACATAAATAAATATTCATGAGGACACTAGAGCAAAAGAAATATCATTTCAATATGTCGAAATACAATCGAGAAATGAAGGCTACAATTTAAATACAATCGATCTTAGCTAGCTATCTGTTCACAATCTTCTTGCCCTTATTTTTCGTAAATGGAGTTCTTCTCTTGAACGGACGCCCTTTAGGTAGGGTGGTCCTGCTTCTTTTTGTGGTGTATGCTGGTACTTCATCGTCGTCGTCATGTTCCATCTTCGGGTCGCCGTACTTGTCGAAGTCTTGCTCATTGGCGACTCCATCCATTCCGATGATCTTCCTTTTGCCTCTCCTCATGACAACACGACTGGGCTTTGGCGGGTCGATAATGAAGAAGCATTGGTCCACTTGGGAAGCCAGTACCCATGGCTCATTTTTCGCGGTGACGTTTGCGCCCGCGGTCTTGGATTTGGCTTCGGGTATAACCATGGTGGTGAAATACCGGTCTTCTTTTATGACGCTCTTGGCCCATCTGACACGGAACATCGGGACCTCTCTAGCGTAGCTCAGCTCCCAGATCTCCTCGATCCTTCCGTAGTATCTGTCCTTGTCGTTACCGGTGTAGGATTCCATCGTTACCCCGGAGTTCTGATAACCATCGCTCTTCATGTCCTTTCCCTCAGTGTAGAATGTGTAGCCGTTGATATCGTACGCCTCATACGTCATCAGGTTGTGCTCGGCGCCCTGTGACAAGGCGAATATGAGTTGTTCTTCCGCGGAAGAATCCTCATGTAAAGGGTACGACAGAAGCTTCTGCTTGAACCAACACGTGAAACATGAGTTGTGCTCTTTGATTATATCTCCGTCCGTCCTCTGTTGGCCTCGGCCATTGTATGTCTTCTCAATAAAGGTTTTGTGCTCTACCACCCAAGGATCGATCACATCTATGTGTTGTAGCACGACTAGGTTTTCTCTTTCAAAGTCGGCGAGTCGACCCTCGAAGTCGACATGCATTTCACGGCGACCCTCATGGTGACCCCATCCAGCGAGCCTGCCGAGGTGCCTGTTGACGGGCAGACCAACATGGTTCTCGATGCCTAGATAATTCGTGCATTATGAGATGCACTCTTCGGTCAGAAAGCCCCTGGCTATGCTTCCCTCTGGACGTGACATGTTGCAAACATATCCTTTGATGACACCATTCATCCTTTCGAATGGCATCATGCTGTGCAGGAACGTCGGCCCGAGTTGGATGATATCCTCCATGATATGGACCAGCAGATGCACCATAACATCAAAGAATGCGGGCGGGAAGTACATCTCAAGCTCGCATAGTATCACCACGATCTCTTCTTGTAGCCTTCTGAGTTGCCTCACGCCAACCGACTTTCGAGAGATGACGTTGAAAGAGTTTCATAGGCCAAATAGCGTTTCACGGACGTGCACATCCATGATCCCACGGATTGCAACTAGAAGTATCTGCGTCATCAGCACATGACAGTCGTGAGACTTCATCCCGCTGAACTTCTGCTTCGCTGAGTCTAGGTATCTACTTATCTTCCCCGCGTAACTGTAAGGAAGTTTTACTCCTACGAGGCAGGTGAAAAACTGATCGATCTCCTCCTGACTTAGAGTGAAGCATGCGGGAGGGAAGTCATTTCCGGTCTTCTTGGCCTTTTTTCCTTTGCGGCGACTTTCCGTGTCCTGCTTTGCCTCATCATCATCATCATTAGCGTGAAGCTCCTCCCTAATGCCCATTGATTTCAAGTCTGCCCTTGCTTTCCGCCCATCTTTGGTCCTCTCTGGCATGTTGAGCAGGGTACCAAGCAGAATCTCGCACATGTTCTTCATGATATGCATGATATCAAGGTTGTGAGGCACACGGTGGGTCTTCCAGTACGGCAAGTCCCAGAAAACAGGCCTCGTTTTCCATACCTTCAGCAGCGGCTCTGGCGCCTTTCGCTTCTTTCCCAGCTCTGGTGCCTTTTGCTTCTTTCCCGGCAGTGGGTAATCTTTCCAATTTTTCAACAGCTCGTATATTTCCTCGCCGCTCCTCGTACGTGGGCGTCTTCGGGGTTCGGTTTCACCATCGAAAAGATCCTTGCGTTTTCTCTACGGGTCATCGTCGCGAAGCCACCTTCGATGTCCCATGAACATGGTTTTCGAAGACCCGGGATCTCTATCTAGCTGGCGATATGTTGTGTCATCCATGCACCTGACGCATCCAGAAAATCTGTGGACCACCTGCCCCGCGACATATCCGTAACCGAGATAGTCCTGCACCATCGTGAGCAGTGCGGCTCTCATAGGGAAATATTCTTTCTCTGTGGCATCCCACGTATTGGCTGGCGTTTTCCACAGCGTGTCTATCTCCTCTTTCAGCAGCCCCAAATACAGATTGATGTCATTCCCTGGTTATTTCGGCCCTTCAATTAGTATACTCATGTGAATGTACTTCCTCTTCATGCACAACCAGGGGGGAAGGTTGTACATCCACACAAACATAGGCCATGTGCTATGTGTGCTTCTCTGGCTGCCAAACGGATTGACTCCATCGGTACTCGCGCCCAGCATGATGTTCCTTGGATCGTTCCCAAATTCTGAGTGTTCGAAGTTCAATGCTTGCCACTGGCTCCCATCCTTTGGGTGATTCAGCATCTTGTCTTTTTTATTTATCTCCAGATCATTTGCGTCATCTTCTCGCTTCTTCTCCTCCCTATCCGCGTGCCAACGCAGGAGCTTTGCTACCTTAGGGTCCGCGAAATACCGTTGCAGACGAGGAGTGATCGGAAAGTACCACACCACTTTTCGAGGAGCTTTCTTCCTCTTCTTGTATCGAGTGATGCCACACACCGGACATATGGTAGACTCCGCGTGCTCATCCCGATAAATGATGCAATTTTTCATGCACACATGGTATTTCACGTGCGGTAAATCCAGAGGACACACGATTTTCTTCGCCTCCTCGAAATTGGTCGGGCACTTGTTCCCCTTGGGAAGACGTTCATGCCAGAATGACATGTTCTCATCAAAGCATGTGTCGGTCATTTTGTGTTTTACCTTCATCTCCAGAGCCATGAGCGTTACTTTTCAGGCGGGTATCCTCAGGCCTGCATCCTTCATAAATGGAGTAACCACGTCTATCTCCAGTTGATCCAGCTTGGCTTTCTCTCGGGCGGCAGCTCTTGCGTTATCCGTCTGCTTGAGAAGCAGCTCTTGAATATGAGGGTCCTGCACCCAGCCCATCGATGGTCCATCATCGTCTGCTCCGGCATCTTCATCTTCATGATCATGCCCTTCGTCTTGATCTTCCTAATCATCATGTCCGACATCTTCTACATGATGACTATGTACAGCATCACCATCGTGATCATGTCCTAGAGATTCTTCATCTTCTCGCCCGCCCTCGCCGCGGTGGTTGTCTTGCTGCCCTTCCTCATTTCTTGCCCGGCCCCCATGGACGACTCCATAGTCATCTTCATCACCTTGCCACCGATAGCCATCCATGAAACCACGCAAGAGCAGGTGGTCCCGCACCTGCCCGGAATCCGGGTCCACAATAAGGCTCTTCATCTTGCATCTTCGACACGGACATCTTATCTCCGTCTCGTTCTTTTGAAGCATCTCGGCCTTCGTGGAGCTCAAAAACCTATTCACGATGCCTTCGGTCATCGTGCGGACCATGGTCGCCTGCGGGGTAGAGCAAAACGATATTTTAGAACCAAGAATTTTTTTGGCATGACTTTCCCTAAAAATAAGACCAAAAAGAATGCATAGTGCCAAAATTCTCGCCAAAACGGAAATAAATCAACATTCCAGCAAAATATTGGCAACTATCGCATTTCAAATACCGGTACCTGCAAACACTAACATATATGCAACACCACAAACATATGCAATACCACAAACATACATAGATCTAGCTAGGCCATAAAAAGTGCATGTGCATGTTGCTGGAGGGAGAAAAAAGTAGATCTACAACATAAAGAAAGCTTTCCCCTTACTTACCTATCAAAAAAGGTAATTTAACCACTTAATTTGGATGAATCTATGGTGCAAATGAGGTGAGGAGGAGGAGGCAGCCGAGACAAGCTTGGAGGAGGAGGTGGAGAGAATGAAGTGGGGAAAGTGAGTGTGTAGGTGGCTGTCCAAAATATCTAGCTTCTCCCAGGTTACTAATGGCGCACCACCTACAAATGCGCCATTAGTAACCCTGGTTACTAATGGCGCACCAGCTGGTGGTGCGCCATTTGTAGTTTTGCAAAAAATGATTGTAGTGGCGCACATGGTGAGTGGTGCGCCATTACTAGTTAAAACTAGTAATGGCGCACTGTGCCCTGGTGCGCCATTAGTATTTTTGGAAAAAAATATGTTAGTAATGGCGCACCATGTGTGTGGTGTGCCATTAGTGTCCATATTATCTATAGCCCTTTTCCTAGTAGTGTCTCTTACTCATTCTCCTCCTCCCTGGTTATAACATATCTCCTTTTTGCCTGAAAGTCAAAGAAAGTAGGAGCAGGGAGAGCAACATGGACGGTGCGATGTCTGTCAAAGATTAGGGCACTGGAGGAATTGTTCATTCCTCTCAGCAAACTGATGGCGAACCATGGCATTATAATCTAGGTAAGCAGGAGGTAACTCAATATCATTTCCCCATATGGGTATATCAAGATAGTTAGCTACACGAGTTGCACAAATTCCACCAAACAAATCTCCACTTATGTTGTTGTGATGCAACCTACGTGCAACAATGGCCCCCAAGTTATATAGTTTATCACATAATACCGCACTCTTGCGGACACTAAGTGAAGGAAATATGCCCTAGAGGCAATAATAAAGTTGTTATTTATATTTCCTTATATCATGATAAATGTTTATTATTCATGCTAGAATTGTATTAACCGGAAACTTAGTACATGTGTGAATACATAGACAAACAGAGTGTCACTAGTGTGCCTCTACTTGACTAGCTCGTTGAATCAATGATGGTTATGTTTCCTAACCATGGACATGAGTTGTCATTTGATTAACGGGATCACATCATTAGAGAATGATGTGATTGACTTGACCCATCCGTTAGCTTAGCACAGTGATCGTTTAGTTTGTTACTATTGCTTTCTCCATAACTTATACATGTTCCTATGACGATGAGATCATGCAACTCCCGAATACCGGAGGAACACTTTGTGTGCTACCAAACGTCACAACGTAACTGGGTGATTATAAAGATGCTCTACAGGTGTCTCCGATGGTGTTTGTTGAGTTGGCATAGATCGAGATTAGGATTTGTCACTCAGATTGTCGAAGAGGTATCTCTGGGCCCTCTCGGTAATGCACATCAATATAAGCCTTGCAAGCAATTAATGAGTTAGTTACGGGATGTAGCATTATGGAACGAGTAAAGAGACTTGAAGGTAATGAGATTGAACTAGGTATTGAGATACCGACAATCGAATCTTGGGCAAGTAACATACCGATGACAAAGGGAACAACGTATATCGTTATGCAGTTTGACCGATAAAGATCTTTGTAGAATATGTGGGAGCCAATATGAACATCCAGGTTCCGCTATCGGTTGTTGACCAGAGACGTGTCGCAGTAGTTGTCGGGGATATACCCCGCGGTATGACCCGGCTGGATGTATGACCCGGCCGGACTTGGCGACTCACTGGTGACCCGCCCTGACTTGGCGACTCACTAAGCGACCCGCCCGGATCTCTCCACTCACTAATGACCCGACTGAGCCAGTTGACTCATTGATGACCCGGCCAGCGGGTTAGAGGAGCGACAAGACCCGAAGGCCCAATAGGTAGTTCAAGGAAGGCCGACTTATGTTATGGTAAGCCAGCTTAAGAGGAAAGCATAAGGAATATTCCCTTACAAAGGAAGCAAGACTAGGACTCCACTTGTAATAGAGTAATCCTAATCCTAATAGGACTAGTCATGTAGGCTGCCCCTTCAACATATATAAGGAGGGGCAGGGCTCCCCAAGGAGGACAAGTTCCACAAGTTTTTACAAGTTAGGTTTAGACAGACAACTCAATAGCTCTTGAGATAGAGCTCCCTTGTAATCGTGATCATCATCATCAATATCAATGAAGCAGGACGTAGGCTTTTACCTCCACCGTGAGGGGCCAAACCTGGGTAAAACCTCGCGTCTCTCGTTCCACTCAACCCCTCTCAAGCTACCACATAGATGAGTTGGCCTCGCGACTAAGTCCTGACACTAAGGACATCTGCCGTGACAATTCCATGACAGTAGTGCCTGGGTATTTGATACTGGTTCAGTTGCTAACATTTGCAACTCGAAACAGGGGCTACGGATTAAGCGAAGATTGTCTAAGGACGAGGTGACGATGCGTGTGGGAAATGGTTCCAAAGTCGATGTGATCGCCGTTGGCATGCTACCTCTACATCTACCTTCGGGATTAGTTTTAGACCTAAATAATTGTTATTTGTTGCCAGCGTTGAGCATGAACATTATATCCGGATCTTGTTTGATGCGAGATTGTTATTCATTTAAATCGGGAAATAATGGTTGTTCTATTTATATGAGTAATATCTTTTATGGTCATGCACCCTTGATGAGTGGTCTATTTTTACTAAATCTTGATAGTAGTGATACACATGTTCATAGTATTGAAGCTAAAATATGCAGAGTTGATAATGATAGTGCAACTTATTTGTGGCACTGCCATTTAGGTCATATTGGTATAAAGCGCATGAAGAAACTCCATTCTGATGGACTTCTGGAATCACTTGATTATGAATCACTTGGTACTTGCGAACCATGCCTCATGGGCAAGATGACTAAAACCCCGTTCTCTGGAACAATGGAACGAGCAACTGAGTTATTGGAAATCATACATATTGATGTATGTGGTCCAATGAACATTGAAGCTCGTGGCGGATATCATTATTTTCTCACCTTCACAGATGATTTAAGCAGATATGGATATATCTAGTTAATGAAACATAAGTCTGGAACATTTGAAAACTTCAAAGAATTTCAGATGAAGTGGAAAATCATCATAACAAAAAAATAAAGTTTCTACGATCTGATCGTGGAGGAGAATATTTGAGTTACGAGTTTGGTCTTCATCTGAAACAATGCAGAATAGTTTCGCTACTCACACCACCTGGAACACCACAACGCAATGGTGTGTCCGAACGTCGTAACTGCACTTTATTAGATATGGTGCTATCTATGATGTCTCTCACTGATTTACCGCTATAGTTTTGGGGTTATGCTTTAGAGACGGCTATAGTCACATTAAATAGGGCACCATCTAAATCCGTTGAGATGACACCTTATGAACTGTGGTTTGGCAAGAAACCCAAGTTGTCATTTCTTAAAGTTTGGGGCTGCGATGCTTATGTGAAAAAGCTTCAACCTGATAAGCTCGAACCCAAATCGGAGAAATGTGTCTTCATAGGATACCCAAAGGAGACTGTTGGGTACACCTTCTATCACAGATCCGAAGGCAAGATATTCGTTGCTAAGAATGGATCCTTTCTAGCGAAGGAGTTTCTCTCGAAAGAAGTGAGAGTGGGAGGAAAGTAGAACTTGACGAGGTAATTGTGTCTTCTCCCTTATTGGAAAGTAGTTCATCACTGAAATCAGTTCCCGTGATTCCTACACCAGTAAGTGAGGAAGCTAATGATGATCATGAAACTTTTGATCAAGTTAGTACCGAACCTCGTAGGTCAACCAGAGTAAGATCCGCACTAGAGTGGTACAGTAATCTTATTCTGGAAGTCATGTTACTTGACCATGACGAACCTACGAACTATGAAGAAGCGATGATGAGCCCAGATTCCGCAAAATGGCTTGAGGCCATGAAATCTGAGATGGGATCCATGTATGAGAACAAAGTGTGGAGTTTGGTTGACTTGCCCGATGATCGGCATGCCATAGAGAATAAATGGATCTTCAAGAAGAAGACTGATGCTGACGGTAATGCACATGAATATAAGCCTTGCAAGCAATGTAGCTAATGAGTTAGTTACGAGATGTAGCATTACGGAACGAGTAAAGAGACTTTCCGGTAACGAGATTGAACTAGGTATTGAGATACCGACGATAGAATCTCGGGCAAGTAACATACCGATGACAAAGGGAACAACGTATATCATTATGCGGTTTGACCGATAAAGATCTTCATAGAATATGTGGGAGCCAATATGAACATCCAGGGTCTGCTAGTGGTTATTGATCGGAGACATGTCTCGGTCATGTCTACATAGTTTTCGAACTCGTAGGGTCCGCACGCTTAACGTTTGGTGACGATCGGTATTACGAGTTTATGTGTTTTGATTAACTGAAGGTTGTTCAGAGTCCCAGAGGTGATCACGGGCATGACGAGGAGTCTCGAAATGGTCGAGACATAAAGATCGATATATTGGATGACTATGTTTGGACATCGGAATGGTTCCGAGTGAGTTTGGACATTAACCGGAGTACCGTGGGGTTATCGGAACCCCCCGGGGAGTATATGGGCCCTAATGGGCTTTAGGGGAGAGAGGGGGGGCTGCCTATGGTAGGCCGTGCGGCCCCCAAGGCCTAGTCCGAATTGGACTAGTGGGGAGGGGCGGCGCCCCCTCCTTCTCTTCTCTTCTCTTCTCTCTTCCCTTTTCTACTCTCCTACTCCTACTACATGGAAAGGGGGGAATCCCACCACCAGTGGGAGTAGGACTCCCCAAGGTGCGCCATAGTAGAGGACCGACCCTCCCCCTCCTCCAATCCTTTATATACGGGGAGGGGGGCACCCCATAGACACAAGTTGATTGTTTCCAGCCATGTGCGGTGCCCCCTCCACCATAATCCACCTCGGTCATATCGTAGTGGTGCTTAGGTGAAGCCCTGTTCTGGTAGCATCATCATTAACGTCATCACGCTGTCGTGATGACGAAGCTCTCCCTCGATACTTTGCTGGATCATGAGTTCGTGGGACGTCACCGAGCTGAACGTGTGCTGATCGCGGAGGTGCCGTACTTTCGGTACTAGGATCGGTCGATCGTGAAGATGTATGACTACATCAACCACGTTGTCATAACGCTTCCACTTACGGTCTACGAGGGTACATAGACAACACTCCCCCTCTCGTTACTATGCATCACCATGATCTTGCGTGCGTGTAGATTTTTTTTGAAATTACTATGTTCCCCAACACTAAGATCTAGAACACACATGTGACAAGCCTCATCTTTACCGTTAATGCATCTACCAATGAAGAGAGCAAAATAATGTATGGAAGGGAAATGAATGCCCCCTATGGTAGCTTGTGTGATTTCCCTAGATTCCCCCACAGTAATACTAGCAAGAAATTCTTTATATTCATATTTGCGAGGTTCACTAACATTGCCCCAGTGCGTGAGTTTACAAGCAGTATTAAAATCTTCTGGGTCCATGGTATAAGATTTATCATAAAGATCAAATAAAATAGTGTGAGAATTGCGCGAGGATGTGAATTTAAACCTTCTCACAAATGAATCAGTTAGATAGAGGCACTGCCGGCGCTTATCTGACACGAAGCTCTCAAGATCAGCATTACGCAAATACACGTCAAATTCATCCTTGATGCCTGCCTGGACCATGAACTCCTCTGACGGCCATTCACAATGCCACATTTGAGCTTCCCTTGGTAGTTCATTGTCCGGCTCACGTATCGCGAGCCTTGGGCCTTACTTCCTTGAGGAATCACCTTGGTACATTTTCCTAAACATTTTTCTTCCTCTGAAAAATTTCTGAATTTTTTAGTGACTCAAAATAAAAGTTAATCAAACTCGACAAGATTGATAGCAACTACTCCTACAAGTGCCTAGAGGCCATATCATGCATTAAAACTACTTTTGACCACATAAATTTGACATGCAAGCCCAAGAACAGGGTCACCTAAGAAGCAAAAATTTGCAATAAATAAAGCACTAGAACAAAAACTAATTGGACCATTGGAGGAGTCACATACCGAAGAACAATCCCCCAAAGCAGTTTTGTGAATGGAGGTTTGAGCTAGGAGATCGAAAATGGCAGCAAGATGAGCTAGAACTTGGGTTTGAGCTGGTGGATGATTTTTTTGGAGGAAGATGAAGTGTGTGGGTGCAAGAATAAGTGGAGGGGGCCCACGTGGGGTCCATGAGGCAGGGTGCGCGCCCCAGGGGGGTGGGCGCACCCTGGACCCTCGTGGCCAAGTGGTGAGGCCCCCTGGTGTGTTCTTAGTGCCAATAATTCTTAAATATTCTAGAAAAAGTCATATAAATTTTTTAGGACATTTGGAGAACTTTTATTTTCAGGGTATTTTTATTGCAAGGATAATTTAGAAAACAGACAGAAAATACTAATTTTGCTTTATTTAATCTAAATAACAGAAAGTAAAAGGAGGGTATAGAGAGTTGTGCTTTCTATATTCATCCATCTCATTCTCATCAAAAGGAATCCACTAACAAGATTTATCAAGTCTTGTTAACAAACTCTTCCCGAATAACATGAAACCGGAGAATTTTCGAATAACACTAGGTTAACTCAACGGGGATATGCACATCCCCAACCATAAGAATATCATATTTCTTCTTGACAGTAGGGAGAGGAAATTCAAAACCTCCAATAATAATCGTTGGAATTTTTCCAATAGAATTGATAGTGTGGACTTGAGGTTGTTTCCTCGAAAAGTGTACCGTATGCTCATTAGCATTAACATGAAAAGTGACATTGCATTTGTCGCAATTAATAACAGCCTCTGCAGTATTCAAAAATGGTCTACCAAGAATAATAGACATACTATATATCATCGTCGGGAATATCAAGAATAACAAAGTCCGTTAAAATAGTAACATTTGCAACCACAACAGGCACATCCTCACAAATACCAATAGGTATAGCAGTTGATTTATCGTCCATTGGCAAAGATATTTTAGTAGGTGTCGACTTATTAAACTCAAGTCTACGATGTAAAGAGAGAGGAATAACACTAACACCGGCTCCAAGATCACATAAAGCAGTTTTAACATAGTTTCTTTTAATGGAGCATGGTTTAGTTGGTACTCCTGGATCTCCAAGTTTCTTTAGTATTCCACCCTTAAAAGTATAATTAGCAAGCATGGTGGAAATTTCAGCTTCCGGTATCTTTCTTTTATTTGTAACAATATCTTTCATATACTTAGCATAAGGATTCATTTTAAGCATATCAGTCAAACTTATACGTAAAAAGATAGGTCTAATCATTTCAGCAAAGCACTCAAAATCCTCATCATCCTTTTTCTTGGATGGTTTAGGAGGAAAAGGCATGGGTTTATGAACCCATGGTTCTCTTTCTTTACCATGCTTCCTAGCAACAAAGTCTCTCTTATCATAATTTTGATTCTTTGATTGTGGGTTACCAGATCAACATCAGGTTCCATCTCTACATCATTGTCATTGCTAGGTTGAGCATCAACATGAACATCATCATTAGTATTATCTCTAGGTTCATGTTCATTACCAGATTGTGTTTCAGCATCAGAAATAGAAATATCATTGGGATTTTCAGGTGTGTCAACAACAGGTTCACTAGAAGCATGCAAAGTTCTATCATTTTTCTTCTTCTTCTTCTTAGAAGAACTAGGTGCATCAACATTAGTTCTCTAAGAATCTTGCTCAATTCTCTTAGGGTGGCCTTCAGGATACAAAGGTTCCTGAGTCATTTTACCCCCTCTAGTCACAACTCTATCAACATTTTCATTTTTCTTATTATCTAATTCATTGAGCAAATCATTTTGAGCTTTAAGCACTTGTTCTACTTGAGTGGTAACCATAGAAGCATGTTTACTAATAAGTTTAAGCTCACCTTTAACTCTAGACATATAATCACTCAAGTGTTCAATCATATAAGCATTACGGTTCAATTGTCTACCAACATAAGCATCTAAGTTTTCTTGTTTAACAATAAAATTATCAAACTCATCCAAGCATTGGCTAGCAAACTTAGTAGATGGGATTTCACCCTTATCAAATCTATAGAGAAATTTACCTTTACTACCCGTGTCGGGTTATCAAGACCATGTATTTCTTCGATAGGTGGTAAATTCATAACATCTTCAGCTTTAATACCCTTTTCTTTCATAGATTTCTTTGCCTCTTGCATATCTTCAGGACTGAGAAATAGAATACCCCTTTTCTTCGAAGTTGGCTTAGGAGTTGGTTCAGGAAGTGTGCAATCTACTCAACATATTATTCAATAGAAATTCAGCTTGATCAACAGTTCTTTCTCAGAAAACACAACCAGCACAACTATCCAGGTGGTCTTTGGAAGCATCGGTTAGTCCATCATAAAAGATATCAAGTATTTCATTTTTCTTGAGAGGATGATCAGGCAAAGCATTAAGTAATCGGAGAAGCCTCCCCCAAGCTTGTGGGAGACTCTCTTCTTCAATTTGCACAAAATTATATATTTGCCTTAAGGCAACTTGTTTCTTATGAGCGGGGAAGTATTTAGCAGAGAAGTAATAAATCATATCCCCGGGACTATGCACACAACCAGGATCAAGATAATTAAACCATGTTTTAGCATCACCCTTTAATGAGAACGGAAATGACATAAGGATAAAGTAATAGCGAGTTTTCTCATCATTAGTGAACAAGGTGACTATATCATTTAATTTAGTAAGATGTGCCACAACAGTTTCAGATTCATAGCCATAAAAAGGATCAGATTCAACCAAAGTAATTAACTCATGATCGACAGAGAAATCATAATCCTTATCAGAAATACAGATAGGTGAAGTAGCAAAAGCATGGTCATATTTCATTCTAGCATTCAAAGACTTTTCTTTCAGCTTAGCTTCTTAAGATCATATCTATCATTGCAAGATAAAAAGTCTCTAGCAGTTTCTTCCTCCATAACATAACCCTCAGACGCAACAGGCAATTCATATCTAGGGCGATAATCTTCATCATCACTTTCATCAATATTATCAGTTTCAATAATTTCATTCTCTCTAACCCTAGCAAGTTGTTCATCAAGAAATTCACCTAATGGCACAGTATTATCAAGCATAGAAGTAGTTTCATCATAAGTATCATGCAAAGCAGAAGTGGCTTCATCAATAACATGTGACATATCAGAATGAATAGCAGGAGTAGGTGTCGCAAGTTTACTCAAAACAGAAGGTGAATCAAGTGCAGAGCTAGATGACAGTTCCTTACCTCCCCTCGTAGTTGAGGGAAAAATCTTGGTTCTTTCATCTTTTAAGTTCCTCATAGTGATCAAAAGATATAAATCCCAAGTGACTCAAAGAATAGAGCTATCTCCCTGGCAACGGCGCCAGAAAATAGTCTTGATAACTCACAAGTATAGAGGATCGCAACAGTTTCTGAGGGTAGAGTATTCAGCCCAAATTTATTTATTTGACACAAGGGGAGCCAAAGAATATTCTCAAGTATTAGTAGTTGAGTTGTCAATTCAGCCACACCTGAAAGACTTAATATCTGCAGCAAAGTATTTAGTAGAAAAGTAGTATGGAAGTAACGGTAACGGTGGCAAAAGTAACAGTAGCAGTTTTGTAGTAATTGTAACAGTGGCAGCGGAAAAGTAACTAAGCAAAGATCAATATGTGAAAAGCTCGTAGGCAATGGATCAGTGATGGATAATTATGTCAGATGCAATTCCTCATGCAACAGTTATAACATAGAGTGACACAGAACTAGCTCCAGTTCATCAATGTAATGTAGGCATGTATTCCAAATATAGTCATACATGCTTATGGAAAAGAACTTGCATGACATCTTTTGTCCTACCCTCCCGTGGCAGAGGGGTCTTATCGGAAACTAAGGGATATTAAGGCCTCCTTTTAATAGAGTACCGGAACAAAGCATTAACACTTAGTGAATACATGAACTCCTCAAACTATAGTCATCACCGGGAGTGGTCCTGGTTATTGTCACTTCGGGGTTACCGGATCATAACACATAGTAGGTGACTATTGACTTGCAAAATAGGACCAATAACTCACATATATTCATGGAAACATAATAGGTTCAGATCTGAAATCATGACACTCGGGCCCAAGTGACAAGCATTAATCATACCAAAGTCATTGCAACATCAATCTTAGAACATAATGGATACTAGGGATCAAACCCTAACAAAACTAACTCGATTACATGATAAATCTCATCCAACCCATCACCGTCCAGCAAGCCTACGATGGAATTACTCACGCACGGCGGTGAGCGTCATGAAATTGGTGATGGAGGAAGGTTGATGATGATGGTGGCGACAGATTCCCCTCTCCGGAGCCCCGAACGGGCTCCAGATCAGCCCTCCCAAGAGAGATTAGGGCTTGGCGGCGGCTCTGTATCGTAAAATGCGATGAATCCTTCTCTCTCATTTTTTCTCCCCGAACGGGAATATATAGAGTTGGAGTTGAGGTCGGTGGAGCCTCAGGGGGCCCACGAGACAGGGGGGCGCGCTCCCCACCCTCGTGGACAGGGTGTGGGCCCCCTGGTGTTGATTCTTTCGCCAGTATTTTTTATATATTCCAAAAATATTCTCCGTGAAGTTTTAGGTCATTCCGAGAACTTTTATTTCTACACAAAAATAACACCATGGCAATTCTGCTGAAAACATCGTCAGTCCGGGTTAGTTCCATTCAAATCATGCAAGTTAGAGTCCAAAACAAGGTCAAATGTGTTTGGAAAAGTAGATACGATGGAGATGTATCAAGCATCACCACCGGTCGCCCGCCTCTGCTCCTCCCTGCTGCCACTCACAGCCGTCGCTCCCAGCCGTCCCGTCGCTCCTTCTCTGTGGGGATGGACGCGGGAGGCTGAGCCGCGCTCGCCGGTGGCCTCTGCTTGGCCGGGCCTGGCCGGGGCAGCCCGCCCCGTCACCAGCAGCTGGCCCCCTCCCTGCCTCCTCTGTCTCACGCGGGGAGCAACAAGGAGGAAGACGACGCCCAGCTGGCCCCTCCCCTGACTGCATGGGACCCGCCTGTAAGTGGCCCAAGGGCCAGGTCCATGTGGCAAGCGGAAGCGCCCCCGGGTGAGTACATTTTCATTTGCCCGAAGGCGTATTTCCATCTGTACGCTTTCATTTGCCCGAAAGTGTACTTCTTTCCTTCATCAACCTGGAATACATCTTCTAACTCACAAAGCGTATTTTCTGAAATCTGTTTCTGTCTTATCCACTTAGGGACTTGGCTGTGAATATTCTTTTTATAGAAAAGTCCCTGATCTTGTACACCTGATAACTCCAAAACCGTAACTCCAATCGAGGCGGAACTAGCGCTCACTTATTCGTCTCGTTGATCTCTATCTTTTGGTAACATTTTCACTAAGTGGTCTCACAGTGAAAATGAACATTTTGCCCTTGCCTCTAATCAGCCCCCTCTGAGAGAGAACCGTCCGGCGTTTCGTTCCGCGGCTTCACCTCACTTCTTCCTGGAGTCTCTGATATCCCCAGGCAAGCCACAACAACCACTTGCATGATAGTCATGCAGTAGCCATGGTTTTCAACTTGAATATTTAATAAATGTTTGCTTGTTTGGAAATGGTTATCGTTGTTTCGGTGATGCTTATAGATCTGTGTTCACTTGCATGCTATGCTCTTCTACATCTTGTTATCTTGCACTTATTACTAGTATTATTGTTATATGTCATGCTTGATAGTGGTAGCAGTATGTTCTTTCAGATGCATGTTTAAGATCTGTTATCTAGTGCCGTAGCTATGCATGTTACTTTGCATCCAGTTGGTTATATGCTTACTTTGTAGTATTTTGGTTAAGTTCTTGCATGATATTTATTTGTGATGATATGCTCATGTGTAATGTTATGCTCGTTAGTCTACCATGCTCATTTGGTTAATGTTTCATTATGGTTATGCTCGATGATTATGTTGCACTTCCCTGCTTATGTTGATCCATGCTCATGCATTGTACTTGCATCATGTTATTTTAATATGGCTCAGCTTATTGCATTCAAGTTTAACTGGACTTAATTGAACTTGAACAACTGTTGGCTGAGTCATGGTGCCACCATATCGAGCTGACCAGTGCAACCACACTTGCCTTTATGGGAAGGTCCTAACTGGGTCTATTGTCGTGCCTCCTGGCAGTGCCTCCAACGAGGGAAGGTTATGGGCGCGTGCTACCCTGATCAGGTAGGCGGACATAAGCCTTGTGTGCCCGTAGTTGTTGTTAGGCTCCTTTTTGTCCCCGTTTGGGACCGTTTATATTTTTGCCACGACGATGGCCGTTGGTGCTTTTGGTAGGCACGGGGCCACCCAAGACTGAACCTTAAGGGGATGTTGGTCGGAGTGGCCGAGAGAGTGTCATGGCAGTAGGACGGTTTTGTTGGAATGCCATTGGTCCACCCGAAGGGGAGTGCGAGGCCATGGGTTCTGTGGTGTGGGTACAGTGTGCTAACCTCTGCAGAGTGTGTATTAAGTCTATCGATAGCCGTGCCTGCGGATAAGGGCCCAGTTCGTGTCGGTCACACTATGGGTCAACAGTAATAATAATGATGTGCTTAATAACAACCCCAGTTCAATGATGACATAAGTTGGTTCTGTGATCCATGAATGATCACTGTGTAGTTACGAGGTAACTCGTTGAGCCAAGAATGGTTCCGTTTGTGATCCGTGAATGATCACCGTCGTATCGAGGATACCGAGTTGTTGGATATTCGTGATGTTGTGCGAGAATTGGGTAAAGATCAAGCTCCTTGTGGTCATTTAATGATTACTACGGTATTGTTTATACCGAGCTTGATTTGATCCTGAGATGATCGTGTAATGTCCGAGGTTGGTAAGTGACACATATGATGGTTACGAGGTAACCCGAGCAGAATAAGTGGTGCATATAGTGTCATCATGTTGCATGCTAGTATCGTCAGATTTATATGTTCATGCCATGCTCATATTGTTCTAGCGGTATTATGTTCATGTTGTTCATGCCATGTTATCCTGATGATCTCATGATAATTCCCGCTTAACCTGTAATTGCCATGCTGTTGTTTTTCTTGAATGCTTCTAGTTATTGTGAGCTTGCAAGTACTTCAATGTACTGACCTGGCATGTCATGCCAGTTTGCAGGTCGCGCCTGGATTGCTTGCTTGTTTGGTGTGGTTCCTGTGTGCACGATCTAGGATAAACGTTCCAGCCAGAGTCTCTGCAGATTGGAGTCCATCATCGTCGTTCGTTGTTCCGCTGCCAGTAGTTGTTCCGCTGCCTCGATTTCTAATGCTGCTGGTATAGAGCAAGCGTGGTTGGCGTAGTGTCGCCGTGCCGATGTTATTCATTGTAATATCGGAGACCTCGTATTCCTATTCATGTTGTAATAGAGAGCTGGTTTGTCTATGCTAAGCAGTGCCGTATTCCAGAAGACTTCACCTTGATCTCTGGGCTGGAACACGGGCCGTTCTGGTTTTCTCTGAGCTGGGGTGCCACAAGCAAGAAAATAGTTATTGAAGGGAATTATAGAGAAAGGTGTGTACAAGAGCCTGATACGTCTCCAACGTAGCTATAATTTTTGATTGCTCCATGCTATTATATTATCTATTTTGGATGTTAATGGGCTTTATTTTACACTTTTATATCATTTTTGGGACTAACCAACTAACCGGAGGCCCAACCCAAATTGCTGTTTTTTTGCCTATTTTAGGGTTTCGAAGAAAAGGAATATCAAACAAAGTCCAAACGGAATGAAACCTTCGGGAATGTGATTTTCTCAACAAACGTGATCCAGGAGACTTGGAGTGGCCGTCAAGAAACAAGGGAGGAAGGCACGAGGCAGGGGGCGGGCCCTCCACCCGCGTGGGCCCTCCGTTGCTCCACCGACGTACTTCTTCCTCCTATATATATCCACGTACCCCCCAAACATCCAGGAGAACCACAAAAAACTAATTCCACCAAGCTTCTGTATTCGAGAGATCCCATCTCGGGGCCTTTTTTGGAGCTCCGCCAGAGGGGGCATTGATCACGGAGGGCCTCTACATCAACTCCATGGCCTCTCCGGTGATGTGTGAGTAGTTTACTTTAGACCTATGGGTCCATAGTTATTAGCTAGATGGCTTCTTCTCTCTCTTTGGATCTCAATACAAAGTTCTTCTCGATTCTCTTGGAGATCTATTCGATCTAATCTTCTTTTGCAGTGTGTTTGTCGAGATCCAATGAATTGTGGGTTTATGATCCAAATTATCTATGAACAATTTTTGATTCTCCTCTGAATTCTTTTATGTATGATTGGTTTATCTTTGCAAGTCTCTCCGAATTATCAGTTTGGTTTGGCCTACTAGATTGATCTTTCTTGCAATGGGAGAAGTGCTTAGCTTTGGGTTCAATCTTGCGGTGTTCGATCCCAGTGACAGAAAGGGAACCGATACATATTGTATTGTTGCCATCGAGGATAAAAAGATGGGGTTTGTATCATATTGCATGAGTTTATCCCTCTACATCATGTCATCTTTCTTAAAGCATTACTCTGTTCTTATGAACTTAATACTCTAGATGCATGCTAGATAGCGGTCGATGTGTGGAGTAATAGTAGTAGATGCAGAATCGTTTTGGTCTACTTATCGCCTATATACATGATCATACCTAGATATTCTCATAACTATGCTCAATTCTATCAATTGCTTGACAGTAATTCGTTTACCCACCGTAATACTTATGCTCTTGAGAGAAGCCACTAGTGAAACCTATGGCCCCCGGGTCTATCTTTTATCATATTAATCTTCCAATACTTAGTTATTTCCTTTGCCTTTTATTTTACTTCGTATTTTTATTTCTCTTTATCATAAAATTACCAAAAATATTATCTTATCGTATCTATCAGATCTCACTCTTGTAAGTGATCGAGAAGGGCTTGACAACCCATTTATTGCGTTGGTTGCGAGGTTCTTATTTGTTTGTGTAGGTGAGTGGGACTTGAGCGTGATCTCCTACTAGATTGATACCTTGGTTCTCAAAAACTGAGGGAAATACTTACACTACTTTGCTGCATCACCCTTTCCTCTTCAAAGGAAAACCAACACAGTGCTCAAGAGGTAGCAAGAAGGATTTCCGGCGCCGTTGCCAGGGAGATTCGCGCCAAGTCAAGTCAAGACATACCAAGTACCCATCACAAACTCTTATCCCTCGCATTACATTATTTGCCATTTGCCTCTCGTTTTCCTCTCCCCCACTTCACCCTTGCCGTTTTATTCGCCCGCACTCTCCGTCCTCCTTCTCTTTCTCTATTTGCCTCTTTTCTTCTTGCTTCATCGTTATGGCTAGTCCTTTATCTACACCTTTGTCTCCCGAGAATGAAGTTCTTAATTTTAAACAAAGGGAGCGAGAAAATCTAAAAGATGCTTGGTACAGAATTTGCAATGCGCAAATTAGATATACTAGGAAGCAATCTACTTCTGTTCTTCTTCGCAATTTTTATGTAGGCATCACCCCTTGGAATAGATATATTCTTGATACCATTACCGGAGGAAATTTCTTGGGTAGCCATACTTTTGATTCTTATAATGCTATGATAGATTTGTTTGGCCCACCACCTCTTTTGGTTAATGGAACTATGTTAACTTTGGAACATGTGATGCAAAGACTAGAAATTATTGAGAATAAAGTTGCTACCGTAGAGTTGATTTTGAATTTGGATAAAAAGATCCACAACCAAATTACCCAATATGGATCTAAGGTGGGAGTTACTCTGAAATTTTTGAAGGAAAAAGAACCCATAGTTAATGAAAGAATAGATCAAGATTCTACTAGAATCGATAAACTTGAGGGAATTATCACCAACTTGGGATCCATTTTTTCTTCCATTAAAAATACTCCAAATCCTCCTACTAAAATTTCCAAGCTTGTTTATGTTCCTAAAAATAAGGGTGAATCCTCTAGTAAGGAAACCGTGGATTTAATTCAATAAGTGTTCATCCTAATCTTTTTGCTATCATTAAGGAACCATTTGCTACAAATGATTTTCTTGATTTTGTGCCTAGGAGTTTGATAATTAATAAAAAGGAAGAAACTCCAAAGAATTATAGGTGTCTCATTGAAGAACTGCCTACCAAAGATGGCAATACCTAGATCTATCTTCACTTTTATGCCTAGCTAGGGGCATTAAACGATATAGCTTGTTGGGAGGCAACCCAATTTTTTTATTCCTTACTTTTTGCTCATGTTTAGTAATAAATAATTTATCTAGCCCCTGTTTTGGTTGTGTTTTTTGTGTTTAATTAGTGTTTGTGCAAAGTAGAACCATTGGGAAGACTTGGGGAAAGTCTTTTTGATCTTGCTGTAAAAAACAGAAACGTTAGCGCTCACGAGAATCGCTGCCATTTTTATTTGGAAGGTGCTATTTAGTTAATTATTTTTGCAGATGATTAATAGATAAATTCCTCACGTCCAGAAGTTTATTTTAGAATTTTTTGTGTTCCAGAACTTGCGTTAGATACAGATTACTACAGACTATTCTGTTTTTGACAGATTCTGTTTTTCTTGTGTTGTTTGCTTATTTTGATGAATCTATGGCTAGTAAAAGAGTTTATAAACCATAGATAAGTTGGAATACAGTAGGTTTAACACCAATATAAATAAAGAATGAGTTCATCACAGTACCTTGAAGTGGTCTTTTGTTTTCTTTCGCTAACGGAGCTCACAAGATTTTCTATTTTGAGTTTTGTGTTGTGAAGTTTTCAAGTTTTGGGTAAAGATTTGATGGATTATGGAACTAAGAGTGGAAAGAGCCTAAGCTTGGGGATGCCCCGTAAGGTATCCCCTCTTTCGTCTTCGTCTATCGGTAACTTTACTTGGAGCTATATTTTTATTCACCACATGATATGTGTTTTGCTTGGAGCGTCTTGTATGATTTGAGTCTTTGCTTTTTAGTTTACCACAATCATCCTTGCTGTACACACCTTTTGAGAGAGACTCACATGATTTGAAGTTTATTAGAATACTCTATGCGCTTCACTTATATCTTCTGAGCTATATAGTTTTTGCTCTAGTGCTTCACTTATATCTTTTAGAGCATAGTGGTGGATTTGTTTTATAGAAACTATTGTTCTCTCATGATTCACTTATATTATTTTGAGAGTCCTTTAGGACAACATGACAATAATAAAAACTTTCATATAAGTGCATTGAATACTATGAGAAGTTTGATACTTGATAATTGTTTTGAGATATGGAGATGGTGATATTAGAGTCATGCTAGTTGAGTAGTTGTGAATTTTAGAAATACTTGTGTTGAAGTTTGTGATTCCCGTAGCATGCACGTATGGTGAACCGTTATGTGATGAAGTCAGAGCATGATGTATTTATTGATTGTCTTCCTTATGAGTGGCGGTCGGGGATGAGCGATGGTCTTTTCCTACCAATCTATCCCGCTAGGAGCATGCACGTAATACTTTTCTTTGATAACTTGTAGATTTTTGCAATAAGTATGTGAGTTCTTTATGACTAATGTTGAGTCCATGGATTATACGCACTCTCACCCTTCCACCATTGCTAGCCTCTCTAGTATCGCGCAACTTTCGCCGGTACCATAAACCCACCATATACCTTCCTCAAAACAGCCACCATACCTACCTATTATGGCATTTCCATAGCCATTCCGAGATACATTGTCATGAAACTTTTGTAGGACCCTGATTCCAAGTCACACTGATCTAGCCTGTAACACCTCATATCACTTTGCAGCCTCACGCATGGTATTCCCATGGGTGTCGCCTTACCATCGCCCGGGACCGTTTGCGCCTTTTGGCTCACATATATGATAGTGTCGCTAGCATCCATATGACAGAGAACCTGGGCCGACATGGCTAGTCGTGAACCCAAAGCGGCACAAACTTACGGGGACATGCATACATGAATCAGCATCGAGCATGTCGGTTAGCAGCGTGTGAATCCGGGCTGTAGCACTGGGCTAACATGACTCTGGGAACCCAGGCTGTAGCAGGCTAGGCAGGACTCCGGATGTCACCGCGTGACATTTCCCTGAAGGGACAGACACATGAACAAAGTGAATCACATGCCGGCCAGTCAAGTGTTCTGGAGCAGTAGTAGGACTCCAGTGAACCGGGCTGTAGCGGACTACTATGGCTCATGGAAGCACTAGACTACATTTCCCCATAAGAGAGGTTGCCAAGGATAAACAACTAGATTGTCGGATCCCACACATACCAAGCATTTCAATCATTCACACAATATGCTCGATATGTGTAAATACAACATGGCATCACAACAAAACTCTACAACTCAAAGTACTTTATTTAAAGGCTCCGGAGAGCCATACATAACATGTTCATACAGGTAGGGGTCACATGACCCGACACTCAAGTCATACAAACATACAAGCACATGCGGAAGCAAACTAGTCTGAGTACAGACACTAGAAAGAAAGAAGGCTTGACGAAGCATGTCTATCTACATAGGGCCCTCCATGGCTCGGAATCACCACCTGGGTGGCAAGTCACTCATCGACATCGAGATCTACGTAAAACCCGTCGGAGGGGGTGGTGTTGTCATCTGAAACAGTAATTAAAGCAACATGAGTATAAAGGTACTCAGCAAGTCTTACAACAGATCCTACTATACATGCTCATTCTCAAGAAGGTAGTGGAGTTATAGCAGCAAGCCAGTTTTGACTCTTGGCTAAGCTATCCTACGAGACACCACTTGTAAATGTTTTGCGCACACGAGTCCACTAAACACCATCACAATACTCCATATTGGATCCCCCCTCGTCATCCTACGAGAGGGCCATCCGCGGTACTCACACTTATCTTGAGTCTTTTAGTAGTAACCATTAACTTGTCTATGAACTGTATAGGCAACCAAGTAGTCCTTTACCACGGACGCGACTATTTGAATAGATGATGTTAACCCTACAGGGGTGTACTTCTTCATACATGCTCTCACCACTTATCGCCGTTTACACGACATGTACTCGGCAACCTTCAAGCGGAAGCCAAACGAGGGTGTCGGCCATGGCCTACCTAAACACTCATGTCTCTAGTCCAGGTCTATCGCCTGTCCAGGTTCCATCCACAGGGAGTCCGGCCGAGGTTTCCACATACGGCCCCGAACGATGTGTACAGGGTCCCGAGACGCCAAACGGGCGCCCGGTATACCTAGCCACGGTGTATCTACCGCATCATAACCCACCCCTGGGATCAGCGCTACGCACGGCCGCCAACACATAACCTATAAACACCAGAAACTAGTTGCAACTCCTGGACAGAGGACTAGGGTGGTTAAGAAGCCGAGAGGGTCAATTAAGGATCCCAATGCATGGTAGTAACTGATTCTTAAATCACACATACAGATCTCGGTGCTTAAGGACGGTTCCAATGAAACAACCCACCATGTACTCCTACATGGCCTCTCATCGATACCTTTACCAAATCATGTTCAACACATCACTCGCATTACCGACATATTCATTTCACTCTATCCCATCACCCAGATGAACCAGACCTGACACAACTCTAAGCATAGCAGGCATAGCAAGGTAGGAACACAGACATGGCTCAATCAACTCCTACGCATGCTAGTGGGTTTCATCTAGTTACTGTGGCAATGACAGGTCATGCAGAGGAAAAGGGTTCAACTACCGCAACACACAAAGTTTGAAACGTTGTTGTCTTAATGCAATAAGTGAGAGCAGGAGCGAGAACATGGGATTGTATCGATATGATCAATGGGGCTGCTTGCCTGATGGAGTAGAAGTAGGGTACTGCCCTTCAGTCGGATATTCGAAGGTATCCTCGGAGGCAGAACCTACCACGAAAGACACCATGCTATGACATGGCAATATGGTGTGTCGTGGTTTTGTCACGGCAGATGTCCTAGAGAAAGGACTTAGTCGTGGACCCATCGCGACGGGTTAGCTTGAAGGGGTTAAAGCGGACACAAGGATGCAAGAGAGTTTATACTAGTTCGGCCCCTTCGATGAAGGTAAAAGCCTACGTCTAGTTGTGATGGAATTGATGGGGTTTCGATGACTAGGGAGCAAACAAGCTTCGCCTATGTCTCGAGTTGTTGTCTGTTGTCCTTAAATCGCCGCCGGGTCGTCCCTTTATATACACGGGTGACACCCGTCGGTTCACAGAGTCCCAACACCGGTCGATATTCGTATCCGGGTTGGTCTCTCCTTATTCCTAACTTACAATACAAGCTTATATACAATTCCCGGTTTACAGCTACAAGTCTTGAACCGGCTACGGGCCTTAGGCCCTCATCTGCCTTCTTGGGCTTTATCACTCTGGAACTACTGATGAAGTTGACCCGGCCCAGATAGGCCGGTTTACGCCCAGCAGTAATATCCCCAACATTAGGCCCAGATTGATTTGAACAGGTTCATGTCAATCCTTTATCCAAAGCTTCATCTTCTACATCTTCTCATAAATTGGTGAACCGCTATGATGTCATCTTCTCGGATTGCTGTAAACCGGAGTGACGTCACCTGTCATAACGAAGATATCCATTATGCTTCTTTGTTTAATAGATATGCGGAAATCGAGGCGACAGCTCCATTCCGTAGCCCCTTAATTGCCGTGCCTGACACATGCCCTTTGCCTTATAAATACGACCGAAGGGTCATTTCCTTTTTCCCTTCTTCCCCTTCTGCTTCGTCTTCCTCGCCTTGCCCGGCTTCAGAGCTCCGCCGCCACCGTCGACCTCTGCCTCAACCTTGGCCGCTGCATCAACCTGGGCACACCAGAGCATCGCGGCAACCTCCGCGTCTTCCTTAGCTCCGGTAAACCTTCCATCCTTTCCCCCGCAGATCTGTTCTAGGGTTTCATGTTCTTGCAGTGTTCATCACATGTTTGTGTTCATACACTAACCCTGGATGCATCTGTGAACCCCTGCTCTGTATAACGGTAGCTGTTAGTATCCACTTTTAGTTTCATTCCATAGACCATAGATCTGACATATGTTTCTGCCCATTGATTCAATGTTGTTCTGCCTTGAGCTTTTGAATATTTTTCTTATTTTCTGAACTTGCTTCAGATCCAACGCTGTAGAGAAATCGTGTGAACTGCACACTTATCCATCTGCCATCTCATCTGTCTCCATGCTTAGATCAGGCGGTTTAACCTTGTAGAATAAATTGCCAAACCGGTATATATCATTAGTCCCCTAGTTGAACCACCAGATGTTGTTGTTTTATAAACTCTGTTTTAGATAGATATGTCTCCGGTTTGACATTGCGCATACCAATGTACCTTGATCAATGCATTTTTGAACCGGGATCTTCTACCTTGTAGATTTCCTCATGGCCAAGCAAGTATATGAGTGCAATTGGGTTCCTTCTCGCGTCACAGAGGCTCAACTGGACGATCTAGTCCTGATTGGCGCTTTAGGCAGCAAAGATACCATCCATTGGAGGTCTCCTGGCAAAGAATGCCCTCCCACACCTCGAGAAGGAGAGGTTGTTGTTTTCGTAGATCACTTAGCCTGGGGCTTTAAGCCGCCCGGTTCTAAATTTTACCGGGATGTTTTAGCCGATTTCTAACTCCATCCACAAGACACTGGCCCCAACTCTGTTACAAATATGTGTCACTTCCAAGTGCTCTATGAGGTGTTCTTTCAAGAGGAGCCCACAGTGGAATTGTTCAGAGACCTTTTCCATCTAAACCGCCATACTGAGTTTACTGATGGCTCTAATACGGAGTTGGGTGGCGTGGCAATTCAGAAAAGGAAAGAGGTCACATACCCTCACGCCAGGCTGCACAGCCACCCCAAAGAGTGGAATCAGACATGGTTCTACTGCAAAGACACCTCCCCTGCTGGTGAGAATCCCTTGCCTGGCTTTCGTCCGGAGCGGCTCAGCAATACACACCCTTTTCCTCAAAGATTGACTGCCCAGGAGAGAAGCAAATATGCTCCTCAACTATCAAAGCTCAGAGCCTTTATGGCCAACGGTTTAACAGGGATTGATCTCGCTCGCTGTTGGATATCATGGAGCATACTGCCCCTTAGTCAGCGCTCCGGTTTGATGTGCGAGTATACTGACAGTGTTGATGACCCACTGGGACATTCTAAAATCCAGATCTCTGATGAAGAGATCACAGAGGCTGTGAATAAGATGCTGAATGAACGAGAACACGTCTGCGCTAGAACCGGCCTGCTTCCCTTCTGTTCCACCAACAAACCGCCAGCTGTAAGACTTTGATTTTTCTCTTTGCTAAATCTGTTATTGATATGTCTGATCATTGTTTAATATCAGTGTCTGTGTAATCAGGGCAATGATCTGTTTTGGAGCAAGAAATTGCCGCAGGAGAAACCGGAAAAACCAGACAAGCCGGAAAAAGCAACCCGGCAAAAGACTAAAGCTGTAAAGAAGACTGCCCACAGGAAAAGAACTACTGCGTCTTCCAATCCGGCCCCTGATGATGATGTGGATAATCCGGACCTTGAGGTAGAGCTTGACTCACTTGGTTTATTTTTCATGCGTCTTATTGATGATGATATTTGTCAGGATGATGCCGAAGCCAGCCACGCGGATGCTGCAGAGGTAATTATTCTCTCTTTCGATTCAGAACCTTTGCCTTCACAAAAAATCCGTCAGGCAAACCGGAAAGTTAAATTTTCTCATCCTCTTGCTTATTTGGATCCTAAATTTCTTATGAAGACCCAACAACATGAAGCTTGTCGCACAACCCGGCACAGTGGCCAGGTAGTTACCTCCGCTGGTTTACCGAACAGTCCGGTTCGGAAACGCCATTCAGAGGTCTCTAATTTGCTTGTCAGTGCTTGTCCTCAAGTGGGCTGCTTTCGTCAACCTCTTAATCCGTCTGACTCCAATTACCAGGTTACCTCCCACTCATCTTCTGGCGAGTCATCGGCTACTCAGCTGCCACTGCTCAAAACGGTGCTTGGGTAAGCTATACTTATTGTGATATTTGCAGTACATTGCCTTGGAACATATGCTGTATTTGATTTTGTTATTCTTCTCAGGGCCAAACCTAGGCCAAGCAAGAAGGCCCGCCTGGACAAAGCGGCCGAAGAAGATGCCATTCTTGAGCCAGGCAAGACACCCGATCTTGAAGCGGCTATTCCTGAGGATATACCCAACGATCCGCCGCAGCAAGACGACGATCTTATTGCTGAAGAGAGACCTACTGATGCCTCAGGTCCTGTCAATCAGCCCACAGGCTCCATCCGGATTGAAAGCTCCACCGGTCCAGCAAAACCTACTGACAAGCCAATAGCTCCAGTGCAAACCGGCGGTACCAAGGATGATGAGGTTGTCATTACTGGCACTGGCCATACTGAGCCAAGCAATCCTGTCGCTTTGTCCAAACATTCTGCCAATGAAGAATTTGCTTCCTTTGGCGAAGGCAAGTGGAACGCTGATCTTATGACTTACGCTGCTCTGAATGGCCAAGATATCCATTCCGGCTATCTGAACCGGTTGTATACCAGTCGCGACTATGAAGCCGGTCTGGTTAATATGATGAAAGATAAATATGAGGTAACTTCCATATGCTCCTTCCTGCTTGTATGCTTCTATTCTTGCTGACTCTCGTAGCCCCCAAGGGCCAGTTTGTAAGATTCTTTCAAACCAGGACTTACTAATATAAATCTTGATGCTTTGAAATTCGCTGATGTAGCCCCCAAGGGCTGGTTCAACTTAGCGTAGTTAAACTGGTACTTGAAGTAATTGAAATTGCCGCATCAGAATATATACGAGCAAATAGCCATTAGCCCCCAAGTGCCAAGTTGAATACCTGTATTGATCTTGGGACTTTGTAAGCAATTGATAGATGAAGATCGAATATGCATTAGCCCCCAAGTGCCAAGTGCATAACTTGTTATGTGGTTGGTACTTCAATCCTTGTACCGTTTTGTTGAAGCATATGACTGTCTGCGTGCAGGCGGAGCTGAAGATGAAAGAAAACCAAATCGCCGATCTCCAAGAAATCCTGAAAACCCAACAAGCTGAAACCTCTAAATCAAAAGAAGAATTAACCAGCACTTTAAGCGTCATGGAGCAGCTTAAGGAGAGCTTCAAGAAGAAGCAGGCGGATTGGGCCACTGAAAAGTCCACTTTAATCAAACGAGGAGAGGATGCCGAGGCTGCACTAAAACTGGTGGCGGATGAACTGACCAGTATAAAGCGGCACGTGCATGCCATGACCACTGCTATCTTTGGTAAGCCAGTTTTAATTCTGAATTGACTCGGCCTTCTTACAGAGCTGCCGGTTTAACCCTTTATGATATTTCAGGGACACGCATTGGCCACTTGGGGTCAGATGTGCGGAAGAAATTGAAAGCCGCCTACACGTTGGTCGAACAACTGTACACTGGTGCTCAGCGAATCATCTGTACCGCATCCCATAGTAAACCAGCGCCCACTTTGATTCAAGACACTCTGATGAAACTGTCGGTGCTTCCTGCCCGGGTTGAAGAGCTCAAGAAATCTGCTGCTTGAACCGGTGCGATCAATGCTTTAATTCGGGCAAAGGCCTGGGTGCCGGATTTTTATCCTGTTGAAGCGGCTCAGGGCTATCCCAGCTTAAAGGAAGACGGGTCAGAGTTTGGTGAAGCGGATCTGCGAGCCATAAACCGAGAGGTGCGTCCGCTAGCTTGTCAATTGGTTGAAGAAGCAGACTTGTCTCATTATGAGGCCCAGTATGACAAGCAGAACAAACGAATAGCTGCACCAATTCATGAATCAGAAAATCTTATTCCTCCAATCCGTAAGCACACTTACGCTCCCGATATTGATCCGTCATTGCTGATCCATGATGAAGCTGTTTTTCGAGCATTAAAGGGAATCGACTGGCAACTGTGGATTTCCAGCCGCTGGGTAAAGAAACTGAAGCTGACGCGGCGCAGGATGACCCGCAACCATCATGCCAGGCTGGTGACCAAGCTTAAACT
Organism: Triticum dicoccoides; assembly: GCF_002162155.2. Classification (NCBI taxonomy): domain Eukaryota; kingdom Viridiplantae; phylum Streptophyta; class Magnoliopsida; order Poales; family Poaceae; genus Triticum; species Triticum dicoccoides. Next base: position 421,312,700 of record NC_041388.1, on the reverse strand, counting down.
GGAGGCCGGTTTAAAACTGCTTGTCCTTTGCGAAAAACAATGATATTATTATCGGCACCGTGCTGCCTTGTAATAAGCTAGCTGATACCTTTGATGTTTGATATGCCTTCGTGCATAATTTGTTCTTCTTGTGGTGATGAACTTTCCAAAGCACTTTCTGCAATAAAAAACTCTTCAAGTGCCACCGCGGTTGTACCGTCCGGCGGAATATGATGTCTGCATATATGAAGTCAAAACATCCAAAAAATTCGTAAGTATATGACCAAATTTTTGTGATACATAATACCTGCCATCGTCGAGCATGAAGTTGGCTTGGCCAATCTTGAAGCGGAGTTTTGCAAACCCACACTGTTGGAGGAGATAACAGCTCCTGTATATATATGACGCTGGTTTACCATGTAAACCGTGCCGACTTATAATAAACACCGTGTTACTCCATAAGAGGATGTTAACAACAAGGATCAAACCAGGCAAATAGTCTCCGGATTGACGTGAACTGTGTTCCGTCAATTGATTGGTTAAAAACTGTGTCGGTTTAAAAAACGCAATAAAAAGCAAAAACCCCCTTCAAAGAAAAGTGTAAAGCAAATGCAATGACAAAACCGTTGCAAAAAAAAGGTTTATTTGAGCTGATCAGATGGTGTTACCATAGCCGAACACGACCAAGCTCCCGTTAGGTGTAACTATGGTTCTAGTCAGCCAGGTCCCCAAATGAAACCGTGGCATTTATGCCGATCAAGTGGCATTGTCATGGTTCGGGTTCGACGAAGCCCCCAAGTGATTCTGTGGCCTTAGGCCGATCAAGAGGCATGACTGGTTCAGACATGACCAAGTCCCCAAGTGATCTGGTGGCTCTCGCCTATCAAGAGGTATGGTATTGGTTCGGACACGACCAAACCCCCAAGTGATATAACATGATGCTTTTAAAAAGCAAACTCAAGGGGTAAACCAGAGGCCGCTTTAGAGCAACTCCGTGTAACCTCACATGATGTAAAAGAACAGATACCCCGCTTTACCTGAGGTTCCGTTTTATTATATTTAATAATAATATATACATTGTCGTAATATGTACATAAGTATAGCCAATGGCTCAGGTATAGTAAGGCCGAAGATGAGCTATGTTCCACGGCCTGTTGGTCTCCTCCTCTGATGTGCGTGAGTCTTTATGCTCTCGAATATCGATCAGATAGTACGACCCGTTGCGCAGATTCTTGCTGACCACGAAAGGCCCCTCCCAAGGTGGGGATAGCTTATACATATCAGTCTGATCTTGGATGAGCCGAAGCACCAAATCTCCTTCCTGAAAGGTTCTGGTTCTGACTCGGCGACTGTGATAACGATGAAGATCCTGTTGGTAAATCGCCGATCGGGCGGCTGCTATGTCACGCTCTTCATCCAACCAGTCCAAAGCATCTTGCCATGCTGTCTCGTTGTCCGCTTCAATATAAGCCGTCACACGAGGTGAATCATGACGGATATCACTGGGGAGAACCGCCTCCACTCCATAAACCATGAAGAATGGTGTGTATCCTGTTGATCTGTTGGGTGTTGTATTGATGCTCCATAACACAGATGGTAATTCTTCTACCCAACAACCCGGCGTTCTTTGCAAAGGAACCATGAGCCGGGGCTTGATGCCTCTCAAGATCTCTTGATTAGCTCTTTCTTCTTGACCATTGGACTGTGGGTGTGCCACTGATGAAACGTCGAGCCGGATGTGCTCCCGTTTGTAGAACTCCTTCATGGCACCTTTGGACAAATTGGTACCATTATCTATGATGATACTGTGTGGAAAACCAAACTGGAAAATTACTTTTTTGATGAACTGCACCGCCGTGGCCGCATCACACTTGCTAACAGGTTCTGCCTCCACCCATTTTGTAAACTTGTCAACCGCCACCAAGAGGTGGGTCTTCTTATCTTTGGACCTTTTGAAAGGCCCAACCATATCCAGCCCCCAAGTCGCAAACGGCCAAGTAATTGGGATCATTCTCAACTCTTCAGCCAGTACATGAGCACGTCTTGAAAATCTTTGGCAACCATCACATCGTCTGACTAGATACTCCGCATCAGCATGAGTAGTTAACCAATGGAAACCATGTCGAAACGCTTTAGCCACCAGAGACTTTGAACCGGCATGGTGACCACAATCTCCTTCGTGGATCTCACGCAAAATTTCACGGCCTTCTTCAGGGGACACACAGTGTTGAAATGCTCCTGACACACTGCAATGATGCAACTCGCCGTTGATAATAGCCATGGACTTGGATCGCCGGATTATCTGTCGGGCCAGAGTCTCATCCTCTGGTAACTCGCCCCGGTTCTTGTACGCCAGGTAAGGAAGTGTCCAATCCGGAATAACATGAAGAGCTGCCACCAATTGAACCTTCGGATCAGGAATAGCCAAATCCGCTTCACCAGGGATCTTAACCGACGGGTTGTGCAGCACATCCAGAAAAACATTGGGCGGGACCGGTTTGCGCTAAGAGCCCAGCCGGCTTAAGGCGTCCGCCGCTTCATTTTTCCGCCGGTCCACGTGGTCCACCTGATAGCCTTTGAAATGACCTGCAACAATATCCACCTCACGACGATATGCTGCCATGAGTGGGTCCTTGGAGTCCCAAGTGCCAGACACTTGCTGAGCCACAAGGTCTAAGTCACCGAAGCACTTAACTCGACTTAGATTCATCTCCTTACCATCCGGAGACCATGGAGCAAGGCTTCATACTGAGCTGCATTGTTAGTACAAGGGAACATTAAGCGGAGAACATAACAAAACTTATCACCTCGCGGGGAAGTTAATACGACTCCAGCCCCCGAGCCTTCCAATTGCCTGGATCCGTCAAAATGAATGGTCCAATATGTGTGATCCGGCTTTTCTTCAGGTGCTTGCATTTCCGTCCAATCATTGATGAAATCAACAAGTGCTTGAGACTTAACCGCCGTCCGAGGCACATACTTCAAACTGTGCGGCCCAAGCTCTATAGCCCACTTGGCAATCTGGCCAGTCGCTTCCCGGTTCTGGATGATATCCCCCAAAGGAGCAGAACTAACCACCGTAATTGGGTGCCCTTGGAAGTATTGTTTAAGCTTCCGGCTTGCCATAAAAACTCCATACACCAGCTTCTGTCAATGCGGATACCTTTGCTTGGACTCAATTAGTACCTCGCTGATACAATAGACCGGACGTTGAACCGGATACTCCTTACCTGCCTCCTTTCGCTCCACCACAATAGCCACGCTGACCGCCCGAGCATTGGCAGCAACATATAGTAGTAATGGCTCCTTGTCAATGGGAGCGGCGAGCACAGGCGGATTGGCCAATTGTCGCTTTAAGTCCTCAAACGCTTCATCAGCGGCGGAACTCCAAACAAACTGATCCGTCTTTTTCAACATCTGATACAAAGGGATTGCCTTTTCACCAACACGACTGATAAACTGGCTTAACGCTGCAATCCGGCCGGCCAGTCGTTGAACATCATTGATACACTTCGGTTTAGCCAGGGAGGTGATGGCCGTGATCTTCTCCGGATTAGCCTCAATTCCCCTGTTGGACACCAGAAAACCCAATAGCTTGCCCACCGGTACACCAAAGATGCACTTGTCCGGATTAAGCATCATCTTGTATGTCCTCAGTTTATCAAAGGTTTCCTTCAAATCATCAATCAAAGTCTCCTTCTCCCTGGACTTAACCACGATATCATCCACGTAAGCATGCACATTACGGCCAATCTACTTGTGAAGACAATTTTGTACACACCGTTGATAAGTTGCCTGGGCACTCTTGAGCCCGAAGGGCATAGACACATAGCAGAAGGCTCCAAAGGGAGTTATAAATGCCGTCTTCTCCTGGTCCTTAACTGCCATTTTGATCTGATGATAGCCAGAATATGCATCCAAAAAACTTAAACACTCGCAACCCGCCGTAGCATCAATAATTTGATCAATACGGGGGAGGGCAAAAGGATCTGCTGGACAAGCTTTATTAAGATCTGTGTAATCCACACACATGAGCCAGGTACCTTTTTTCTTGAGGACCAGCACCGGATTGGCCAACCACTCAGGGTGAAAAACTTCAATAATAAAGCCAGCTGCTAAGAGCCTGGCTACCTCTTCTCCAATCGCCTTGCGTCTTTCTTCGTTAACCGGTGGAGGAACTATTTCACCGGTTTATATTTAGGATCCACATTAAGGGTGTGCTCAGCGAATTGCCTCGGTACACCTGGCATGTCAGAGGGCTTCCATGCGAAAATGTCCCGATTCTCACGGATGAACTCGATGAGCGCGCTTTCCTATTTCGGATCCAAGTTGGCACTGATGCTGAACTGCTTGGATGAATCGCCAGGTACGAAGTCAAAAAGCTTAGTTTCTGCTGCCGATTTGAACTTTAGGGGCGGATCATGCTCCGTGGTTGGCTTCTTTAACGGAGTCATGTCTGCCGGATCAACATTGTCTTTATAATACTTCAACTCCTCGGTGGCACAGACCGACTCTGCATAGGCCGCATCTCCTTCCTCGCACTCCAAAGCGATCTTGAGACTTTCGTGAACCGTTATTGTCCCCTTGTGACCCGGCATCTTGAGCTGCAAATATACATAACAGGGCCGTGCCATAAACTTGGCGTAGGCCGGTCGCCCAAACAGGGCGTGATATGGACTTTGGATTTTCACCACTTCAAACGTCAATGTCTCCGACCTGGAATCATGATCATCCCCAAAGGCCACTTCCAGAGCTATCTTACCAACGGGATATGCTGATCGGCCAGGCACTACACCGTGGAATACTGTATTAGACGGTTTGAGATTCTTATCTGTTAGTCCCATACGACGGAAGGTCTCATAGTACAGGATGTTAATGCTGCTCCCTCCATCCATGAGCACCTTGGTGAACTTGTAACCTCCCACCTGAGGCGCCACCACCAGAGCCAACTGACCCGGATTATCGACCTGGGGAGGGTGATCCTCTCTGCTCCATATGATTGGTTGTTCAGACCAACGTAGATAACAGGGTACGGCCGGTTCAACAGAGTTGACCGCCTGCCTCTGAACCTTCCGGTCTCGCTTGTCCAAGCTAGTGGTGAAGACATGGTACTGCCCACTACTCAACTGCTTTGGGTTGCTCTGGTAACTTGACTGTTGCTGCTGTTGGTTGTAACCACCCTGGTTGTTCTGACTATTTTGACCATTGCGTCCGGCCGGATTACCATTAAATCCTGAACTGGAACTTCCTCCACCGTAACCTGGCCCGGATCCTGAGCCACCGCCAGATTCGTGATCATACCTGAAATTATTAGAATTCTTGAACTCCTGCATAATAAAGCAATCCTTCCAAAGGTGGTTTGCTGGCGCCTCCTTCGTCCCATGTCTTGGACAGGGCTGGCTTAGCAGATAGTTTAGGCGGTCTGGGTTAGGGTTGGGCGCCCCATTACGGTTTTTCGGTCTACCCTTACGTCGCTGGCCATTGTCCTGTACGTTGGTATTAGCCACAAAGTCCATGCTACCATCCGCTTTACGCTTGCCTCCACCACCATTGCCTGCCTAGTGATGCTGCTGACCTTTGGAGTTGCTGTTCCTCTTTCCCTTCCCTGTCTTGTCATCATCAGACTCGGGGTCCTTGGTACTATGAGAATCAGCATATTTCACCAAAGCGGCCATGAGGGTCCCCATGTCTATGCAATGACGCTTCATCCGTCCCAACTTCAGCTTCAGGGGCCCAAACCGGTAGTTGCCTTCTAGGGTTAATACTGCGGTGTCAGCGCTGATGCGGTCTGAGGAGTGCAACACTTGTGAAACCCGGCGCACCCAATGAGTCGTTGATTCTCCTTCCTCCTAGACGCATGCAGCTAAGTCCACTATCGACATAGGCTATTTACAGGTATCCTTGAAATTGCTGATAAACCAGGCTCGTAATTGGGCTCATGAACTGATAGAATTAGCCGGCAAGCTTTTTAACCAAGTACGGGACGTTCCTTCAAGCATCATGGTGAAGTATTTTGCACACGCCGCGTCATCCACATCAAGCATCTCCATGGCCATCTCATAGCTCTCCACCCATGTCTCTGGAGGTTGATCCGCCATGTAATTTGGTACCTTGCGCGGGCCTTTGAAATCCTTGGGCAGGCGCACGTTGCGTAAAGCGGGGATAAGGCAAGGCACCCCCAAAGAACTAGAAGTAACACCAGGTTCAATCGAGATGGTTGGACGAACCGGCGTGAGCTGTCGAGCCTGATGTTGTGCGGCCAACTCGGCCTCCCTGCGTGTGCGAGCCCGGTCCACCACTTCCTGAGCGTTATCAGCACCACCCGTCGGGTTGTCGCCACGGGGTGCTCCACGTTGTTCGTTACTTGACACTGTCGGTTCATCCATATGTCTGCTATAGCTCCGGCTTGGACGGGGGGTCGAGTGGATCCGGTCGCGGCTGTATGAGTATGCTTCCTGTTGGACCAAAGTTGTCCTCAGAAGCTCCTTGACTCGTCGCTTCTCTACCGCCTGCGGTGAATCACCTTCAATTGGAATGGCCTCCAGCCGTGCAGCAGCGGCAACGAGGTTGTCCATCGGGTTGTAGTGACCCGGAGGTGTTAAAACAGCCTGAGGTATAACGGCGTTTTGACGAGGCAGGTCCATCTGACGAGGCTGAACCGGTGCACTGGTCCCAGGGGCTTCTGCCCGGTTTCCCTCCAGCGGATTGCCGGTTCTTGCCCCTGGAGTGTTGAAAAGGTCTCTGGCCTCGAAAACCGGAGGTAAACGGGATCGGTGCTTCCTCCTCATGACTTCATGCGACGCGCTCTGGTCCAACATGAGCCTGTAGGCTTGTGCGTCTAAAGTGGCCCGCTCGGCGGCCATCCTGGTGTCCTCAGCTGCCAGATCTGCCTTGGCCAGGGTGATCTGTTCCTTCACTTTTGCAATCTCGGCGTTGTGAACGCCCCGATCCGCCGGATTAGCCTCCGCCATCAGCGCAGCCAATGCATCAAACAGTTCTGATAGAACTTGAGCCGGCGGGCGCACAGGGCCTCCTGCCCTGGCAGCCGTCGCTGCTGCTGAACCGGAGGCTGTTGCCGCAGCGGTCGAAGAATGAAGCGCTGCTTGTGTGCCAGTCATGAACATTCCAACCCGGTTGGGTAGAGCAGAGGGGTCCGGAATACTGTCGCCATCGGAACAACCCCCAATACGGCCGTCATGTAGCTGATAAAAAGATTCGATCTCTCCGGTCGATGACCCGTCATCGGAACAAATGATGGCATCGCCGCGAGATTCCGATCCATCCTCATAACTTCCTCCATGGATGACTCCCATGAAGGCACGCTTCACGGCCGGTTTAACCCGGGCGGATCGCGCACGCTGAGCCGTCTCGACGAGGTCGGTGCAGATGTCCTACTCAGGGCCCGGTTCACCGATCTTGCCAATGAAAACATGAATGCCTCCAAAGGGGACCCGGTACCCGTACTCAATTGAGCCGGCCTCGGGGCCCCAGCCTGCGTCGTTGATGTAGAGCTTGCCGCGACGACTCTTAGTCATCCGGCCTATAGCGTAGCCCTCGAGTCCTTCAAAGCGGCCCTCCAAGAACCGGAAACCATCGCGCGATAGCCCCACGGTGGGCGCAAACTGTCGTGGTTTTGTCACGGCAGATGTCCTAGAGAAAGGACTTAGTCGTGGAGCCATCGTGACGGGTTAGCTTGAAGGGATTAAAGCGGACACAAGGACGCAAGAGAGTTTATACTAGTTCGGCCCCTTCGATGAAGGTAAAAGCCTACGTCTAGTTGTGACGGAATTGATGGGGTTTCGGTGACTAGGGAGCAAACAAGCTTCGCCTATGTCTCGAGTTGTTGTCTGTTGTCCTTAAACCGCCGCTTGGTCGTCCCCTTATATACACGGGTGACACCCGTCGGTTCACAGAGTCCCAACACTGCTCGATATTCGTATCCGGGTTGGTCTCTCCTTATTCCTAACTTACAATACAAGCTTATGTAAAATTCCCGGTTTACAGCTACAAGTCTTGAACCGGCTACGGGCCTTAGGCTCTCATCTGCCTTCTTGGGCTTTATCACTCTAGAACTACTGATGAAGTTGACCCGGCCCAGATACGCCGGTTTAGCCCAGCAGTAATATCCCCAACATGGTGTGTCTTGGCTAATGCATTGTAAAACATGTTGGTTTGAGTCTATTTGAATCAAAGATTCAAATGGAAGCTCATGTTATTAAGTCATATAAGTGCATTATCTTGTTTCACTTAAACAGCAAGGTTAAAGTGTTCTGTCATGCATGAAACCATTGCAGATGGAAAGATTGAATTTTTCTGATTAAATTTCATATATAAACCTTTGCATTTGGAGTTACAGATTAATTGCTATGAATTTTTGAAGTTTGTAGTATTTTCTAGAATTTCCTGTAAAAAATAAATACAGAAAAAACTTATTGCATCAGCCGTGCATCAGGGTGACGTCAGCAGGACAAAGGCGCCATCCCAGGTCAAACCTGACCAGTGGGTCCCGTCTATCAGTGTAACAACTAACTAACAGAGTTAGTTAGTGTTATGTTAGCACTAATCTAGGTTTAATTAGGGCCTGGGCCCACATGTCAGTGAGTCAACCCATTAACTAAATTAATTAGCGTTAACTAATGTAACACTAAACTAAATAGGGGCATGGCCCACACGTTAGTGACCCTGGGGGGTCAAACTGGGCCAAACCAAGGTCAAACTGGGTCAGCTGAGTCAAACTTGCCGATGTTTAGCCAGACGCGGCGGGGCAGTGCGGGTTTTGCACTCCGACGACCAAATGGACGGCAGAGACCTCCTACGCATAGCTGGGGGCAAGCCACATCGAGTGGTGGTAGCGGGTGGAGCTGGGGTGGCCGGAAACGTCGCCGGCGACGAGCGTTGCGGCTGCCGGAGTTCGGGCGAGGTCGAACTAGTCGCTAGGAGGCATGGCGAGGAGCGTGCGGGGGTGTTATGGGCTCCTGCGAGTGTGGTGAAGATGATGACGTGCTCGGTTGCGAGCCAACGTGGCTGTGGCCACGATGGCGACGTGCGGTGGCGGCGGCGGGTGCGGCCGAGCTTGGTGCGGTCGCTACGGTGCTCGAGAAGGCAAACGGAGAGCATGAGGAGGTAACTAAGCTCACGACGATCACGGCAGAGCAGATGGCGAGGTCGGGGATGAGCTGGTGCGGTGGTGATGGTGAAGGGGATCTTAGGCGACGGCGAGGTCGGGCAAGGCTATTGCGGTGGCTCCAGGGCAGGTGAGCGCTCGGGGCTCAGTCTGCTCGACGGAGAGGAGGACCGCGAAGCTCTTGGACACGGCAGTGCGGCGTGGGGACGACGGTGGACGCAAGAACTACGACGGTGTGGGCGAGGCAGCATCGGCCATGGTGAGGTGAGGGCGAGGGAGAGAGACAGAGGAGTGAGCGAGGTGTCTGCGAGGTTGAGGCGGCGACGTGGAGCTCGCCCAGGTGTCCAGGGGCGAGGCGGCAAGAAGGTGGCGCGGTGGTGAGCTCTCGCACGCCGGCGTCACCTCCTGCCTGCCTGCCTGGCGGGAGGAAGCAGCTAGCTGGCACGGGCCAGCACAGTGCTGGGCCGCCAGGTGGGCCGGTTGGTGGGTTGCGGCCAGGTAAGTAGTTTTCCTTTATTTTCTGTTTTCTTTTATTTCTGTAAGTTTGTGGCATTTCTAAAAATACCTAGGCATTTCCAAAATTCACCAAACTGCACATGCTCACTGTATGGAACATATCCAACATGGAACATTTTAGTTTAGGATTATTTGGACATTTAAAATATTTACTAGCATTTAAATGCCCAAATGCAAGTTACATATGATTTAATTCAATGATCTTGTGATGACCTAGAAAAATTTGAACCCATTTTATCAGAGGTTCTAACCCAAGGCAAAAAGGGTGGGCTTTTTTAGAAAGGCATTTCAGGTTCATTGAAAAAGATTTTAGAAAACCCTAGTTGTTTTCAGGGGGGTGCTGGGGGTTCTGTCATCCCCATTTCAAGTTTTTGGAAAAGTAAACATGATGCAACACTCTAATGCATGAACTAGCTAGGATGTGACAACTTTCCATCGTTCCGTTATTATGACACGCTTCATCATTGTCATATTTCTTGCATGATCATGTAGTTGACATCGTATTTGTGGCAAAGCCACCATTCATAATTCTTCATACATGTCACTCATGCATCATTGCACATCCCGGTACACCACCGGAGGCATTCACATAGAGTCATATTTTGTTCTAAGTATTGAATTGTAATTCTTGAGTTGTAAGTAAATAAAGTGTGATGATCATCATTATTAGAGCATTGTCCCAAGTGATGAAAGGATGATGGAGACTATGATTCCTCCACAAGTCGGGATGAGACTCCGGACGAAAAAAAAGAAAAAAAAGAAAAACAGGAGAAAGGCCATAAAAAAGGAAGGCCCAAAAAAAAGAAAGAAAAAGAGAGAAGGGACAATGTTACTATCCTTTTTCCACACTTGTGCTTCAAAGTAGCACCATGTTCTTCATATAGAGAGTCTCCTATGATATCATTTTCATATACTAGTGAGAACTTTTCATTATAGAACTTGGCTTGTATATTCCAATGGTGGGCTTCCTCAAAATGCCCTAGGTCTTCGTGAGCAAGCAAGTTGGATGCACACCCCCTTAGTTTCTTTTGTTGAGCTTTCATATACTTATAGCTCTAGTGCATCCGTTGCATGGCAATCCCTACTCACTCACATTTATATCTATTAATGGGCATCTCCATATCCCGTTGATACGCCTAGTTGATGTGAGACTATCTTCTCCCTTTTTTGTCTTCTCCACAACCACCATTCTATTCCACCATAGTGCTATATCCATGGCTCAAACTCATATATTGCGTGAAGATTGAAAAGGTTTGAGAACACCAAAAGTATGAAACAATTGCTTGGCTTGTCATCGGGTTTGTGCATGATTTAAATATTTTGTGTGGTGAATATAGAGCATAGCCAGACTATATGATTTTGTAGGGATAACTTTCTTTGGCCATGTTATTTTGAGAAGACATGATTTCTTAGTTAGTATGCTTGAATTATTATTATTTTTATGTCAATATTAAACTTTTATCTTGAATCTTTCGGATCTGAACATTCATGCCACAATAAAAGAAAAATTACATTGAGAAATATGTTAGGAAGCATTCCACATCAAAAATTCTTCTTTTATCATTTACCTACTCGAGGACGAGCAGGAATTAAGGTTGGGGATGCTTGATACGTCTCCAGGTATCTATAATTTTTGATTGCTCCATGCTATTATATTATCTATTTTGGATGTTAATGGGCTTTATTTTACACTTTTATATCATTTTTGGGACTAACCTACTAACCGGAGGCCAGCCCAGATTGTTGTTTTTTGGCCTATTTTAGGGTTTCCAAGAAAAGGAATATCAAATGGAGTCCAAACGGAATGAAACCTTTGGGAACGTGATTTTCTCAACAAACATGATCCAAGAGACTTGGAGTGGCCGTCAAGAAACAAGGGAGGAAGGCACGAGGCAGGGGGCGCGCCCTCCGGCCTCGTGGGCCCTCCGTTGCTCCACCAACGTACTTCTTCCTCCTATATATTGTTGGGGAACGTAGTAATTTCAAAAATTTCCTACGCACATGCAAGATCATGGTGATGCATAGCAACGAGAGGGGAGAGTGTTGTCCATGTACCCTCGTAGACCGTAAGCGGAAGCGTTAGCACAACGCGGTTGATGTAGTCGTACGTCTTCACGATCCGACCGATCAAGTACTGAACGTACGGCACCTCCGACTTCAGCACACGTTCAACCCGATGACGTCCCTCGAACTCCGATTCAGCCGAGTGTTGAGGGAGAGTTTCGTCAGCACGACGGCATGGTGACGATGTTGATGTTCTACCGACGCAGGGCTTCGCCTAAGCACCGCTATAGTATTATCGAGTTGCACCATGGTGGAGGGGGGCACCGCACACGACTAAGAGACGATCAACTTGATCAACTTGTGTGTCTAGAGGTGCCCCCCTGCCCCTGTATATAAAGGAGCAAGGGGAGAGGTGGCCAGTCTAGGAGGAGGGCGCGCCAAGGGGGAGTCCTACTCCCACCGGGAGTAGGACTCCTCCTTCCCTTGTTGGAGTAGGAGAGAAGGAAAGAGGAGGAGAGGAACAAGGAAAAGTGGGCTGCACCCCTTGTCCAATTCGGACCAGAGGGGGGGGGGTGCACGCCTCCTTCCTTTTGGCCTCTCTCCTCTATTCTCGTATGGCCCAATAAGGCCCATATACTCCCCGGCGAATTCTCGTAACTCTCCGGTACTCCGAAAAATACCCGAATCACTCGGAACCTTTCCGAAGTCCGAATATAGTCGTCCAATATATCGATCTTTACGTCTCGACCATTTCGAGACTCCTCGTCACGTCACCGATCTCCTCTGGGACTCCGAACTCCTTCGTTACATCAGAACATATAAACTCATAATATAACTGTCATCGTAGCGTTAAGCGTGCGGAACCTACGGGTTCGAGAACTATGTAGACATGACCGAGACACGTCTCCGGTCAATAACCAATAGCAGAACCTGGATGCTCATATTGGCTCCTACATATTCTACGAAGATCTTTATCGGTCAGACCGCATAACAACATACGTTGTTTCCTTTGTCATCGGTATGTTACTTTCCCGAGATTCGATCATCGGCATCTCAATACCTAGTTCAATATTGTTACCGGCAAGTTTCTTTACTCATTCCGTAATACATCATCCCGCAACTAACTTATTACTTGCAATGCTTGCAAGGCTTAGGTGATGTGCATTACCGAGAGGGCCCAGAGATACCTCTCCGACAATCGGAGTGACAAATCCTAATCTCGAAATACGCCAACCCAACAAGTACCTTCGGAGACACCTGTAGAGCACCTTTACAATCACCCAGTTACGTTGTGACGTTTGGTAGCACACAAAGTGTTCCTCCGGTAAACGGGAGTTGCATAATCTCATAGTCATAGGAAGATGTATAAGTCATGAAGAAAGCAATAGCAATAAACTAAACGATCAAGTGCTATGCTAACGGAATGGGTCAAGTCAATCACATCATTCTCCTAATGATGTGATCCCGTTAATCAAATGACAACTCATGTCTATGGTTAGGAAACATAACCATCTTTGATCAACGAGCTAGTCAACTAGAGGCATACTAGTGACACTCTGTTTGTCTATGTATTCACACATGTATTATGTTTCCGGTTAATACAATTCTAGCATGAATAATAAACATTTATCATGATATAAGGAAATAAATAATAGCTTTATCATTGCCTCTAGGGCATATTTCCTTCAGTCTCCCACTTGCACTAGAGTCAATAATCTAGTTCACATCACCATGTGATTTAATACCAATAGTTCACATCACCATGTGATTAACACCCATAGTTCACATTGACATGTGACCAACACCCAAAGGGTTACTAGAGTCAATAATCTAGTTCACATCGCTATGTGATTAACACCCAAAGAGTACTAAGGTGTGATCATGTTTTGCTTGTGAGAGAAGTTTAGTCAACGGGTCTGCCATAATCAGATCCGTACGTATTTTGCAAATTTCTATGTCAACAATGCTCTGCACGGAGCTACACTAGCTAATTGCTCCCACTTTCAATATGTATCCAGATTGAGACTTAGAGTCATCTGGATCAGTGTCAAAACTTGCATCGATGTAACCCTTTACGACGAACCTTTTGTCACCTCCATAATCGAGAAACATATCCTTATTCCACTAAGGATAATTTTGACCAATGTCCAATGATCTACTCCTAGATCACTATTGTACTCCCTTGCCAAACTCAGGGCAGGGTATACAAGAGGTCTGGTACACAGCATGGCATACTTTATAGAACCTATGGCTGAGGCATAGGGAATGACTTTCATTCTCTCTCTATCTTCTGCCGTGGTCGGGTTTTGAGTCTTACTCAACTTCACACCTTTGTAACACAGGCAAGAACTCCTTCTTTGACTGTTCCATTTTGAACTACTTCAAAATCTTGTCAAGGTATGTACTCATTGAAAATCTTATCAAGCATCTTGATCTATCTCTATAGATCTTGATGCTCAATATGTAAGTAGCTTCACCGAGGTCTTTCTTTGAGAAACTCCTTTCAAACATTCCTTTATGCTTTGCAGAATAAATCTACATTATCTCCGATCAACAATATGTCATACACATATACTTATCAGAAATGTTGTAGTGCTCCCACTCACTTTCTTGTAAAAACAGGCTTCACCGCAAGTCTGTATAAAACTATATGCTTTGATCAACTTATCAAAGCGTATATTCCAACTCCGAGATGCTTGCACCAGTCCATAGATGGATCGCTGGAGCTTGCATATTTTGTTAGTACCTTTAGGATTGACAAAACCTTCTGGTTGCATCATATACAACTCTTCTTTAATAAATCCATTAAGGAATGCAGTTTTGTTTATCCATTTGCCAGATTTCATAAAATGTGGCAATTGCTAACATGATTCGGACAGACTTAAGCATAGATACGAGTGAGAAACTCTCATCGTAGTCAACACCTTAAACTTGTCGAAAACCTTTTTGCGACAATCTTAGCTTTGTAGATAGTAACACTACTATAAGCGTCTGTCTTCCTCTTGCAGATCCATTTAATCTCAATGGCTCGCCAATCATTGGGCAAGTCAATCAAAGTCCATACTTTGTTCTCATACATGGATCTCATCTCAGATTTCATGTCCTCAAGCCATTTCATGGAATCTGGGCTCATCATCACTTCCTCATAGTTCGTAGGTTCGTCATGGTCAAGTAACATGATCTCCAGAATAGGATTACCGTACCACTCTGGTGCGGATCTCACTCTGGTTTACCTACGAGGTTCGGTAGTAACTTGATCTAAAGTTACATGACCATCATCATTAGCTTCCTCACTAATTGGTGTAGGAGTCACAGAAACAGATTTCTGTGATGAACTACTTTCCAATTAGGGAGCAGGTACAGTTACCTCATCAAGTTCCACTTTCCTCCCACTCACTTCTTTCAAGAGAAACTCCTTCTCTAGAAAGGATCCATTCTCAGCAACAAATAGCTTGCCTTCGGATCACTGATAGAAGGTGTACCCAACAGTTACTTTTGGGTATCCTACGAAGACGCACTTCTTCGATTTGGGTTTGAGCTTATCAAGATGAAACTTTTTCACATAAGCATCGCAACCCCAAACTTTAAGAAGCGACAGCTTAGGTTTCTTGCTAAACCACAGTTCTTACGGTGTCGTCTCAACGGATTTAGATGGTGCCCTTTTAATGTGAATGCATCTGTCTCTAATGCATAACCCCAAATCAATAGTGGTAAATCGGTAAGAGACATCATAGATTGTACTATATCAAATAAAGTATGGTTATGACGTTCGAACACACCATTACGCTGTGGTGTTCCAGGTGTCATGAGTTTTGTGAAACAATTCCACATTGTTTTAATTGAAGGCCAAACTCATAACTCAAATATTCGCCTCTGCGATCAGATCGTAGAAACTTTATTTTCTTGTTACAATGATACTTCACTCTGAAATTCTTTGAACTTTTCAAATGTTTCAGACTTACGTTTCTTCAAGTAGATATACCCATATCTACTCAAATCATTTGTGAATGTCAGAAAAATAACGATACCCGCCGCGAGCCTCAACACTCATCGGACCTCATACATCAGTATGTATTATATCCAATAAGTCAGTTGCTCGCTCCATTGTTCTAGAGAACGGAGTCTTAGTCATCTTTGCCCATGAGGCATGGTTCGCAAGCATCAACTGGTTCATAATCAAGTGATTCCAAAAGCCCATCAGCATGGATTTTCTTCATGCGCTTTACACCAATATGACCTAAATGGCAGTGCCACAAATAAGTTGCACTATCATTATTAACTTTGCATCTTTTGGTTTCAATATTATGAATATGTGTATCACTACGATCGAGATCCAACGAACCATTTTCATTGGGTGTGTAACCATATAAGGTTTTATTCATGTAAACAGAACAACAATTTATTCTCTTACTTAAATGAATAACCGTATTGCAATAAACATGATCAAATCATATTCATGCTCAACGCAAACACCAAATAACACTTATTTAGGTTCAACACTAATCCTGAAAGTATAGGGAGTGTGCGATGATGATCATATCAATCTTGGAACCACTTCCAACAAACATCGTCACTTCACCCTTAACTAGTCTCTGTTCATTCTGCAACTCCCGTTTCGAGTAACTACTCTTAGCAACTGAACCAGTATCAAATACCGAGGGGTTGCTACGAACACTAGTAAAATACACATCAATAATCTGTATATCAAATATACCTTTGTTCCCTTTGCCATCCTTCTTATCCGCCAAATACTTCGGGCAGTTCCGCTTCTATTGACCAATCCCTTTGAAGTAGAAGCACTTAGTCTCGGGCTTAGGACCAGACTTGGGCTTCTTCACTTGAGAAGCAACTTGCTTGCCGTTCTTATTGAAGTTCCCCTTCTTCCCTTTGCCCTTTTCTTGAAACTAGTGGTCTTGTCTACAATCAACACTTGATATTTTTCTTGATTTCTACCTTCGTTGATTTCAGCATTACGAAGAGCTTGGGAATCGTTTCCATTATCCCTTGCATATCATAGTTCATCATGAAGTTCTACTAACTTGGTGATGGTGACTAGAGAATTCTGTCAATTACTATCTTATCTGGAAGATTAACTCCCACTTGATTCAAGCGATTGTAATACCCAGACAATCTGAGCACATGCTCAATGCTTGAGCTATTCTCCTCCATCTTTTAGCTATAGAACTTGTTGGAGACTTCATATCTCTCAACTCGGGTTTTTACTTGAAATATTAACTTCAACTCCTGGAACATCTCATATGTTCCATGACGATCAAAACGTCTTTGAAGTCCCGATTCTAAGACATTAAGCATGGTGCACTAAACTATCAAGTAGTCATCATATTGAGCTAGCCAAATGTTCAGAACGTCTGCATCTGCTCGTGTGCAGCAATCAGGATAATCCTCAGATCACGGATCCAATCCGCATCATTGCTACTAACATTTTTCAACCTAGTTTTCTCTAGGAACATATAAAAACTAAACGGGGAGCAACATCGCGAGCTATTGATCTACAACATAGATATGCTAATACTACCAGGAATAAGTTCATGATAAACTAAAGTTCAATTAATCATATTACTTAAGAACTCCCACTTGGATAGACATCCCTCTAATCATCTAAGTGATCACGTGATCCAAATCAACTAAACCATAACCGATCATCACGTGAAATGGAGTAGTTTTCAATGGTGAACATGACTATGTTGATCATATCTACTATATGATTCACGCTCGACCTTTCGGTCTCAGTGTTCCGAGGCCATATCTGCATATGCTAGGCTCGTCAAGTTTAACCTGAGTATTCTGCGTGTGCAAAACTGGCTTGCACCCGTTGTAGATGGACGTAGAGCTTATCACACCCGATCATCACGTGGTGTCTGGGCACGACGAACTTTGGCAACGGTGCATACTCAGAGAGAACACTTTTTATCTTGAAATTTAGTGAGAGATCATCTTATAATGCTACCGTCAATCAAAGCAAGATAAGATGCATAAAAGATAAACATCACATGCAATCAAAATCTGTGGCATGATATGGCCATCATCATCTTGTGCCTTTGATCTCTATGTCCAAAGCACCGTCATGATCTCCATCGTTACCAGCATGACACCATGATCTCCATCATCTTGATCTATATCAATGTGTCGTCACATGGTCGTCTCGCCAACTATTGCTCTTGTAACTATTGCTATCGCATAGCGATAAAGTAAAGCAATTATTTGGCACTTGCATCTTATGCCATAAAGAGACAACCAACAAAAACATGATCATCTCATACAACAACTTATATCTCATCACGTCTTGACCATATCACATCACAACATGCCCTGCAAAAACAAGTTAGACGTCCTCTACTTTGTTGTTGCAAATTTTACGTGGCTGCTACGGGCTTAGCAAGAACCGTTCTTACCTACGCATCAAAACCACAATGATAGTTTGTCAAGTTGGTGCTGTTTTAACCTTCGTAAGGACCGGGCGTAGCCACACTCGGTTCAACTAAAGTTGGAGAAACTGACACCCGCCAGCCACTTGTGTGCAAAGCACGTCGGTAGAACCAGTCTCGCGTAAGCATACGCGTAATGTCGGTCCGGGCCGCTTCATCCAACAATACCGCCGAACCAAACTATGACATGCTAGTAAGCAGTATGACTTATATCGCCCACAACTCACTTGTGTTCTACTCGTGCATATGACATCTACGCATAAAACCTGGCTCGGATGCCACTCTTGGGGAACGTAGTAATTTCAAAAATTTCCTACGCACATGCAAGATCATGGTGATGCATAGCAACGAGAGGGGAGAGTGTTGTCCATGTACCCTCGTAGACCGTAAGAGGAAGCGTTAGCACCACGCGGTTGATGTAGTCGTACGTCTTCACGATCCGACCGATCAAGTACCGAACGTACGGCACCTCCGAGTTCAGCACACGTTCAGCCCGATGACGTCCCTTGAACTCCGATCCAGCCAAGTGTTGAGGGAGAGTTTCATCAGCACGACGGCATGGTGACAATGTTGATGTTCTACCGACGCAGGGCTTCGCCTAAGCATCGCTATAGTATTATCGAGTTGGACTATGGTGGAGGGGGGCACCACACACGACTAAGAGACGATCAACTTGATCAACTTGTGTGTCTAGAGGTGCCCCCCTGCCCCTGTATATAAAGGAGCAAGGGGAGAGGTCGCCGGCCTAGGAGGAGGGCGCGCCAAGGGGGAGTCCTACTCCCACCGGGAGTAGGACTCCTCCTTCCCTTGTTGGAGTAGAAGAGAAGGGAAGAGGGGGAGAGGAACAAGGAAAAGTGGGCTGCGCCCCTTGTCTAATTCGGACCAGAGGGGGGGGGGGTAAGCGCCTCCTTCCTTTTGGCCTCTCTCCTCTATTCCCGTATGGCCCAATAAGGCCCATATACTTCCCGGCGAATTCCCGTAACTGTCCGGTACTCCGAAAAATACCCGAATCACTCGGAACCTTTCCGGAGTCTGAATATAGTCGTTCAATATATTGATCTTTACGTCTTGGCCATTTCGAGACTCCTTGTCATGTCCCCGATCTCATCCGAGACTCCGAACTCCTTCGGAACATCAAAACATATAAACTCATAATATAACTGTCATCGTAGCGTTAAGCGTGCGGAACCTACGGGTTCGAGAACTATGTAGACATGACCGAGACAGGTCTCCGGTCAAGAACCAATAGCGGAACATGGATGCTCATATTTGCTCCTACATATTCTACAAAGATCTTTATCGGTCAGACCGCATAACAACATACGTTGTTCCCTTTGTCATCGGTATGTTACTTGCCCGAGATTCGATCGTCGGCATCTCAATACCTAGTTCAATCTCGTTACCGGCAAGTCTCTTTACTCGTTCCGTAATACATCATCCTGCAACTAACTTATTACTTGCAATGCTTGCAAGGCTTAGGTGATGTGCATTACCGAGAGGGCCCAGAGATACCTCTCCGACAATCGGAGTGACAAATCCTAATCTTGAAATACGCCAACCCAACAAGTACCTTCGAAGACACCTGTAGAGCACCTTTATAATCACCCAGTTTCATTGTGACGTTTGGTACCACACAAGGTGTTCCTCCGGTAAACGGGAGTTGCATAATCTCATAGTCATAGGAACATGTATAAGTCATGAAGAAAGCAATAGCAATAAACTAAACGATCAAGTGCTATGCTAACGGAATGGGTCAAGTCTATCACATCATTCTCCTAATGATGTGATCCCATTAATCAAATGACAACTCATGTCTATGGTTAGGAAACATAACCATCTTTGATCAACGAGCTAGTCAACTAGAGGCATGCTAGTGACACTTTGTTTGTCTATGTATTCACACATGTATTATGTTTCCGGTTAATACAATTCTAGCATGAATAAAAAACATTTATCATGATATAAGGAAATTAATAATAACTTTATCATTGCCTCTAGGGCATATTTCCTTCATATATATCCACGTACCCCCCAAACATCCTGGAGCACCATGAAAACCTAATTCCACCGCCGCAACCTTCTGTACTCGAAAGATCCCATCTCAGGGCCTTTTTCGGAGCTCCACCGGAGGGGGAATTGATCATGGAGGGCCTCTACATCAACTCCATGGCCTCTCCGGTGATGTGTGAGTAGTTTACTTTAGACCTACGGGTCGATAGTTATTAGCTAGATGGCTTCTTCTCTCTCTTTGGATCTCAATACAAAGTTGTCCCTCGATTCTCTTGGAGATCTATTCGATGTAATCTTCTTTTGCGGTGTGTTTGTCGAGATCCGATGAATTGTGGGTTTATGATCCAGATTATCTATGAACAATATTTGATTCTCCTCTGAATTCTTTTATGTATGATTGGTTTATCTTTGCAAGTCTCTTCGAATTATCAGTTTGGTTTGGCCTACTAGATTGATCTTTCTTGCAATGGGAGAAGTGCTTAGCTTTGGGTTCAATCTTGCGGTGTTCGATCCCAGTGATAGAAAGGGAGCCGATACGTATTGTATTGTTGCCATCGAGGATAAAAAGATGGGGTTTATATCATATTGCATGAGTTTATCCCTCTACATCATGTCATCTTTCTTAAAGCATTACTCTATTCTTATGAACTTAATACTCTAGATGCATGCTGGATAGCGATCGATGTGTTGAGTAATAGTAGTAGATGCAGAATCGTTTTGGTCTACTTGTCTCGGACGTGATGCCTATATGCATGATCATACCTAGATATTCTCATAACTTTGCTCAATTCTATCAATTGCTCGACATTAATTCGTTTACCCATCGTAATACTTATGCTCTTGAGAGAAGCCACTAGTGAAACCTATGTCCCCCGGGTCTATCTTTTATCATATTAATCTTTCAATACTTAGTTATTTCCTTTGTATTTTATTTTACTTTGCATTTTTATTTCTCTTTATCATAAAAATATGATACGTCTCCAACGTATCTATAATTTTTGATTGCTCCATGCTATATTATCTATTGTTTTGGACATTATTGGGCTTTATTACCCACTTTTATATTATTTTTGGGACTAACCTATTAACCGGAGGCCCAGCCCAGAATTGCTGTTTTTTGCCTATTTCAGAGTTTCACAGAAAAGGAATATCAAACAGAGTCCAAACGGAATGAAACCTTCGGGAACATAATTTTCAGAACGAACATGATCCAGGAGACTTGGACCCTACGTCAAGAAATAAAGGAGGAAGCCATGAGGTAGG
>NC_041388.1:421253750-421291101 GCF_002162155.2 Triticum dicoccoides | reverse complement strand
TCCACCCTCGTGGGCCCCCTGTTGCTCCACCGACGTACTCCTTCCTCCTATATATACCTACGTACCCCCAAACGATCAGATATGGAGCCAAAACCCTAATTCCACCGCCGTAACTTTATGTATCCACGAGATCCCATCTTGGGGCCTATTCCAGAGCTCCGCCGGAGGGGGCATCCATCACGGAGGGCTTCTACATCAACACCATAGCCTCTCTGATGAAGTGTGAGTAGTTTAATTCAGACTTTCGGGTCCATAGTTATTAGCTAGATGGCTTCTTCTCTCTTTCTGGATCTCAATACAATGTTCTCCCCCTCTCTTGTGGAGATCTATTCGATGTAATCTTCTTTTGCGGTGTGTTTGTTGAGATCGATGAATTGTGGGTTTATGATCAAGATTATCTATGAACAATATTTGAATCTTCTCTGAATTCTTTTATGTATGATTGGTTATCTTTGCAAGTCTCTTCGAATTATCAGTTTGGTTTGGCCTACTAGATTGATCTTTCTTGTGATGGGAGAAGTGCTTAGCTTTGGGTTCAATCTTGTGGTGTCCTTTCCCAGTGACAGTAGGGGCAGCAAGGCACGTATTGTATTGTTGCCATCGAGGATAACAAGATGGGTTTTTTATCATATTGCATGATTTATCCCTCTACATCATGTCATCTTGCTTAAGGCGTTACTCTGTTTTCATGAACTTACTACTCTAGATGCATGCTGGATAGCGGTCGATGAGTGGAGTAATAGTAGTAGATGCAGGCAGGAGTCGGTCTACTTATCTCGGACGTGATGCCTATATACATGATTATACCTAGATATTCTCATAACTATGCTCAATTCTGTCAATTTCTCAACAGTAATTCGTTCACCCACCGTAAAATACTTATGCTCTTGAGAGAAGCCACTAGTGAAACCTATGGCCCCCGGGTCTATCTTCATCATATTAATCTTCCAATACTTAGTTATTTCCTTTGCTTTTTATTTTGCTTTTATTTTACTTTGCATCTTTATCACAAAAATACCAAAAATATTATTCTATCATATCTATCAGATCTCACTCTCGTAAGTGACCATGAAGGGATTGACAACCCCTTATCGCATTGGTTGCGAGGAGTTATTTGTTTTGTGCAGGTACGAGGGACTCGCCACTACTAGGGAAAACCCTTGTAGTAGCGCGGGTAATTGCCTAGTAGTAGCGAGGGGGACTGCGCTACTGCTAGGGCGCTACAACTAACTTTTAGCAGTAGCGTGGGTGGCACCCGCGCTACTGCTACTTGTAGTAGTAGTAGCGCGGTTGCCACCCGCGCTACTACTACTTAGTGATAGAGTGTGTCAAGGCCCCGCGCTACTACTAACTAATTGAGAATTAAAAAAAATTCATCCATGGCGGCTGCTTTTGCTGGGCATCGTCCTCTCCATCCATGGCTGCTACTGGTCCTGGAGGGGATGAAGTTGTCTGTGGTGTTGGTGATTCCCCACCCAACTTGTGCCCGCACCTCTCGTGTACTGCTGCTACAAGATAAGAGAAAATTATTAGAAAGAGGAATAGAGAGATAGAGAGAAGTAGGAGGAGGAACTCACCGGTGGCCGCCGGAGTTGGAGCCGACGCCTGAAACCCTAGATGAAGCTCGGTGACCTGGTGCTGCTTGTCGTGGGACCCTTGACCCGGCGAGGAGGTGCAAGTGGCTGCGTCCATGGCGGATCTGGTCGCCGCCATGAATGACGCTTTGCTGGTTTTCGTCTCCTTCCACCAGCGGAGAAGAAGGAGCTTGGAGGGGGAGGGGAGGGGTCTGCAGTGCCGCCGAGGATGGAGGATGGAGGGGGAGGGGAGGGGGAGAGGAGGTCGCCGGATTTGTGAGTGCCGCCGAGGTGCGAGGCCGGCAGTGGCAGTGGGTGAGGAAGGGAATGGTGAGTGGGAGGAGAAGGGGAATCAGAAGAGTGTGGGTTTGGATTTGTGCCTCGGCACGCTATGTGTACGTATGTCTTGGTGGGTCGATAGTAGTAGGGCAGGTTTATACCCCTCGCTACTACTATGGCATGTCCCGGGTGGGCACGGTAGAGACCACTTAGTAGTAGCGAGGGTTATAAACCCGCGCTACTACTATCGACTTAGTAGTAGCGCGGGTTTATACCCCTCGCTACTACTATAGCATGTTCCGGGGGCGCACGGCAGAGACCACTTAGTAGTAGCCAGGGTTAAAAACCCGCGCTACTACTATCAACTTAGTAGTAGCGAGGGGTAAAAACCCACGCTACTAGTAAGTAGCAGTAGCGAGGGTTATAAACCCTCGCTACTAGTAAGCGTCTGCCTATAAGCTTTTCCCTAGTAGTGCGCGCATAGCCTCCTACTGGATTGATACCTTGGTTCTCAAAAACTGAGGGAAATACTTACGCTACTTTGCTGCATCATCATTTCCTCTTCAAGGAAATCCAATGCAGTGCCCAAGAGGTAGCAAAATACCAAAAATATTATCTTACCGTATCTATCAGATCTCACTCTCGTAAGTGACCGAGAAGGGCTTGACAACCCCTTTATCGCGTTGGTTGCGAGGTTCTTATTTGTTTGTGTAGGTGCGTGTGACTTGAGCGTGATCTCCTACTGGATTGATACCTTGGTTCTCAAAAACTAAGGGAAATACTTACGCTACTTTGCTGCATCACCCTTTCCTCTTCAAAGGAAAACCAACGCAGTGCTCAAGAGGTAGCAGAGCCTTGCTGAAATTAAGCAATTTGAGGAAATTGTACGCAAGCAAGGAAGGCACCGGAAGAATCAAGGTGTTGGTTTTGAACGAAAGTTCAATGCCAGTGGAGTTGAGTGGGAAGAAGATCAATACCCCAAGACGAAGTTTGTTCCTCAACAAGAGAAGTATGATCCTACTTTCTCCAAAGGAACACAAGCTCATGATGATCTTCTTGAAGGAAATATGACCTAGAGGCAACAATAATGTTATTATTTTATTTCCTTATATCATGATAAATGTTTATTATTCATGCTAGAATTGTATTATCCCGAAACATAATACTTGTGTGAATACATAGACAAACTAAACGTCACTAGTATGCCTCTACTTGACTAGCTCATTAATCAAAGATGGTTATGTTTCCTAAACCATAGACATGTGTTGTCATTTGATTAACGGGATCACATTATTAGGAGAATGATGTGATTGACATGACCCATTCCATTAGCTTAGCACCCGATCGTTTAGTATGTTGCTATTGCTTTCTTCATAAGTTATACATGTTCCGATGACTATGAGATTATGCAACTCCCGTTTGCCAGAGGAACACTTTGTGTGCTACCAAACGTCACAACGTAACTGGGTGATTATAAAGGTGTTCTACAGGTGTCTCCAAAGGTACATGTTGGGTTGGCGTATTTCGAGATTAGGATTTGTCACTCCGATTGTCGGAGAGGTATCTCTGGGCCCTCTCGGTAATGCACATCACCTAAGCCTTGCAAACCATACAACTAATGAGTTAGTTGCGAGATGATGTATTACGGAACAAGTAAAGAGACTTGCCGGCAACGAGATTGAACTAGGTATTGGGATACCGACGATCGAATCTCGGGCAAGTAACATACCGATGACAAAGGGAACAACGTATGTTGTTATGCGATCTAACCGATAAAAGATCTTCGTAGAATATGTGGGAGCCAATATGAGCATCCAGGTTCTGCTATTGGTTATTGACCGAAGACGTGTCTTGATCATGTCTACATTGTTCTCGAACCTGTAGGGTCCGCACGCTTAAGGTTTCGATGACAGTTATATTACGAGTTTATTAGTTTTGATGTACCAAAGTTAGTTCAGAGTCCCGGATATTATCACGGACATAACGAGGAGTCTCGAAATGGTCGAGACATAAAGATTGATATATTGGACGACTATATTCGGACACCGGGAGTGTTCCGGGGAAGTTTCGGATAAAACGGAGTACTAGGGGGTTACCGGAACCCCCCGGGGGGTTAATGGGCCTCATGGGCCTAAAGTGGAGAAGAGGAGGGGCGGCCAGGGCAGGCCGCGCGCCCCCTCCCCCTCTAGTCTGAATTGGACAAGGAGGGAGGGGCGGCGCCCCCCCCCCCCTTTCCATCCTCTCCTCTCTCCCTTCCTCCCCCCTCTCCTACTTGGGCAAGGAAAAGGAGGGAGTCCTACTCCCGGTAGGAGTAGGACTCCTCCCTGGCGCGCCTCATCATGGCCGCCCGCCCCTCCCCCTTGCTCCTTTATATACGGGGGCAGGGGGGCACCTCTAGACACAACAATTGATCCTTGAGATCTCTTAGCCGTGTGCGGTGCCCCTCTCCACCATAATCCTCGATAATATTGTAGCGGTGCTTAGGCGAAGCCCTGCGACGGTAGAACATCAACATCGTCACCATGCCGTCGTGCTGACGGAACTCTTCCCCGACACTTTGCTGGATCGGAGTCCGGGGATCGTCATCGAGCTGAATGTGTGCTAGAACTCGGAGGTGCCGTAGTTTCGGTGCTTGATCGGTCGGGTCGTGAAGACGTACGACTACATCAACCGCGTTGTTATAACGCTTCCGCTTTCGGTCTACGAGGATACGTGGACAACACTCTCCCCTCTTGTTGCTATGCATCACCATGATCTTGTGTGTGCGTAGGAATTTTTCTGAAATTACTACGTTCCCCAATAGTGGTATCAGAGCCTAGGTTTTATGTGTTGATGTTATATGCACGAGTAGAACACAAGTGAGTTGTGGGCGATATAAGTCATACTGCTTACCAGCATGTCATACTTTGGTTCGGCGGTATTGTTGGATGAAGCGGCCCGGACCGACATTACGCGTACGCTTACGGGAGACTGGTTCTACCGACGTGCATTGCACACAGGTGGCTAGCGGGTGTCAGTTTCTCCAACTTTAGTTGAACCAAGTGTGGCTACGCCCGGTCCTTGCGAAGGTTAAAACAGCACCAACTTGACAAACTATCGTTGTGGTTTTGATGCGTAGGTAAGATTGGTACTTGCTTAAGCCCGTAGCAGCCACGTAAAACTTGCAACAAACAAAGTAGAGGATGTCTAACTTGTTTTTGCAGGGCATGTTGTGATGTGATATGGTCAAGACATGATGCTAAATTTTATTGTATGAGATGATCATGTTTTGTAACCGAGTTATCGGCAACTGGCAGGAGCCATATGGTTGTCGCTTTATTGTATGCAATGCAATCGCGCTGTAATGCTCTACTTTATCACTAAGCGGTAGCGATAGTCGTGGAAGCATAAGATTGGCAAGACGACAACGATGCAACAATGGAGATCAAGGTGTCGCGCCGGTGACGATGGTGATCATGACGGTACTTCAGAGATGGAGATCACAAATACAAGATGATGATGGTCATATCATATCACTTATATTGATTGCATGTGATGTTTATCTTTTATGCATCTTATCTTGCTTTGATTGACGGTAGCATTATAAGATGATCTCTCACTAAATTTCAAGATAAAAGTGTTCTCCCTGAGTATGCACCGTTGCCAAAGTTCATCGTGCCCAGACACCACGTGATGATCGGGTGTGATAAGCTCTACGTCCATCTACAACGAGTGCAAGCCAGTTTTTGCACACGCAGAATACTCAGGTTAAACTTGACGAGCCTAGCATATGCAGATATGGCGTCAGAACATTGAGACCGAAAGGTCGAGCGTGAATCATATAGTAGATATGATCAACATAGCAATGTTCACCATTGAAAACTACTCCATTTCACGTGATGATCGGTTATGGTTTAGTTGATTTGGATCACGTAATCACTTAGAAGATTAGAGGGATGTCTTTCTAAGTGGGAGTTCTTAAATAATATGATTAATTGAACTTAAATTTATCATGAACTTAGTACCTGATAGTATCTTGCTTGTTTATGTTTGATTGTAGATAGATGGCCCGTGCTGTTGTTCCATTGAATTTTAATGCGTTCCTTGAGAAAGCAAAGTTGAAAGATGATGGTAGCAATTACATGGACTGGGTCCGTAACTTGAGGATTATCCTCATTGCTGCACAGAAGAATTACGTCCTGGAAGCACCGCTGGGTGCCAGGCCTACTGCTGGAGCAACACCAGATGTTATGAACGTCTGGCAGAGCAAAGCTGATGACTACTCGATAGTTCAGTGTGCCATGCTTTACAGCGTAGAATCGGGACTTCAACGACGTTTTGAACGTCATGGAACATATGAGATGTTCCAGGAGTTGAAGTTAATATTTCAAGCAAATGCCCGGATTGAGAGATATGAAGTCTCCAATAATTTTTATAGCTGCAAGATGGAGGAGAACAGTTCTGTCAGTGAGCATATACTCAAAATGTCTGGGTATAATAATCACTTGATTCAATTGGGAGTTAATCTTCCATATGATTGCGTCATTGACAGAATTCTCCAATCACTACCACCTAGCTACAAGAGCTTCGTGATGAACTATAATATGCAAGGGATGAATAAGACTATTCCCGAGCTCTTCGCAATGCTGAAAGCTGCGGAGGTAAAAATCAAGAAGGAGCATCAAGTGTTGATGGTCAACAAGACCACTGGTTTCAAGAAAAAGGGCAAAGGGAAGAAGAAGGGGAACTTCAAGAAGAACAGCAAGCAAGTTGCTACTCAAGAGAAGAAACCCAAATCTGGACCTAAGCCTGAAACTGAGTGCTTCTACTACAAGCAGACTGGTCACTGGAAGCGGAACTGCCCGAAGTATTTGGCGGATAAGAAGGATGGCAAGGTGAACAAAGGTATATGTGATATACATGTTATTGATGTGTACCTTACTACAGCTCGCAGTAGCACCTGGGTATTTGATACTGGTTCTGTTGCTAATATTTGCAACTCGAAACAGGGACTACGGATTAAGCGAACACTGGCGAAGGACGAGGTGACGATGCGCGCGGGAAATGGTTCCAAAGTCGATGTGATCGCGGTCGGCACGCTACCTCTACATCTACCATCGGGATTAGTATTATACCTAAATAATTGTTATTTGGTGCCAGCGTTGAGCATGAACATTATATCTGAATCTTGTTTAATGCGAGACTGTTATCCATTTAAATCAGAGAATAATGGTTGTTCTATTTATATGAGTAATATCTTTTATGGTCATGCACCCTTGAAGAATGGTCTTTTTTTGATGAATCTCGATAGTAGTGATACACATATTCATAATGTTGAAACCAAAAGATGTAGAGTTGATAATGATAGTGCAACTTATTTGTGGCACTGCCGTTTAGGTCATATCGGTATAAAACACATGAAGAAACTCCATACTGATGGACTTTTGGAATCACTTTATTATGAATCACTTGGTACTTGCGAACCGTGCCTCATGAGCAAGATAACTAAAACACCGTTCTCCGGTACTATGGAGAGAGCAATAGATTTGTTGGAAATCATACATACAGATGTATGTGGTCCAATGAATGTTGAAGCTCGTGGCGGATATCGTTATTTTCTCACCTTCACAGATGATTTAAGCAGATATGGGTATATCTATTTAATGAAACAGAAGTCTGAAACATTTGAAAAGTTCAAGGAATTTCAGAGTAAAGTTGAAAATCATCATAACAAGAAAATAAAGTTTCTATGATCTGATCGTGGAGGAGAATATTTGAGTTACGAGTTTGGTCTACATTCGAAACAATGAGGAATAGTTTTGCAACTCACGCCACCCGGAACACCACAGCGTAATGGTGTGTCCGAACATCGTAATCGTACTTTACTTGATATGGTGCGATCTATGATGTCTCTTATAGATTTACCGCTATCGTTTTGGGGTTATGCTTTAGAGACGGCCGCATTCACGTTAAATAGGGCACCATCAAATCCGTTGAGACGACGCCTTATGAACTCTGGTTTGGCAAGAAACCAAAGTTGTCATTTCTGAAAGTTTGGGGCTGCGATGCTTATGTGAAAAAACTTCAACCTAATAAGCTCGAACCCAAATCGGAGAAATGTGTCTTCATAGGATACCCAAAGGAGACTATTGGGTACACCTTCTATCACATATCCGAAGGCAATACATTTGTCGCTAAGAATGGATCCTTTCTAGAGAAGGAGTTTCTCTCGAAAGAAGTGAGTGGGAGGAAAGTAGAACTTGATGAGGTAACTGTACCTGCTCCCTTATTGGAAAGTAGT
Organism: Triticum dicoccoides; assembly: GCF_002162155.2. NCBI lineage: Eukaryota > Viridiplantae > Streptophyta > Magnoliopsida > Poales > Poaceae > Triticum > Triticum dicoccoides. The sequence goes on along the minus strand of NC_041388.1, from coordinate 421,282,968 downwards.
ACATCACAGAAACCGGTTTCTGTGACACCTACACCAATTAGCGAGGAAGCTAATGATAATGATCATGAAACTTCAGAACAAGTTACTACCGAACCTTGTAAATCAACCAGAGTAAGATTCGCACCAGAGTGGTACGGTAATCCTGTTCTGGAAGTCATGCTACTAGATCATGATGAACCTACGAACTATGAAGAAGCGATGGTGAGCCCAGATTCCGCAAAATGGCTTGAAGCCATGAAATCTGAGATGGGATCCATGTATGAGAACAAAGTGTGGACTTTGGTTGACTTGCCCAATGATAGGCAAGCAATTGAGAATAAATGGATCTTCAAGAAGAAGACTGACGCTGACGGTAATATTACTGTCTTCAAAGCTCGACTTGTCGCAAATGGTTTTCGACAAGTTCAAGGGATTGACTACGATGAGACCTTCTCACCCGTAGCGATGCTTAAGTCTGTCCGAATCATGTTAGCAATTGCCACATTTTATGATTTTGAAATTTGGCAGATGGATGTCAAAACTGCATTCCTGAATGGATTTCTGGAAGAAGAGTTGTATATGATGCAGCCGGAAGGTTTTGTCGATCCAAAGGGAGCTGACAAAGTGTGCAAGCTCCAGCGATCCATTTATGGACTGGTGCAAGCCTCTCGGAGTTGGAATAAACGCTTTGATAGTGTGATCAAAGCATTTGGTTTTGTACAGACTTTTGGAGAAGCCTGTATTTACAAGAAAGTGAGTGGGAGCTCTGTAGCATTTCTGATATTATATGTAGATGACATATTACTAATCGGAAATGATATAGAATTTCTGGATAGCATAAATGGATACTTGAATAAGAGTTTTTCAATGAAAGACCTCGGTGAAGCTGCTTACATATTGGGCATTAAGATCTATCGAGATAGATCAAGACGCTTAATTGGACTTTCACAAAGCACATACCTTGACAAAGTTTTGAAGAAGTTCAAAATGGATCAAGCAAAGAAAGGATTCTTGCTTGTGTTACAAGGTGTGAAATTGAGTAAGACTCAATGCCCGACCAATGCAGAAGATAGAGAGAAAATGAAAGATGTTCCCTATGCTTCAGCCATAGGCTCTATCATGTATGCAATGTTGTGTACCAGACCTGATGTGTGTCTTGCTATAAGTCTAGCAGGGAGGTACCAAAGTAATCCAGGAGTGGATCACTGGACAGCGGTCAAGAACATCCTGAAATACCTGAAAAGGACTAAGGATATGTTTCTCATATATGGAGGTGACAAAGATCTCATCGTAAATGGTTACGTTGATGCAAGCTTTGACACTGATCCGGACGATTCTAAATCGCAAACCGGATACATGTTTACATTGAATGGTGGAGCTGTCAGTTGGTGCAGTTCTAAACAAAGCGTTGTGGCGGGATCTACATGTGAAGCAGAGTACATAGCTACTTCAGAAGCAGCAAACGAAGGAGTCTGGATGAAGGAGTTCATATCCGATCTAGGTGTCATACCTAGTGCATCGGGTCCGATGAAAATCTTTTGTGACAATACTGGTGCAATTGCCTTGGCAAAGGAATCCAGATTTCACAAGAGAACCAAGCACATCAAGAGACGCTTCAATTCCATCCGGGATCTAGTCCAGCTGGGAGATATAGAGATTTGCAAGATACATACGGATCTGAATGTTGCAGACCCATTGACTAAGCCTCTTCCACGAGCAAAACATGATCAGCACCAAAACTCCATGGGTGTTAGAATCATTACTGTGTAATCTAGATTATTGACTCTAGTGCAAGTGGGAGACTGAAGGAAATATGCCCTAGAGGCAATAATAATGTTATTATTTTATTTCCTTATATCATGATAAATGTTTATTATTCATGCTAGAATTGTATTATCCGGAAACATAATACTTGTGTGAATACATAGACAAACTAAACGTCACTAGTATGCCTCTACTTGACTAGCTCATTAATCAAAGATGGTTATGTTTCCTAAACCATAGACATGTGTTGTCATTTGATTAACGGGATCACATTATTAGGAGAATGATGTGATTGACATGACCCATTCCATTAGCTTAGCACCCGATCGTTTAGCATGTTGCTATTGCTTTCTTCATAACTTATACATGTTTCGATGACTATGAGATTATGCAACTCCCGTTTGCCAGAGGAACACTTTGTGTGCTACCAAACATCACAACGTAACTGGGTGATTATAAAGGTGTTCTACAGGTGTCTCCAAAGGTACATGTTGGGTTGGCGTATTTCGAGATTAGGATTTGTCACTCCGATTGTCGGAGAGGTATCTCTGGGCCCTCTCGGTAATGCACATCACCTAAGCCTTGCAAGCAATACAACTAATGAGTTAGTTGTGAGATGATGTATTACGGAACGAGTAAAGAGACTTGCCGGCAATGAGATTGAACTAGGTATTGAGATACCGACGATCGAATCTCGGGCAAGTAACAAACCGATGACAAAGGGAACAACGTATGTTGTTATGCGGTCTGACCGATAAAAGATCTTCGTACAATATGTGGGAGCCAATATGAGCATCCAGGTTCCGCTATTGGTTATTGACCGGAGACGTGTCTCGATCATGTCTACATTGTTCTCGAACCCGTAGGGTCCGCATGCTTAAGGTTTCAATGACAGTTATATTATGAGTTTATTAGTTTTGATGTACCGAAGTTAGTTTGGAGTCCCGGATATGATCACAGACATAACGAGGAGTTTCGAAATGGTCGAGACATAAAGATTGATATATTGGATGACTATATTCGGACACCGGAAGTGTTCCGGGGAAGTTTCGGATAAAACCGGAGTACCGGGGGGTTACCGAACCCCCCCCCCCCGGGGGGTTAATGGGCCTCATGGGCCTAAAGTGGAGAAGAGGAGGGGCAGCCAGGGCAGGCCGCGCGCCCCCTCCCCCTCTAGTCCGAATTGGACAAGGAGGGAGGGGCGGCGCCCCCCCTTTCCATCCTCTCCTCTCTCCCTTCCTCCCCCCTCTCCTACTTGGGCAAGGAAAAGGAGGGAGTCCTACTCCCGGTAGGAGTAGGACTCCTCCCTGGCACGCCTCATCATGGCCGCCCGCCCCTCCCCCTTGCTCCTTTATATACGGGGGCAGGGGGGCACCTCTAGACACAACAATTGATCCTTGAGATCTCTTAGCCGTGTGCGGTGCCCCTCTCCACCATAATCCTCGATAATATTGTAGCGGTGCTTAGGCGAAGCCCTGCGACGGTAGAACATCAAGATCGTCACCACGCTGCCGTGCTGACGGAACTCTTCCTCGACACTTTGCTGGATCGGAGTCCGGGGATCGTCATCGAGCTGAACATGTGCTAGAACTCGGAGGTGCCGTAGTTTCCGTGCTTGATCGGTCGGGCCGTGAAGACGTACGACTACATCAACCGCGTTGTTATAACGCTTCCGCTTTCGGTCTACGAGGGTACATGGAGAACGCTCTCCCCTCTCGTTGCTATGCATCACCATGATCTTGCGTGTGCGTAGGAATTTTTTTGAAATTACTACGTTCCCCAACACTTCCACCACAAGACCACAAGCAAAAAGGCAAGGACAAGCTTCAAGAGGATATTGATGTTGAGTTTCGTAGTAATTTCAAAAAAATTCCTACGCACACGCAAGATCATGTGATGCATAGCAACGAGAGGGGAGAGTGTTGTCTACGTACCCAACGCAGACCGACTGCGGAAACGCTGACACAACGTAGAGGAAGTAGTCGTACGTCTTCACGATCCAACCGATCAAGCACCGAAACTACGGCACCTCTGAGTTCGAGCACACGTTCAGCTCGATGACGATCCCCGGACTCCGATCCAGCAAAGTGTCGGGGAAGAGTTCCGTCAGCACGACGGCGTGGTGACGATCTTGATGCACTACAGCAGCAGGGCTTCGCCTAAACTCCGCTACAGTATTATCGAGGACTATGGTGGCAGGGGGCACCGCACACGGCTAAGGAATAGATCACGTGGATCAACTTGTGTGTTTCTGGGGTGCCTCTGCCTTAGTATATAAAGGACCAAAGGGGGGAGGCTGGCCGGCCACATAGGGCGCGCCAGGAGAGTCCTACTCCCTCTGGGAGTAGGATTCCCCTCCAATCCTAGTTGGAATAGGACTCCTTGAGGGGGGAAAGAGAGAGAAGGGGCCGGCCACCTCTCCTAGTCCTAATAGGACTAGGGGAAGGGGGGAGGCGCACAGCCACCTTGGGCTGCCCCTTTCTCCTTTCCACTAAAGCCCACTAAGGCCCATATAGCTCCCGGGGGGTTCCGGTAACCTCCCGGTACTCCGGTAAAATCCCGATTTCACCCGGAACACTTCCGATGTCCAAATATAGGCTTCCAATATATCAATCTTTATGTCTCGACCATTTTGAGACTCCTCGTCATGTCCGTGATCACATCCGGGACTCCGAACAACCTTCGGTGCATCAAAATGCTATAATATAATTGTCATCGTAACCTTAAGCGTGCGGACCCTACGGGTTCGAGAACAATGTAGACATGACCGAGACACGTCTCCGGTCAATATCCAATAGCGGGACCTGGATGCCCATATTGGCTCCTACATATTGTACGAAGATCTTTATCGGTCAGACCGCATAACAACATACGTTGTTCCCTTTGTCATTGGTATGTTACTTGCCCGAGATTCGATCGTCGGTATCCAATACCTAGTTCAATCTCGTTACCGGCAAGTCTCTTTACTCGTTCTGTAATACATCATCCCGCAACTAACTCATTAGTTGCAATGCTTGCAAGGCTTATGTGATGTGCATTACCGAGAGGGCCCAGAGATACCTCTCCGACAATCGGAGTGAAAAAACCTAATCTCGAAATACGCCAACCCAACATGTACCTTTGGAGACACCTGTAGTACTCCTTTATAATCACCCAGTTACGTTGTGACGTTTGGTAGTACCCAAAGTGTTCCTCCGGTAAACGGGAGTTGCATAATCTCATAGTTATAGGAACATGTATAAGTCATGAAGAAAGCAATAGCAACATACTAAACGATCGGGTGCTAAGCTAATGGAATGGGTCATGTCAATCAGATCATTCTCTTAATGATGTGATCCCGTTAATCAAATAACAACTCATTGTTCATGGTTAGGAAACATAACCATCTTTGATTAACGAGCTAGTCAAGTAGAGGCATACTAGTGACACTCTATTTGTTTATGTATTCACACATGTATTATGTTTCCGGTTAATACAATTCTAGCATGAATAATAAACCTTTATCATGATTATAAGGAAATAAATAATAACTTTATTATTGCCTCTAGGGCATATTTCCTTCAGTCTCCCACTTGCACTAGAGTCAATAATCTAGTTCACATCGCCATGTGATTTAACAGCAATAGTTCACATCACCATGTGATTAACACCCATAGTTCACATCGATATGTGATAAACACCCAAAGGGTTTACTAGAGTCAATAATCTAGTTCACATCGCTATGTGATTAACACCCAAAGAGTACTAAGGTGTGACCATGTTTTGCTTGTGAGATAATTTAAGTCAACGGGTCTGTCACATTCAGATCTGCAAGTATTTTGCGAATTTCTATGTCAACAATGCTCTGCACGGAGCTGCTCTAGCTTATTGCTCCCACTTTCAATATGTATCTAGATCGAGACTTAGAGTCATCCAGATTAGTGTCAAAACTTGCATCGACGTAACTTTTTATGACGAGCCTTTTTGTCACCTCCATAATTGAGAATTATTTCCTTATTCAACTAAGGATAATTTTGACCGCTGTCCAGTGATCTACTCTTAGATCACTATTGTACTCCCTTGCTTAACACAGTGTAGGGTATACAATAGATCTGGTACTCAGCATGGCATACTTTATAGAACCTATGGCTGAGGCATAGGGAATGACTTTCATTCTCTTTCTATCTTCTGCCGTGGTCGGGCTTTGAGTCTTACTCAACTTCACACCTTGTAACACAGGCAAGAAACCTTTTCTTTGACTATTCCATTTTGAACTACTTCAAAATCTTGTCAAGGTATGTACTCATTGAAAAACTTATCAAGCGTCTTGATCTATCTCTATAGATCTTGATGCTCAATATGTAAGCAATTTCACCGAGGTCTTTCTTTGAAAAACTCTTATTCAAGTATCCCTTTATGCTATCCAGAAATTCTATATCATTTCCAATTAGTAATATGTCATCCACATATAATATCAGAAATGCTACAGAGCTCCCACTCACTTTCTTGTAAATACAGGCTTCTCCGAAAGTCTGTATAAAACCAAATGCTTTGATCACACTATCAAAGCGTTTATTCCAACTCCGAGAGGCTTGCACCAGTCCATAAATGGATTGCTGGAGCTTGCACACTTTGTTAGCTCCCTTTGGATTGACAAAACCTTCTGGTTGCATCATATACAACTCTTCTTCCAGAAATCCATTCAGGAATGCAGTTTTGACATCCATTTGCCAAATTTCATAATCATAAAATGCGGCAATTGCTAACATGATTCGGACAGACTTAAGCATCGCTACAGGTGAGAAGGTCTTATCGTAGTCAACCGCTTGAACTTGTCGAAAACCTTTTGAGACAAGTCGAGCTTTGTAGACAGTAACATTGCCGTCAGCGTCAGTCTTCTTCTTGAAGATCCATTTATTCTCAATTGCTTGCCGATCATCGGGCAAGTCAACCAAAGTCCATACTTTGTTCTCATACATGGATCCCATCTCAGATTTCAAGGCTTCAAGCCATTTTGCGGAATCTGGGCTCACCATCGCTTCTTCATTGTTCATAGGTTCATCATGATCTAGTAGCATGATTTCCAGAACAGGATTACCGTACCACTCTGGCGCGGATCTTACTCTGGTTGATCTACGAGGTTCAGTAGTATCTTGATCTGAAGTTTCATGATCATTATCATTAGCTTCCTCACTAACTGGTGTAGGTGTCACTAGAACAGTTTTCTGTGATGTACTACTTTCCAGTAAGGGAGCAGGTACAGTTATCTCGTCAAGTTCTACTTTCCTCCCACTCACTTCTTTCGAGAGAAACTCCTTCTCTAGAAAAACTCCGAATTTAGCAACAAAAGTCTTGCCTTTGGATCTGTGATAGAAGGTGTATCCAATAGTTTCCTATGGATATCCTATGAAGATTTACTTCTCCGATTTGGGTTCGAGCTTATCATGTTGAAACTTTTTCACATAAGCATCGCAGTCCCAAACTTTAAGAAACGACAGCTTAGGTTTCTTGCCAAACCATAGTTCACACGGTGTCATCTCAACGGATTTAGATGGTGCCCTGTTTAACGTGAATGCAGCTGTCTCTAATGCATAACCCCAAAACGATAGTGGTAGATCGGTAAGAGACATCATAGATTGCACTATATCCAATAAAGTACGGTTATGACGTTTGGACACACCATTATGCTGTGGTGTTCCATGTGGCATGAGTTTGTGAAACTATTCCACATTGTTTTAATTGAAGACCAAACTCGTAACTCAAATATTTGTCTCCGCGATCAGATCGTAGAAACTTTATTTTCTTGTCACGGTGATTTTCCACTTCACTCTGAAATTCTTTGAATTTTTCAAATGTTTCAGACTTATGTTTCATCAAGTAGATATACTCAAATCTGCTCAAATCATCTGTGAAGATCGGAAAATAATGATATTTTTTGCGAGCCTCAATATTTATCGGACCACATACATCAGTATGTATGATTTCCAACAAATCCGTTTCTCGCTCCATTGTTCTGAAGAACAGAGTCTTAGTCATCTTGCCCATGAGGCATGGTTCGCAAGCATCAACTGATTCATAATCAAGTGATTCCAAAAGCCCATCAGCATGGAGTTTCTTCATGCGCTTTACACCAATATGACCTAAACGGCAGTGCTACAAATAAGTTGCACTATCATTATTAACTTTGCATCTTTTGGTTTCAATATTATGATTATGTGTATCACTACGATCGAGATCCAACGAACTATTTTCATTGGGTGTGTAACCATATAAGGTTTTATTCATGTAAACAGAACAACAATTTATTCTCTTACTTAAATGAATAACCGTATTACAATAAACATGATCAAATCATATTCATGCTCAACGCAAACACCTAATAACACTTATTCAGGTTCAACACTAATCCCGAAAGTATAGGGAGTGTGCGATGATGATCATATCAATCTTGGAACCACTTCCAACACACATCGTCACTTCACCCTTAACTAGTCTCTGTTTATTCTGCAACTCCCGTTTCGAGTTACTAATCTTAGCAACTGAACTAGTATCAAATACTGAGGGGTTGCTATAAACACTAGTAAAGTACACATCAATAACATGTATATCAAATATACTTATGTTCACTTTGCCATCCTTCTTATCTGCCAATCACTTGGGGTAGTTCCGCTTCCAGTGATCAGTCCCTTTGCAGTAGAAAACACTTAGTCTCAGGCTTAGGACCAGACTTGGGCTTCTTCACTTGAGTAGCAACTTGCTTGTTGTTCTTCTTGAAGTTCCCCTTCTTCCCTCTGCCCTTTTCTTGAAACTAGTGGTCTTGTCTACCATCAACACTTGATGTTTTTCTCGATTTCTACCTTCGTCAATTTCCGCATTACGAAGAGCTTGGGAATCGTTTCCGTTATCCCTTGCATATCATAGTTCATCACAAAGTTCTACTAACTTGGTGATGGTGACTAGAGAATTCTGTTAATCACTATCTTATCTGGAAGATTAACTCCCACTTGATTCAAGCGATTGTTGTACTCAGACAATTTGGGCACATGCTCACTAGTTGAGCGATTCTCCTCCATCTTTTAGCCATAGAACTTGTTGGAGACTTTCATATCTCTCAACTCGGGTATTTGCTTGAAATATTAACTTCAACTCCTGGAACATCTCATATGCTCCATGACGTTCAAAACGTCTTTGAAGTCCCGATTCTAAGCCATTAAGCATGGTGCACTAAACTATCAAGTAGTCATCATATTGAGCTAGCCAAACGTTCATAACGTCTGCATCTGCTCCTGCAATAGGTTCGTCACCTAGCGGTGCATCAAGGACATAATTCTTCTGTGCAGCAATGAGGATAATCCTCAGATCATGGATCCAATCCGCATCATTGCTACTAACATTTTTCAACACAATTTTCTCTAGGAACATATCAAAATAAACACAGGGAAGCAACAACGCGAGCTATTGATCTACAACATAATTTGCAAAATAGTACCAGTACTAAGTTCATGATAAATTTAAGTTCAATTAATCATATTACTTAAGAACTCCCACTTAGATAGACATCCCTCTAATCCTCTAAGTGATTACGTGATCCAAATCAACTAAACCATGTCCGATCATCACGTGAGATGGAGTAGTTTCATTGGTGAACATCGTTATGTTGATCATATCTACTATATGATTCACGCTCGACCTTTCGGTCTCCGTGTTCTGAGGCCATATCTGTATATGCTTGGCTCGTCAAGTATAACCTGAGTATTCCGCGTGTGCAACTGTTTTGCACCCGTTGTATTTGAATGTAGAACCTATCACACCCGATCATCACGTGGTGTCTCAGCACGAAGAACTTTTGCAACGGTGCATACTCAGGGAGAACACTACTTGATAATTTAGTGAGAGATCATCTTATAATGCTACCGTCAATCAAAGCAAGATAAGATGCATAAAAGGATAAACATCACATGCAATCAATATAAGTGATATGATATGGCCATCATCATCTTGTGCTTGTGATCTCCATCTCCGAAGCACCATCGTGATCACCATCGTCACTGGCGTGACACCTTGATCTCCATCGTAGCATCGTTGTCGTCTCGCCAAGCTTGTGCTTCCACGACTATCACTACCGCTTAGTAATAAAGTAAAGCATTACATCGTGATTTCATTGCATACAATAAAATGACAACCATAAGGCTCCTGCCAGTTGCCGATAACTCGGTTACAAATCATGATCATCTCATACAATAAAATTCAGCATCATGTCTTGACCATATCACATCACAACATGCCCTGCAAAAACAAGTTAGACGTCCTCTAATTTGTTGTTGCAAGTTTTACGTGGCTGCTACGGGCTTAAGCAAGAACCAATCTCACCTACGCATCAAAACCACTACGATAGTTTGTCAAATAGACTCCATTTTAACCTTCGCAAGGACTGGGCGTAGCCATACTTGGTTCAACTAAAGTTGGAGAGACAGTCGCCCGCAAGCCACCTATGTGCAAAGCACGTCGGGGGAACCGGTCTCGCGTAAGCGTACGCGTAATGTTGGTCTGGGTCGTCTCGTCCAACAATGCCGCCAAACCAAAGTATGACATGCTGGTAGGCAGTATGACTTATATCGCCCACAACTCACTTGTGTTCTACTCGTGCTAATAACATCAACATAAATAACCTAGGCTCGGATGCCACTGTTGAGTTTCGTAGTAATTTCAAAAAAATTCCTACGCACACGCAAGATCATGTGATGCATAGCAATGAGAGGGGAGAGTGTTGTCTACGTACCCAATGCAGACCGACTGCGGAAGCGCTGACACAACATAGAGGAAGTAGTCGTACGTCTTCACGATCCAACCAATCAAGCACCGAAACTACGGCACCTCCGAGTTCGAGCACACATTCAGCTCGATGACAATCCCCGGACTCCGATCCAGCAAAGTGTCGGGGCAGAGTTCCATCAGCACGACGGCGTGGTGACGATCTTGATGCACTACAGTAGCAGGGCTTCGCCTAAACTCCGCTACAGTATTATCGAGGACTATGGTGGCAGGGGGCACCACACACGGCTAAGGAATAGATCACGTGGATCAACTTGTGTGTTTCTGGGGTGCCTCTGCCTCAGTATATAAAGGACCAAAGGGGGGAGGCTGACCGGCCACATAGGGCGCGCCAGGAGAGTCCTACTCCCTCTGGGAGTAGGATTCCCCCCCAATCCTAGTTGGAATAGGACTCCTTGAGGGGGAAAGAGAGAGAGGGGCCGGCCACCTCTCCTAGTCCTAATAGGACTAGGGGAAGGGGGGAGGCGCACAGCCACCTTGGGCTGCCCCTTTCTCCTTTCCACTAAAGCCCACTAAGGCCCATATAGCTCCCGGGGGGTTCCGGTAACCTCCCGGTACTCCGGTAAAATCCCGGTTTCACCCGGAACACTTCCGATGTCCAAATATAGGCTTCCAATATATCAATCTTTATGTCTCGACCATTTCAAGACTCCTCGTCATGTCCGTGATCACATCCGGGACTCCGAACAACCTTCGGTACATCAAAATGCATAAACTCATAATATAACTGTCATCGTAACCTTAAGCGTGCGGACCCTACGGGTTCAAGAACAATGTAGACATGACCGAGACACGTCTCTGGTCAATAACCAATAGCGGGACCTGGATGCCCATATTGGCGCCTACATATTCTACGAAGATCTTTATCGGTCAGACCGCATAACAACATACGTTGTTCCCTTTGTCATTGGTATGTTACTTGCCCGAGATTCGATCGTCGATATCCAATACCTAATTCAATCTCGTTACCGGCAAGCTCTTTACTCATTCTGTAATACATCATCCCGCAACTAACTCATTAGTTGCAATGCTTGCAAGGCTTATGTGATGTGCATTACCGAGAGGGCCCAGAGATACCTCTCCGACAATCGGAGTGACAAAACCTAATCTCGAAATACGCCAACCCAACATGTACCTTTGGAGACACCTGTAGTACTCCTTTATAATCACCCAGTTACGTTGTGACGTTTGGTAGTACCCAAAGTGTTCCTCCGGTAAACGGGAGTTGCATAATCTCATAGTTATAGGAACATGTATAAGTCATGGAGAAAGCAATAGCAACATACTAAACGATCGGGTGCTAAGCTAATGGAATGGGTCATGTCAATCAGATCATTCTCTTAATGATGTGATCCCGTTAATCAAATAACAACTCATTGTTCATGGTTAGGAAACATAACCATCTTTGATTAACGAGCTAGTCAAGTAGAGGCATACTAGTGACACTCTGTTTGTTTATGTATTCACACATGTATTATGTTTCCGGTTAATACAACTCTAGCATGAATAATAAACCTTTATCATGATTATAAGGAAATAAATAATAACTTTATTATTGCCTCTAGGGCATATTTCCTTCAATTGATGCATTTGAAGAAGCTCCCAAGGCCTTGGACAAGTGGGTTCCATAGACTACATCAAGTTCTACTTCATCAAGTACGACCACAACCCCAAGGATTCCCATCAAGTTGATGTGGATCCCGAAGAAGAAGAACTAGAGAGTTCTTGAGGGTGACTCCGCCAACATACTTCACTCATATCATTTTGATGAGAACAAGTGCAAATAACTTCCACATCTTGCACTAGTTAAAGGAGTCACAAACCCTCTTGTTGGTAAGACAAGGTACAAGGTAACCCAATGCCTTCATGGACATCATCCTATGTGTACTTCACTCTATGTCTATGGATATCCTTGTTTGTTCCTTGTGGGACTAACCCATGTAGGTATTGAAAGTGCAACTCACTCCAATGGACTACTCCAATTGATCTACATCAACATTGAGCATCCACATCTTCAACATCTACATGAAGTCATCATCGACAAAACCCAAGGTTAGTTCATCCCTCTTAGGGGGGACATCACATCTAGGGGGAACTTTACTCTAAGAATTGAGCTAAAGCAACTCTAATGATGTGAACACAAAAATGCTTTATGTAAAAGTGGTAACCCCACTTGTGCTTAAACGATGAGTATGACCTATGATCAAATGTTCTAATTTGACTCCTCAGTCAATATACTCATATATAGATGACCTAGTCATCGCCAATTGCTTAATAGATGCTAGAGTGTTTGTGCATGCTTTGCCACATATTTCATTTGCCATTTTATTGTGTGAGCATGTTGATTGCATATTTCTCTCATTCGACGACATCCATTTGTTGCTTTGATTGTTTGGATCTTTTTCTTTTGCCAAATGGATGGACAAGAATGCCTAAGAACCTCCTCTAGCTATCTATGATTTTTATCATCTCAAACTCTACTCATGCTACATCACAAAGTTTGATCAAGTCAGATTCGAACCATCTAGGTGAGGAGCACTCGGAGTCACCGATTCATCATAGACTTAAACTTCCAAAACCTCTCTGTGTTTTTTGGTCTGACCGATTCATCCCTTTCGGTCAGATCGAGTTCATTGAGTTGATCTAGGTTTTCAATATCAGTGCAACCGATTAGAACCGTTCGGTCACACCGAGTTGCAGTAACCGCTTGCGATTCTGCATTTCGGTGCCACTGAGTTGTTCCGCTCGGTCACACCGACAGGGTTAGGATATAAATACCCATGGGCCAAATTTTGGAAATTCCTCCGAACCTTTTCGCCTTCGTGTGTCCTGCTCTGCCGACTTCGGTCTCCGAATCATATCCTCGTCTCCAGCGACCTCCCGCCGCTAGTCTTCGCCACCGTCAACGGGAATCTTCACCGCGGTTGCCACCGTAGCGAGCTCATCGCCAAGTTAGGGTATGAGTTCGATCCTTTGCACAATCTTTACCTCAGATTCTTACCACAAAGTCAATGCCATGACTCTTACCACGTATGAGATTATCCTATCCAGCAAAAACTCCCTTTATATTAGTTTTGTTTCGAAAATTTAGGCTTAGGTTTCCGCCGAACTCATCTCGGACCGACCGAGTTATAGAAATTGGTCTCACTGATTTGGCTTATGCCATTGCACTTGTAACTTTCGGTCTGACCGAAACATGCAAATCGGTGTGACCGAGTTCAACTCTCAGTGAAACCCTAGCAATCTCGGACTCATCGAACTGTGTCTCGGTCTGACCGATCTCACTAGTCCAGACTCCAATATTGCTTCGGTGGCACTTAGTTTAACAAATCGGTAGCTCCGAAATGCTTTCTGTAGAAAATTCAAACTAAGTTTTTGACTCATTTGTTTTGCAAAATCTCTGCACTTTGTGATGCTCATCCACTCCATCTCATCTATATCTATTCACAGGGTCAACTCTTAGTTTGCAAAGTCAGAAATGTCTGATCAGAGTGATAGTCAGAACAAGTCTGAAGAGCAAGTTAACCTAAGTGAGGGCACTAGTCCCTCTGGCAGTTATGATGAGGGTAGCAAAAGCACCCCAAGAAACTTGCCCAAGGTAGCAACAAGGTAGAGGAAGAAGAAAAACTTAGACTCTGAAGATGAAGATTATGTAGTTGTTGAGGAAGAGGTTACCTCAAAGAAGAAAGTGGCCAAGAAGGAATTTGGCACAACAGCTTCAACAAAGCCTGGTATGCACAAGAAGGCTCCTACAAAGAGAGTGCCCATGTCTAAGGCCAGAGCCTCAACTCTTGAAGCCTCCAAATCATCTATTGGAGAGGCTGCTGGTGAGGGCAAGAAAGGAAGGAAAGGGCCAAGAAAACTATGGCAAGAGTCGTTGGAAAGCCCTCAATGATGATTCAATCTAAAGAGGAAGAAGAGGAAGAAGAGGATGCTGCTCCAGCATCAAAGACTCAGAAGTTGATGGGGGTGCCATCAAGTCTGGGGCTGCTCCATCAAAGGCCAAGACTGCCCCCAAAGCTACTGCTCCAGCCACCAAGTCTGCACCCAAGAGATCCACCGGGAACATATCTGCTGTTGAGAAGAACAAGGCCCCAGTGCCTGAAATTGAAGAAGAAGAGGAAGATGGAGCCCAAGTGCTCAGAAAGTTAAAGCCCAAGATCCCTGATCACAATGATACACACACATCCAGTGGCTGAAAACAAGAAGATAAGGAAGGATGCAGGTCTCGGACTGTGGAGACGGTCAGATCCAAATGCCTCAAGAAGGAGAACTTCTATATATTACAAGTTCCACACTAAGGAACAACATGACTTCTATGAGACTGTGCTCCTGGACAAGAAGCCCATTGTATGTGACATGAAGTGGGTTGACTGGAAGTACATCGACAACAATGAAGACCACTTCCCCGGAGTTCATGAGAGCTTCAGGGTGAATGGAGTTGATGCCTTTGTGGGTCAGAAGTTGACCAAATGGAATGATGAGCTAATTATGCAGTTTTATTCAACAACTCACTTCTACCCAGATGGCAGGATTGTTTGGATGTATGAGGGTACAAGGTACCAGTCAACAGTTGCTGAGTGGGACAAGCTAATCAATGCCCCTGCAGAGCATGAGGATGGCACTGATGTGTATGCCAAGCCAAGGAAGGGACACAACTCCATGGCACATATGTACAAGGAGATTCCAGATGCAGCTTTGGAACATCACAAGTTTGGCTCTATCTATTTTATCCTGTCAGGTCTGCCTACTATCAATACTATCCTGAGGCACACTCTGTTGCCCAAGTCTGGTGATCACAGGATGATAAGAGGACACTCCATCAACTTGCTTCAGATGTTTGATGTGCCCCAAAAATTCAAAGTGATGAGTTTGATTGTTGAAACCATCAAGAGAACTGCAGCAGACCAAAAGGGATCATGTGGGTATGCTCCACACATTTAGATGCTCATCAACTCCAAGATGGGAAAAGGCATGTATCTCTTGGACAAAGAGCACCTTCCCTTGGGACCTGATCGTGAGGACAACACAATTGTCATGGATGATGAAGATCCTACTTTAGTAGAGGCTCAAGAGAAGAGAGAGAAGGCAAAATCAGAGAAGGCGGCAAAGATGCCAAGTGCAGAAGATGCTTCACAAGTTTTTCTCAAGTCAAAACAAGATCAACTTGGATATCTTATTCAAGCCACTTTGAGGATTGAGAAAGGATTGGCCACCCTGACTCAGAATCAAGAGAGTCTTGAAAGGATCATTGAAACAAAATTTTACAATCTAGACTTGAAGGTCACACAGATGCAAACAGTTGTTGAGCAGCTCCAGGATAAAGCTGAAGAGAGGAAAGGGAAAGCTACCACTGAAGCTTTTCAAAGAGTGCCTAGGGCACAGAGATCTGCAGCAGTGCCAGTGACAGACACAGCTTCAGTTGCCCCTCCGGTTGCAACTCCACCAGCTCTAACAACCTCAACAGATGCATTTGTCCCAGGAGTCCTCTCCACACCACCTCCCGAAGATCAAGCTTAGAGAGCCGCATAGCACTATGCATTTTCAAGCCTTTTGGTAACTTGTTGCCAAATGGGGAGAAAGTGTCTAGATCATAGGCTGAGAGAGAGAGAGAGCTTTGCTTCTTTTTGCTATCTATTTTGCTACTTGTTTGCTACTTATTTCTTTGCTTGCTTGGATGATACTCTATGTGTGTGTGAGATACTTGTATGGTCATGTGTTTGATCATATTATACGTTAATGCTTGTGCTTGAATGATGCTACTATCTATCTCTCATGTATGATCATTCACTTTGTCTTGGTGATGAGTGTATATTTCATATTCTATCATTCTAAGCGCTCCACCAAGATGTATGTGACATGGAAGAGTAACCCATGATCCTAATCGATTGTGCATTTGCATTCAACAACAAATTTTAAATAATGCACAAATTTAGAGGGAGCTCTTGCTTATCACATACTTCTCAAAGCAACGATATATTTCACTCTTATTATCATTTGTCGAAACTTTGATCTATATGTTATTATCAACTACCAAAAAGGGAGTAGATTGAAAGTGCAACTAGTCCCTGGGTGGTTTTGGTAATTATTAACAACATATAGCTCATTCAACTAATTTCCATTTAAGATAATCTTTTCAGAAATTTCAATGATTGGCATGGCATAGACTAGAGATGTGGACCCCCCCAAAATGCCGAGGACATATATTAGCTCAAGCTCAAGACTTTACATTTTCATTTTAGTGATCCAAGATCACATTGAGTCCATAGGAAAAGCTAATACTATTAAAAGAGGATGAGGTGTTGCTTAATGGCTTGCTTGCTCAAAATACTTAGTGATATGCTCCAAAAGCCCTCAACCACTTTATCATATCCCCATATGTCACAAACCAAAAGTCAAACTCGGCCCCACCGATTTGATCTATCTGGCGCCACTGAGTTCATTTGACATAGCCATAGCTAGAAACCCTAATCAGTTCGGTCCCACCAATAGGGATCTCGGTCTCACCGAGATGAGATTGCAAACTCTCTGTTTCCCTTCGTAATGTTTTGGTCTAACCGAGATGAGCGATCGGTCCCACCGAGTGCGCAATGCAAACTCTCTATTTTCTTTTCGTAATGTTTCGGTCTCACCAAAATAAGCGACCGGTCCCACCGAGTTTGCCTGACCAACTCTCTATTTGCCTATTACAGAAATCGGTCTCACCGAGTTCATGTGATCGGTCTCACCGAGATTACGTTATGCCCTAACCCTAATGAAATCGGTCCCATTGAGTTGACATGTCGGTCCCACCGAAAAGCCTAACGTTCACATTTTAAACTAAATCAGTCTGACCGAGTTTCAGTATTTGGTCCCACCTAGTTTGGTAAATTATGTGTAACAGTTAGATTTTGTGTGGAGGCTATATATACCCCTCCACCTATCCTCCAGTCATGGAGAGAGCCATCAGAACGTGCCTACACTTCCAACATTCATTTTATGAGAGAGAACCACCTACTCATGTGTTGAGACCAAGATATTCCAATCCAACCACAACAATCTTGATTTCTAGCCTTCCCCAAGTTGCTTTCCACTCGAATCATCTTTCCACCATATCCAAATCTATGATAGAGAGTTGAGTGTTGGGGAGACTATCATTTGAAGCACAAGAGCAATGAGTTCATCACCAACACACCATCTATTACCTTTTGGAGAGTGATGTCTCCTAAATTGGTTAGGTGTCACTTGGGAGCCTCCGTCAAGATTGTGGAGTTGAACCAAGGAGTTTGTACGGGCAAGGAGATCGCCTACTTCGTGAAGATCTACCCAAGTGAGGCAAGTCCTTCATGGGCGATGGCCATGGTGGGACAGACAAGGTTGCTTCTTCGTGGATCCTTTGTGGGTGGAGCCCTCCGTGGACTCGCGCAGCCGTTACTCTTTGTGGGTTGAAGTTTCCATCAACGTGGATGTACGATAGCACCACCTATCGAAACCACGCCAAAAATCTCTGTGTCTACATTGTGTTTGCTCCCTCCAAACTCCTCCTCTTTACCTTCATATGCAATGATTTATATTCTGCTGCTATACTCTTAGAATTGCATGTGTGGGTTGATTGCTTGACTTGTGATAAGTTGCTAAAATCTACCAAGACTTAAAATTGGGAAAATTCTAGATTTTTATTTGGTCAAGTAGTCTAATCACCCCTTCTCTAGACATATTTTTGATCCTACAGTAAGTTACCATCCCTATGGCGCGTAAACTACCATGTTGTTTACATAGGAATTACTGGGTCATATTTTAATAATTTTTTCTTGTGAAGGTTACCATGATGTCTGTATGCAAGTTTTATCTGAAGTGTGTAGAATACCAGGCTATTTACATAGAATTCACTGAGAACTACCTCTCCAACTAGATGTACCACGGTCTTTGGATTTGGCAAGAATCACCGACACCACTACCTCTCCAACAGCATTTCCTACGGAGGCCTTAGTGACCCATCATAAAAATTGTTCTCGCTATTGTTGAAGTGTTTGCAGGGTACATCAATTTTGCGAGGAACCTAGAAAAAACCCTAGCAAAAAAAAGCTCATTAACCCTAGTATTGTGTTAGAGCTTCTTTAGCAAACCCCTTATATCGTGGATCTTTATAGTGCATTTAAAGTTCGTGAAAAACGTATTTTACATGATGGCACGGGCTGCGGCCGAATAGACTCCACAAAGTGGGACATTTTGTTTTACAGTTCAGCTTTGAATATTCTGTTTTATAGTTTCGCTTTGTAGAGTCTGTTCGGCCGCAACCCGCACCAGCCTGCAAACCAAATAAAAAATCAAATTAGACAATTTGACCGCAATACCGATAAATGACTTCAAATTCAAACAATTAGGCATAGTTTGCACGAAAATTAAGCATAGTTTTCAATCATGACACAAAAGTACCTCATGCAAAAGCCACCACCATCTTCATCATCGTCATTGCTCTTCACCACCACACGACAGGGGGTACCATGCTACCATGCTACCCCTGTCACAATATTAATTGAAATGTTAAGAGCATCTCCAACAGCGCGGCATGCTAAAACAGCGTTTGCAGCGCGCTGTTCGTGAGCTTTTGCGCGGCGAGGAGCGCTTGCTCCAGCGGTCGCTGTAAAGTTTAGCATGCGCGAGCCGCTTCAGTAGACGCTGCAAAAAAAAATTGCGCTATGCATCCAAAACAAATAAAAAAACATAGGCATAGATAAAAAAAGTGATACATAGATAGTTCATCTAGCATAGATAGGTAAAAAAAGACACTAGTCCGAGGTAAAAGCTACGGTGCAACTAGAAACTACTCCGAGTCGTGGTCGCCCTCCTCCTCGCTTGTGTAGTCCAACGTATCAAGCCACACATCTTCCCACCGCTCATCATCGCTAGAGAAGAATGATAGAGCTCCCAAATCGCACTGCAATATTGCCAGTGCCTTCTGACTACGCCTGTCCGCCCGCTCCGTGCTCCGTCTTGCCCTCCTCTCCGCCCAAAAGGCGTTCTCGTTGGCGACGTCCTCCGAGTGGCACTAGCGTCACTCTGCAATGGCTCGCTCGTCCGCCTCGGCGATGAGGAGGCGGCGCTGCTGCCGACGGTGTCCCTGATGGTCGTCGTGAGTTATTAGCTGCGGCAGAGGGGCGACATCCTGCGCCTGCTCGCACGTCCAGACGTCCTGGAAGTTCATCTGTGGGCGAGGCCACCCGAGGCGCCACGCCGCCGCGTCGTACTCGCGGGCGGCCTCATGAATGGTCTCGAACGTGCCGAGGCCAAGGCGGACGTCGTCAGACCGAATCTCAGTGTTGAAGGCACCGAAGAGGTGCTGGCGGACTCTGCGGTAGCCCGAAGATCCCCGGCGGCGCGGCGGCATGGTGGCGCGGTGGTGACGCGTCGGCGGCGAGGCAAGGAAGCGGCAGAGGAAGCGGGGAGAGAGTGCGTGGCGATGTGGATAGCGATGGGAGGCCGCGTGGCGGGCGCGCCGAAAGCGGCGCGCCAAATCTAGCGCGCGGCTGTCCACTTTTTTCCGCGCGCGCGCAATCGTTTCCCGCGTGCCTAAGTTTTCCGCCTCTACTGGAGCGCGCGACACCATTCCGTGTGCGCGGTTTTTGCAGGCGTTGTTGGAGATGCTCTAATTGTCGAACATGTTATGTTTAGAGATAGAGATGAATGACTTGCTCCACCCTATCTGCTTGTCACATGTGCCTAATCGCTCGATCACGCCATCGTTTTAAATATATCTCTATTCCCTTCTAACATGGTATCAGTCGCAAGTTTCTAGACCTAGCCGCCGCACGCTTCCGCAACGCGCCGCTGCTAGGGAGATCGATCTCCATGATCTCTGTCGGGGGCCGTGCGACCCGTAGTAGGGTTTGTCTGCCAATCTATGATCGGTTGCCCTGGTGAGTTTTTCCGATCTCTTGATCAGTTTTCTCTCTGCCATTGCACCGCCCCTTCAGGCCGTAGCGCTGTGGTATGCGGTCCATGCAGCCGCCCGGAGATCTTCCCGCCATTGCCCCGACCCGGCTGCTGCCGCTGTGTCGCCCCTTCGGGCCGTAGCGCCGCGGCTCACGGTCCACTCCACTGTCCCCGCGCGTCGACTACCCGTGATATGCATCGCGCCGAACACCATCGTCCGCGTCTGTCTTCGTCACGCTGTCGATTTCTTCCACGCCTACTTCTAGCATCGCCGCCACATTCCTAACCCAGCCGCCGCCACTTGCTCACCCGAGCCACGCCGCCCGTCCACCCCCTTCATCTTCGTCCAGCACTAGCTCATCGCCAGCGTCATCATCATCTTCCCCGACCACCGTTGGCGACATCGGCCCCGCGTCGATTGGCGTCGCAACCATCATCGAGTCCTTCTCTGCTGGCCCTCCGACTCCTCCGACATGGCGTACAGCTTGTGTAGGTCCCCGTCTACGCATGCCCGATGCTGGCAACGCCGACGCGCGCCTTTGTCCCCGATGTGTTCCTAGGCCTGGCATGCCTGGAGCGGCGCATCGTCAACACCGACTTCGTTCGTCTACCATGCCCGGTGCTGGTAACACCAACGCGTGTCTTCATCCACGACGTGTCCTCGGGTTTGGCAAACCCGGCGCGACGGCTCGTCAACAACGTCTTCTTTCCGACGCACCCCTACTCACCATTGCACTTATGACTAACTCGGCGCCTCCTTCCGCCCGCGGCTCCACGGCGATATCCTTGATACCAACTACCCCGACTGGACATTGACCACGACATTCTCCGCACGACTACAACACCCACACTCTCGGTTACCTCGACAGCACAAAGGGTTGTCATCTTGCTTGAGCAACTCGTCCACGATGCTCCCACTGCGACTACGGGGAAATGTCAGTCCGTCGGCTGCTATTCTATCCAGTCTGACCATTCACGACGCTCCTATTGTTTGCAATGCTACCGCTACGACCGCGGGGGGACGTTAGCGATATATTTGATTACATGTATTTGGTAGTCTAGGATTTGTAATCCGTCTCCTACCTTATCTCTTGGAGAGGCTTCTTGCCCTCCAAGTCTGTACTCCTATATATACTTGCCCGTGAGGCTCAATACAATATCGATCATATTGCGCCAATCTTCTCTGTATTCCGGTCTGACAACACTAGAGTTTGGTATGTGGGGATACTGCAGCCAGGGTGTTTGTTAGAATGCCAACGCAAGGCAACCTTTTCCACATCGTTTCAAAAGCAACAGTGTTAGGTCAGATGCAAAATATTAACGAAATGATCTTACTCAAGGAGAATATATTTATCCTAGTTCATGAAAAAGTACATGATATAATGTCAGTCCAGGAAAAAGTACATGCTAGAATGTAGCCAGGTAGCGTTTTCTGTCTGTCAGCCGAGCGATGCCTGCGAGGTGAACTTGAGCATATGTAAACTGAAATTTTACGTAGTTTTGCCTGCATAGCAAATTCCACATTAACCAAGTTCAGCCTGGCCGCAGATATCTGTTCACCTTTGTTCTTTCGTCTCCCTATGAATGATCTGTGAACCAATATGAGTCAGTGATGGTTGCCTTGTTATTTTGGGTGTGAGCATCTACTGCCTGGCAAGCTGGTCACCATCTCCGTTCGAACCGTGAGGCACTGACAGTGTTGTTTGGCTCTCTATCAATTCAGTTCCCTCTCCATCGCTGTTTTGATCGCCTTGTTCATCCATGTTCTCATTCTCTTGCCCATGTCCGCATCCGTTCTGGTCATCTCCTTTGTCCCCTGCATTCTGTCGATGCTTTTTGTAGCGGTTCATCAGCATGGCCACAAGAAGGGAACCGGTTGTCACAATTCCAGTTATGAGGAATAAACCCCCACAACTTTCGAAACTGATAGCACCTAAAGCATCAGGTGCGCCGTTATTTTGATGGTTGTTCTGATCTATCCATTTACTTCCAAATTGAATGATAGTATCTCCTCCTGTTATGTTGAGTATTGCCGTCAACATGTCAGCACGTTGCGTAGAATTCTTGGGAAGTGCCTAATCAACAAAGAGATCATTGTTATTAGCTGCACGTCGTAACAAAAAAATGTTCCACCAACAATATCTGACTAGAATAAATCAAAGCCTGTAAAACAGAGCCCCCCCCCCCCCTCCTCTAAAATGATAGTATAATATTTGATGATCAATAAGATGGTGTTATTGTTTAAACAGTAAAAAGATGCAGTAAAGGGTTTCAGGCCTAGTTTGTGATCCTTGTGTAGTGTTATTATATATTTATTTTTAAAGTTGTTGTGGAAAGATAGTTGAAAGTCTATTGCTCTGTTTGGTAAATAAAATTAGAGTTAGATGAAGATCTCATATGTTCTCAAATTGATGGTTGACCTCCCACACGAGATCTCATATGTTCTTAAATGCAATAAGATAGCCAAACAACCAGGTATCTAAAAGTAAACCAACAAAGAGAGACTATTTCTCACAATCCACCGAATTCCAGACTTAGTCTCAGTATGATAATCGCAAATATCAGGTCATGTTAAAGTTTCTGATAGTAAATGTATGGACTATGTTGTTATGTGATGGTTCTTCCAAGCCACCTGTCACTGAAGCAGTTGCATAAATTCATTTTCCTAATTGCATCATTACTGGAAGATACATTTATTTATTTTCACTATTAGATAGCCTTACTACCCATTTATCTTTGATTTTTGTAACAAATATTTATATGTCTTATGTTTGAATTTTTGAACTACAATCTTGTGGTGACATGGTAAGCAGAATTGAAATAAACACATAAGCACATCATTTGCATAAATCACTAGCCAACTATTGGAGATAGTAGTGGTGAGGGCGGCTAAATGGCTCCCGAGCTCATCTGCTCCTGCGCATGAACAGTAAAATCCAAAGAAATACTAGAAAAATCCAAAAAAATATTGCATCGAAGATGTGTTAATGTGTGAGGTTTGTGCCAAATTTCAGCTCATTTGGACATCGGAGCTGCCCTCACGCACTAAAATATCTTCCATGCAAAAACATCGAACTTTTTTGAATTATTTTAGTATTTATTTTGATTTTACTGTTCCCGAGATCAGATGAGCTCGGGGAGCCAAAATGGATATTCGATAGCAGTGAGTGTACTTAAACTTACAAATGCAAAACCTGCGCTCTTGTAAATAGGCCCCACCATTGCATAACCTTGGCTGTACTTTGCAAGAAACAATTTGATGTATGGGACTTCAAGTACAAGCGCAGCAATGCTTCCATTTGATAGAGCACTATAGAAATCATCAGGTGTAGCATAGCCCCTGATCTTTGATGCATCAAAACCAATACCCATCAGTAGACCCTCTATATAGGAACCTTGGTGGAACCCTACATATTCGCCATTCTTTTGGAGTTCGTGCACATCAATCACTGTTGGTGAAACCTGTTGTGTAGAAAGCATTGATGCAAAGCTCGCTGTATAACTCGCTGCAAGTACCAGAGCAACAATCTTCCATAAACGCATAACAATTTTAGCTCCAAAGCTTTCCAACTCCTCCTCTGCAAAAATAACAAGCATGACTTGATTAAGACGCCAAAGAAATTTCAAAGCTGGAATACTGCAATGCACGCCATTTCAGAATTTGCTAAAAGTATATGTAATTTCTTTAAATGAAAGTCATACCATTAGTTTTTAACTCATACAGCTAGGACCAGTTAATTTCCTCCCTCTGATTCTTTAAGCACTATTAGTTAGATGTAGTTAGATAGATCTAAGTTATTTTTTTGTTGAATTTTCTAAGATAAATTTATTTACAATAGAGACCTAGAGATTTGTAATCAGATGAGCGTAATGATCTTTCTTGAAGGATATTTTGTTGATTCTTCTTATTTTGATATAGTGCAAAATATGCTTTATCTATGGTACTAAAAATACTTGTCCGAATTCGATCATACAAAGATATAAGAAACTGTAATGTTTACTCAACTCCCTTCAAAAATGGATAATATTGTAATCGCCAGTTGATTGAGTGAAAAGGGACCACGAGCATGTTCATCGCCATTTAGATACTCCAGCAGCCAGACAACAACTCCTGTGTACATAAAGAATAAGATGCTGGCAAACCACATTGTAGTGCTCAGTGGTTTCAAAAAAAGCCACAAATCCTTCAGCATGTAATCCTTGACCGGAACAATCATCCCTACTCCGGATTCTGTGTATGGCACAGTGAAGTCGACATACAATGACCTGTTGTATCTTACGGTAGTATCTGCAACCGCTACGTCGTATTCCTACAATGGCATTAGTCAGCTTTATATATTTAATAAAAAAAATATCTACATTTTAAGTTTTTCCCTAATTTTTTTAAAGATTGATTGAACAATATAAGCTCAATTTTTCAACAAAGAGAAACATTTTAAACAAGCAATATACTTTGATTTCCTTTGAAGAGAAAAAAGAATAGAGTGAGCCTTTCTGATTAGCATCCATTTATGTATAAGATGGAATAATTGCAGCCTGAAAGCATAACAAACACTGGATGGAAATGTGGAACACAATTAATCCATGGTAAAATGTTCGAGCTACTAGAGTTTTTTTTATTAACAGTGAGAAATTTCCTTTTAATAAAGTATTTCTTACCTGAAGATAGACTTGGTAAACAAAATCATTGTAGGTCCCCGTAACTGAAGTATCAGTTGTGCCAGATTCTAGGTAGTCATAAGAAAATGAAAGATTCTTTCCTGCCTCCTCAAATATGTCAATTGAAAGGCCACTTATTGTTATTTTATTTGTGATATGATCTTTGTATGTCTTTATAAACTCCGGATATTCGCTTGAGTGCAGACCGACTCTAAGCTTCTTAACAACTATAGGAATTTTCGAGCCCATTGGTATTTTGGTTGAGTCTCTTGGCCAGATTACAGGATTTAGATCAATCATTGAGGCCGGTCCTGCTTTTTTGAAGTCATCTCGCTTTAACTGCCGTGAAAGTCCACTTTTCGCATTCCAAAACCCCATTTCTCTCCAACCTCTCCCAAGCACATTTATTATTTGGAACATGGAAACTTGGAGGCGTCGTCTGTTTGTAATGTCAAGTTCACCACTTAAACCATTGAACTTGTTTTGTACAATTGCTGCTAAGAGTTCAGGACCGTTGGTGGAAATAACTATGGATTCCAAGCATGTGGAGTTTTTAGTGGACCATGGTTGCTTATCTCTAGCATTGGATACCCCAACCTTTTCCGCTGCGTGTGCGAATGACCATCTCATATCATAGCCCCATAGTACAACAATGCTTAGTTTATTAAAGGGTGATTCATCTGGATTATCATGTTGGTACATTTTGTTCCATGTTATGGATAGGTTATCAAGTTCTTGTGATCTGGGCACATGATACCTTACTCCCAGCACACCACTCATTGCCTCATTGACACTTGGACTCAATGAGTCGATGATGTTCCCCACTCCATTTGTGGTGATCCACACAAATCCCTTGTTCATCATCTCTACCTCTTTTGCCTTCGTAAAAAGAAGGGAAGTCATAGTGGATGATATGTGAACAATAAACACCCTTGTTTGCATTGCCATAAACCCATTGAGTTCTTGCACAATGGTCACATGTGTTGCTGCTGAAGGGATGACAGTGCTATACGCAACGCGGACATCAATTTCTTGAAGTGCATCAATGAGATATGGTAGAATGCCTCTCCCATAGTCAGTGTCATCATATACTGCTACCACTTCTCTCCATCCATAGGCTTGTACAAGTGAGTCAATGCTATTCACCTGAGCCGAGTCATCCGGTGTTTCTCGTGCAATATATGGCATTCTATCAGAAGTGAGAGAGGGGCTTGTTGTTGTGAATGATACTATGGGGACTTCGGTTAAATTTCCAAGACTGGATATGAACATAGCTTCTGATGATTTCTGGGGACCAATGATGGC
This sequence comes from Triticum dicoccoides, assembly GCF_002162155.2. Taxonomy (NCBI): domain Eukaryota; kingdom Viridiplantae; phylum Streptophyta; class Magnoliopsida; order Poales; family Poaceae; genus Triticum; species Triticum dicoccoides. The sequence goes on along the minus strand of NC_041388.1, from coordinate 421,256,538 downwards.
TTGCACTTGGTATTTCTCCAGTAACTCGATAGCTTTCAGAAGGGCACACGAAAGAAAACGATCGTCAGATAATATCTGTTGAATAATTTGTAGTACTCAACATCACAATTGGTTCTTTCAAATATTGGAAAAAGGTTAAGAAAAACTTATTTTTGGACTTTCTTGTTATATTCATTCATACTCTAATTTACATTCTTGCAGCTATGCTTCCTCATAATAAATAGCCAAGTGATGCTACGAGAAGCTAATATTTGATAAAAACACATGTGCAAGGAAATACAATATTTAACCTCTTATTTGGGAACATACTTACACATGTGCAAGGACACACGACTAGAAATATTAATCCACCCACTAAGAAAAGCTTGAGCTGAGTTTCTGTGGTATTCTAACTCTTAGCAAACTTTGAAGGAATATCATGAGTACAATTTACTTGTTCTGATTCAAAATGCACATCATTATTTGTTTTGTGAAAATGCAAAGCTTGTGCCTCGATAAATTAATAAAGAACTTGAGTCTATTATTATGTATCATTTGACAGCTCGTTCTAGCTTCTTGTGGATGTTGGGTACCATGCATGTTTACTGTCTGCTTTTGAACTTTGACTGTAAATTTCCAATTACAAAATACAATCACAAGAAATCATTATAATATAAATTTGAATTCCAATTACGCCGATTTTATATAACATAGCCCACATATTATTGGATTATTTTTTGTCAGTGTGTGTAATTGGACACCCTTAGCTTTCTGTGGCAGAAAATGAAATTCTCACCGCTCCTTTCATGGGAAAAGAGGCTTGGGAGGCTATCTCTCGGATGACACATAATAATACACTTGTACATGATAGAGTTCTGAGCTTTGCCAGATATTTTGTGGGAGGTAATCAAAGATGGCATTTTGTGACAAGGTGTACTAGAAATTGAAGTGGCATTTTCTTCTTGAAGCCCTCGGGACGAAAGGATTTTCACCTCTTTGGTGCAAGTGGTTGAAAATTTTCATATCCGCTGGAAGTTTTGGTATCAAAGTTAACAATAATTTAGAGATAAAATTCCAAATAAAGAAAGGCCTCCGTCCGGGAGGATCCTTTCTCCGTGTATGATCCAAGTTAGAGGATCTTATGAATAGGATAGTGCTTCATCAAGTGATTGACAAATAGTTTATTTTACAGTATATATGCGAACGATACCATAGTATTCATGAATCATGACACTAGAAAAACAGAGAAAACCTGCATTGCTTGGCACATTCGAGCGTTTGTCTAGTTTTAAAACATATTTTTCATTAAAGTGAGATCTTCTGCTTTGGCGAGGCACATGAAACAGTTGATCAACACTAGCATGTTTGGAAGTGTCTCAGAATTCCATATCCATGTGAATTGGCGGGAAATAGAGGAGCAACTCGAGAAACAACTAAAGGAGTGTGTAGGCTAGTTCTGATGAATTTGGTTCTTAGCAGTTGGCCGGCATTTTTCTTCCACGTCCACGTCCCTAAAGGAGCAATTTGGTTCTTAGCTAGAAAAAAAGGAGGTCTCGTCAAATGGAGTCTGTTATGTAGGTCCAAAGATAAAGGGGCACCCTACATCCAAGACCTTGCAACAAAACAGATCAGTCTTGGCAAAATGGTTGTTTAAATTAATCAGTGAGGATGGTATGTGTGACATGAAACTAACTTTTGTGGGAAAAACTTCCGATATTTGGGTTGAGTTCAAAGATTGATCAAGTGAGATTCTAATAGGATATTTGGCTTTGACACACTTCACTCAACTTAAAATATCGAAAACAACTTTTAATTGTGAACAGAGGGATGTAGGTTTCATCTTCACGAAAACTTCCCAAACGAGAAATAGACTGGACTAACCAAGCACTCCCTCCGTCTGAAAATACTTGTCGAAAAAATGGATGTATCTAGACGTATTCATCCATTCCTTCGACAAGTATTTTCAGATGAAAGCAGTAACAAACTCGAGGACATTTTTTTTGGAACTGTATATTTAGGAAGAACTGTAGCAAACAAAGTCTTCTGAGTTTCCTGAATCGTGACAGACACGCGTACCTGCTGATGCAGCCTGGACATCGCCCATGGAGTCCCTAATATGGAGAACAAGCTTCGTGCTGTAGTTCCGGTGGACGGCGTAGAAATCTTGGACGGCCAGCAGAACGCTGGTCCGCGCCACTTTGCCCACCGGCGATCCCAGGTCGAGGATCACCCCGACGTGGAATCCATCTTCTTCGCCCGTGGCGTTTCGTGCTACGGCAGCGAAATCGATGAGGAGTAGCAGGAAGAGGATGGCTGCGCGTGCTTTCTCCATTACACTTTTCTTGTGCTGAGATGCTCATCGTGCCCATATATAATATATATATGACTATTTGCTACTGCTTCTCAAGGATGATCATAGAAGTTGCGGGGTAGATTCTCTGGTTTGTGACAGGTTAGTAGTTTATATTTCCTCATTGGATTTTGGCGTTCGTTTTATCTGCAGGCTGCAGCCAAGGTGCGTGGAACTTTAACCGGAATTGCCTCTTGAGTAAATGAATTCTTGCATGCATGAGACGACAAGAGGAAACAAGATTCAGGACTGTTGAATATATTTATGCTTGTAATATTGTGTCATGGGGATTCCAGACTGGCCAATAGAGAGCGGATGGAGGCGCTGGCGTCTGGCGACTGCTCGGGCGGCGCCCCTGGCGACGCGGGCGATGCGGCTGCCCTGCCGCCGCCCCGCCCCCCGTCCCCTCCCTCGAGCTCCGCCCCCTCGCCGGCGTCCGCCGCCCCTGTCCCTCCGCCG
>NC_041388.1:421252575-421253239 GCF_002162155.2 Triticum dicoccoides | reverse complement strand
CAAGGCACCGCCGCGGCTGCTGCCCGACCACGCCGGTGGCCGTACTCCCAGGGGTGGGAGTTTGGCCGCCCGTGGGTCGGGCCGGCGCCGGCGTCTCCCTCCTGCCGCCTCTCCGGCGCAGGGGATGCAAGGTCTGGCCTTGGGTTCCGGGATGCCTTCCCGGCGGCGCCGCGCTGGCAGCTGGGGTGTTGCCGGCCGCGCGGATCGCGGCCCTGCTCGCGCCTCCTGGAAACCCTCGACTCCGGCCATGCCCTCCTCTGCTCTGGCCTGTCCGGCTCCGGCGAGCTCGCCCCGGTCCTCTCCCGACGTGCTCCCTTCCGGCCCTTCTTCCCATCGCACGGTTCCTCCGGGCCCCTCCCTCCGGGTCGCATCCCCGCCCCGCCGTCCCTGTATGCCCCCGCTGGCGGCCACCGTGGCGGCGCTCGGGGAAACCCTAGCTCCCCGCTTGGCCACTCCGGGGCGCTCATACCGGGCCGCGGTGCTCTTGGGCCGGCCTATGGGCCTGGCTGTTGGCCCCCTCCCCAGGGTGGTGGACACAGCTACGGCCCAAGGGATGCGGGCCTCTGCGGCTGGGGTGGGCCGGCACGACGGGCCGGTTCCGCCCCGCACAGCCCAGGTTCGCCCTCTGGCGGCCTCGGGCCCAAGCAGGCGGTCGATATGGCCC
>NC_041388.1:421131821-421252165 GCF_002162155.2 Triticum dicoccoides | reverse complement strand
GGTGCCGCCATCCTCCCCACGCCCCCTCTCTCCCCACGTTGTCCATGTCTCGGGAATGGGGGGACGACGCGGGGCGCTCCAAGCGCCGGGCCGACGAGCACCGTGACCCGCCCCGCCCCTCCCCTGATGGCCACCGGCGTGATGCCGACCTGCGGCAGCAGCTCTCCTCCCGGCCGGCTCGACACTCCCCGACGCGCGACGACCGCCGCTCGCGCTCCCCGGCACGCCGCTCCTCTCCTCGGGCGGCGTCGCGGGACCATGGTAGGTCGCCGGCCAATGAGTCAAGGCCGTCCTCGCGGCGGTGGTCCCCCTCGCCTGCCCGTCGCCGGGACCGGTCCCCCTCCCCGCCCCGCCCGCTGCCCGTCGCCAACCCCAACAGCGCCCCGGCCACCCGTCGCTACCAGCCTCCCCACTCCCAGGCTGCGTTCCCGCCGTCTAATGGCGGTAATGGCAATCGGGGGCGCTAGGGTCCCAAGAAGAAGAAGAAGAAGGGCCCTCCGCGCCCTTAGGCTGCCGCCTCCACCGCCGCCGCGGTTCCCCCTCCGGGCACCAGCGCCTCTTCCGACGGCCCGCCGTGCTTCAACTGCGGCTTGACCGGCCACTTCCAGGTGGCTTGTCCCAACCCCCCGATGTGCTACCTGTGCAAGGATGCCGGGCACCCCGCGATTCTCTATCCGAATCGCCCGGTGACGGAGGAGATCATGATGTACGGCCACGGCATCGAGGACATGGCCTTCTTCCACATCGAGGTTCCAGAGATCCCCCTCCCTCCCCCTCGCTGCTGGCGATTGTGACGGTCGTGGGCGAGGCCGTCGCCACCCCGGAGCTGCTTGAGGCAGAGCTCAACCACTTGTGCAGGTGCACGTGGGATTGGCAGGTGACCCCCACCGCTTCCAACGCCTTCTCGGTGATCTTCCCCGACGCTATGAGTATGGGATTCTGTACCCGCAGCAACAACATCACCCTGGCACTCAACGACATTGTGGTGAACATATCTGAGCCGCAGTGGGATCCCAAGGCTGTGACTGTCCTGGACACTGCTTGGCTCCTCATCGCCGGCCTGCCAGATGTGGCCCGGTCTGAGCGAGTCATTTGCAGTATGTCCAAGAGCCTAGGCAAGGTGGTGGTGGTTGACGAGCTCTCCTTACGCAAGGAGGAGGAGGTCCGGGTCAAGGTGAAGTGCCTGGACTCCTCCAAGCTCCATGTCACGATCCGGGTCTTCTTCAACAACGACGGCTACGACCTCAAGATCTGCCCCGAGCCTCCGAACCACGTCGGCCGCCCCCGCTTCTCTGATGATAGTCACCTGGGGGTGGCCCAGCTGATGCCGACGACTCCCACCGCAGGCGCTCGCGCCACTCCCGCCTCGACGATCCAGGAGATGACGAGGACGGCTCGGAGCACTCCCGCTCCCCCTCCCGGGAGCCCTCCAACCCACCAGCGGGTCGTGGCGGTTCCGGGGCGGGGCGCACTCGAGTGTCGGCCGCTGACCTCGCGGTGGCCCTCCGCTTGGCCACCCCGCCGGTCATACCCTCTCAATCTCCGTCGGAGTCGGCCAGTGACATCTCCAGTGTGGGCCTCCTCGTCGCCCCGCCATCGTCGCCTCGCTCCTCCTGCACCGTCTCCGTCGCTCCTCGCCGTCGGGGCCGGACCCCCCATCCCCCGCCGGCTTGGCCTCCCCGGTCTCCACAGGTGGAGGCGGGTGTGAGGTTCCCGTCGCACGTGCCCCGTCGCCTCCACCCGCGGGGGTTGTGCTCGGGATCACCCTGGAGCTCGCCGGCCCGCTCCCCCCGCCGGTGCCCTCCGACGTCCGTCTCTCCTAGCCGACCGTCCCGTCTGCCTCGATGGATGTGGACGTCTCCTCGCCGACCTCCGCGCACCCCCCTCTGACGGTGGCGTACGCCAGGCGGCCCCGCTCCACCTCGACGCCGGTGACGTCCTCCCGCCACAGTGCCTGCCTCGATGCGGCGCGGCCGGCCGACTCTCCGGCGCCGTCCATCGCCGAGCGCGCGGAGCTCCGCGCGGCGGTCCGGAACCTCGAGTCAGGTGCGGACCCCGACCTCCCCAGTTCTTCCTGTTGCCCATTTTCCGCTCTTGAGGCTGCTCCGCTTGGCCACCTCGCCAAGGTGGCCAATGACTCGGCCATTGTTTTCAGGGGGGAGGTCGGTCCCCCCTTAGAACAGATCGCGGCCATTAGGGCCCGGGAGATTCTAGATGGCAAGCTGGCTGAGACCCGCGCTCGCCTGCTTCGGCCTCCCGAGAGGTCGACCACCACCCCCGCGGTTCAGGCCCCTCCGGTGGCCGACGAGATAATCCGTGGCCGCACCCGTTCGCGCACTGCTGCCCTCCGCACTCAAAGCGCTTCCCGTGTCCTGGGTCAAGCAGCCCCCCGATGGGGGCTTAGATGCGGGCCCTTTTCTGGAACATTCGCGGCTTCGGCCATGATGGTCGTCGTCGCCAACTCATTGAGTACATTCGTGATGAACGCATTGACATCATTGCCATCCAGGAAACCTTGCGTACCGAGTTCGCCCTTCAGGAGCTTGAACGCCTTAGCTCCCACCTCTTCGCTTGGCACTGGCTCCCTTCTAGTGGGACCTCAGGCCACTCTGGCGGCATCCTCTTAGGGGTAAAGGATGCCACCTTTGAGGTGGGTGGCATGGACCGGGGTGAATTCTTTGTTAGTATGGAGATCTTCGAGCGCGCCCTAAATTTCAAATGGGAGGTCATTATTGTGTACGGACCGGCGGACCACCGCCGCTCCCCGGCCTTCCTAGCAGAGCTGCAGCTGAAGATCTCTAACTCCCTCCTCCCAGTTCTCGTGGGCGGAGACTTTAATCTCATCCGATCCCCGGATGAGAAGAATAATATCGGATTAACTTCCCCCGGATGCAATTATTCAACGATTGGATCGTAGAGCTGGGGCTCCGCGAACTTGATCGGACGGGTGCCAGGTTCACCTGGACGAACCAACAGATTGTCCCGACACAATCCGTCCTGGATCGTGTCCTAGTTTCCCCTGAATGGGAATTACGCTGCCCCCTGGCATTGCTCCGGGCTGTCACCCGGATCGGGTCTGACCATGTCCCCCTCCTCCTCTCCATCGCCGACGAGCGGCCCTCCACCCTGCCGCGATTCTGGTTCGAGCCCTTCTGGCTCAATCAGGCCGGCTTCCAGGAGGTTGTCGTCGCTCGCTGGATTTTTGCTCGCTCTGCTCCCCATCGCTCCATGTCCGCTGTCGACTCGTGGCACTTCTGCGCCAAGCTTGCCCGCCAATTCATGAAGGATTGGGGGACCAACCTGGGCCGGGACCTTAGAGAGCGCAAAAAGGCCCTCTTGATGGCTATCCAAGCCCTGGACACCCGCGCCGACTCGACCGGGATCTCCCCTGATGCGTGGATGCTGCGATACGATCTGGAAGACCAACTCTCCACCATTTACACAAATGAAGAGGCCTACTGGCGCCTACGTGGTACCCATAGGTGGGTACTTCAGGGAGATGCCAACACCGCCTATTTTCAGGCGGTGGCGAACGGCCGGCGTTGTCGCAATTCCATCCACTGCCTTTGGAATGGAGACACGCCGATCGTTCTCCCCTCGGCCATCCATACCCACGTAGACGGCTTCTATAAAGCCCTATTTACTCCCACCCCGCGGGGTGGGGCTAGTCTCGCCCCCGACATTTGGTCGGGTGCGCAATTGGTCTTGGTAGAGGCCAATGCGGCATTAGTTGCCCCTTTTGACGAGGACGAGGTCCTCGCAGCCATTAAGGGGATGAACCCCTCCTCGGCCCCGGGTCCTAATGGCCTGCCTGTGATGTTCTTTAAAACGTTCTGGCCTACCATCAAGCCGGAGGTCATGGCTCTGTTCGAAGAATTTTATTCGGGCTCCATGGACCTTGGGCGCCTCAATTACGGGATTGTGACCCTCATCCCCAAGGTCCCGGGCGCCTCGGACATCTGCCAGTTCCGCCCAATCATAGTGATTAATGTGATTTTCCGGATCTTGGCCAAAGGGTGCGCCAATAGGGTGACCCTCCTTGCTGACACGATTACCCATCCGAACCAATCCGCCTTCATACAAGGTCCATTTATTCTCGATGGAGTGTTAGTATTCCACGAGGTCCTCCACGAGGTCCGTCTAAAACGCCTCCGCGCGGTCTTCCTAAAGCTAGACTTTCACAAAGCCTATGACACGATACAGTGGCCATTCCTGCGTGAAGTGTTGCTTCGCAAGGGCTTCGACAACCGTTGGGTGACCCGCGTCATGCAGCTTGTCTCTTGTGGCCGGACCGCCATGAACATCAACGGTTACGTTGGGCCCTACTTCCCCACCCTTTGTGGGGTCCGTCAGGGTGACCCCTTCTCATCGTTCTTGTTCAACATGGTGGTTGATGCCCTGGCATCCATCTTGGAAAAGGCCAAGGCTGCTGGTCATATCCGTGGCTTAGTCCCCCACCTAGTCGGAGGGTGAGGGGTCTCCCTCCTTCAATATGCGGATGATACCATTATAATGGTCGAGGGATCCGCCCTAGATATCACTAAATTGAACTTCCTCCTCCTGTGCTTCCAACAAATGTCAGGCCTAACCATCAACTTCGATAAGAGCAAAGTGATGGTCCTCGGGTACCCCTTGGAGGAAACACAGGCTATTGCTGACCGACTAAACTGTCGGTTGGGTTCTTTCCCCACGACCTATCTAGGGATCCCCATTAGTGACTCGCGCCTCACCGTGGCTGATCTTCGCCCCACGGTGACCCGTACGCAACATCGCGTTGAGCCCTGGAAAGGGCGCTGGCTGTCGAAGGCTGCTCGCGTGATCCTTATCAACTCTTCGCTTGCTAGCCTCCTTTGGTTCCTCATGAGCTTTTATAGCCTACATGAAACCCTACACCAGGAGATCGCCAAATACCAATCCAGATTCTTCTGGGCTGGGGAGGGGGGTAAGCAGAAGTACCACATGGTCAGCTGGCCAGATGTATGCAAACCCAAGGACCAGGGCGGTCTTGGGATTTTGTCCTCCCGGCGCATGAACATTGCCCTCCTAACTCGTTGGCTCTGGCGCATTGCCAATGGAGATGGAGGTATCTGGCTTACTATCATCCAGAACAAGTACCTGCGTGGGCAGCCTCTCGCATTTTGTCAGCGCTCAGGCGGCTCCCAGTTTTGGCAGGCCGTCGTCCAGCTGCTGCCTGTTCTGCGCATTGGCACATCCCTTTCGATGGGTACTGGGTCCTCGACCCTGTTCTGGCTTGATAGGTGGCTAGGCGACACCCCCCTAGCCGTGTGCTTCCCAGTTCTCTTCGACATCATTGTTGACCCTCGGGTCTCTGTCGAGACGGCCCTTATTGACTTAGGGCGCCTCGCTTTCCACCACCCCTTTGGTCCCCTTGAGGTTGCAGCTTGGGATGCCCTCCTCCAGGACATCGCACTCCTCCCTATAGACGTTGCCGACTCCCCGGACGTCATCTCTTGGCGACTGGAACCCTCCGGCTGTTTCTCCACCAAATCTCTCTACGCGGCTATCGCCCCATCGACGGCCCCCGAGCCCTTTAGTTTGATTTGGGACATCCGCCTGCCCCTGAAGATCAGGATCTTCCTGTGGTAATGGATCCACGGCCGCCTCCCGTCCGGAGTTGAGGTCCTTAAGCGTCATGGACCTGGAGATGGGATGTGCCCCATGTGCGGCACGATAGAGGATGCCAACCACATCTTCTTCTCGTGCTACACGGCACAGTTCCTCTAGTCATGTTTCCGCGAAACGGTTGGGGGCCAGTGGTGCAACACCAACTTCCCTGACCTGCTTGCGGAAATTCAGGCCTCACCCCCTCGCTACAGGCATATTAGATGGTTGTGCGTGGGGGTCCTTTCTTGGACGCTGTGGACTGTTCGCAATAAGCTTGTGATACAGAAGGTGCCTCTTCGGCGTGCTACTGACTCCATTTTTAAAATGTGTGGTTACTTGCAGCTCTGGCGGCAGTTTAGCCGCCCACAGGACCGGGACATCATCAGCACCCTCCTCGCCGACCTTCGATCTATGGCCTTCCGCTTGGCGCCCCTGCTCCCCCCGCCACCCCCGGAGCCCGACTAGATGTTGTGTCACTCCCGGCGCGTGTGCCTTTTTGTTTTTCAGGGCTTGTTGAGCTGTGCCCTCAGCATTAACCCTTCCACTACTTATCTGTCTGGATCTTGCGTGTGTGTGTGTGTTTGTGTGCTTGAACCTTGTTGGATGTTGGCTTGGGCATTTGCTTTATAATATAAAGCGGGGCGAAAGCCTTTTTCGGTAATATTGTGTCATGGGCCCACCTCCTAGGGATATTTATAGATTTTCTTGAACAAAGTACAGACGTAAGCGCTCATATATACACGCATACACTCATCCCTATGAACGTACACACACACACCCTACCCCTTTGAGCACCTCCGAGAGACTGAGCCGACATATCATTCTGAGATTTTACGAAGTCACTGTAGGCGCCTCGTAGTCGATGGAACGTCTCCTTTCACTGAACACGCATCTCCGGAATTTCTGAAATAAATCCCGGATAAATGCGAGCATCAGGACTTGAACCCTAATTGGCTGGGGATACCACTGTCCACCTAATGATCCAACCACAGGTTGGTTCGCAGGTATCTATATAGTTGAGGTCGTGACTCCTCTTGTACTCCCTCCGGTCCTTTTTAGTTCGCATATAAGATTTGACCGAAGTCAAGCCTCGTAAAGTTTGACCAACTTTATAGAAAAAAGTACCAACATTCACAGTCTGAAATCAATATCAATAGATGTGTCATGACTTAAAGTTTCATACTTCCTCTGTAAACTAATATAAGAGCGTTTAGATTACTAAAGTAGTGATCTAAACGCTCTTATATTAGTTTACGGAGGGAGTACTATATAACTTTAGCATGTCAGATGTTGATTTTTTTATATAAATACGGTCAAACTTTGTGAAGTTTGACTTTAGAGAATTCTAATATGCAGAGTAAAAAGGACCGGAGGGAGTACATGATATATACGTGCCTAGTGCACCCGATCAATGCATTGCATGTTGCACACCCTAAACCTAGTCTTCTACATGGTATCAATTTTGCTCACGATCCTACCCTAACCCTGGCCGCCACCGCCGCTTCCTACCGCCGACACACACCGTAGCCGCGCCGCTACTCTCATAGCTGCCGCCGGCCCCTGTCGCCGCCGCCTCCCTCCCCTCCATCGCTTCCGCCACCCCTTCCCCATCTATAGCTGCCGCCGCCGCTCTCCCCTACAACCGCAGTCGCCGCCCATCCCTCTCCACCCCTCCCTTCCCCAAGCCGCCCCTCCTCCCGTCGCCTCCCCACTGCCATGAACTCCTCGGGCTCCTCCATCTCCTCTGGCACCAACCACTTTGTCAGTCCGGATGTCACCCTCGTTCACGATCTCAACATCCACAAGCGCGTCCCGGTGGTCCTTGATCAATCCACCGCCTACTACTCCGCTTGGAAGTAGTACTTATCCTTGGTGTTTCGCGAGTATTTGCTCCACGGTTATGTCGATGGCACCGTGGACTCCAGCTGTTGGGGAACGTAGTAATTTCAAAAAAATTCCTATGCACACGCAAGATCATGGTGATGCATAGCAACGAGAGGGAGAGTGTTGTCTACGTACCCTCGTAGACCGCAATGGAAGCGTTGACACAACATAGAGGAAGTAGGCGTACGTCTTCCCGATCCGACCGATCCAAGTACCGAATGTACGACACCTCCGAGTACTGATCCAGCCGAGTGTTGAGGGAGAGTTTCGTCAGCACGACGGCGTGATGATGGTGATGATGTTCTACCGAAGCAGGGCTTCGCCTAAGCACCGCTACGATATGACCGAGGTGGAATATGGCGGAAGGAGGCACCGCACACGGCTAAGGAACGATCATGAAGATCAACTTGTGTGTCATGGGGTGCCCCCCTGCCCTTGTATATAAAGGAGGGAGGGGGAGGTGCGGCCGGCCCCTAGGCATGCGCCTGGAGGAGTCCTACTCCCACCGGGAGTAGGACTCCCCCATCTTGCCTTGTTGGAGAAGGAAAGGGGAAGCGGGAAAGAGGAAAGGGCCCCCCCTCCTTATCCTATTTGTACTAGGGGGGAGGGGGCGCGCGGCCTGCCATGGCCGGCCCTCCTCTTCTCCCTTAGGGCCCATGTAGGCCCATTAACCCCCGGGGGGGTTCCGGTAACCCTCCGGTACTCTGGTAAAATCCCGATTTCACCCGAAACGATTCCGATATCCAAATATAGGCTTCCAATATATCAATCTTTATGTATCGACCATTTCGAGACTCCTCGTCATGTCCGTGATCACATCCGGGATTCCTAACAACCTTCGGTACATCAAAACACAAAAACCCTAATTACAATCGTCACCGAACTTTAAGCGTGCGGACCCTACGGGTTCAAGAACTATGTAGACATGACCGAGACACATCTCCGGTCAATAACCAATATCGGAACCTGGATCCTCATATTGGTTCCTACATATTCTACGAAGATCTTTATCGGTCAAACCGCATAACAGCATACGTTGTTCCTTTGTCATCGGTATGTTACCTGCCCGAGATTCGATCCTCGGTATTCCAATACCTAGTTCAATCTCATTACTGGCAAGTCTCTTTACTCGTTCCGTAATACATCATTCCGCAACTAACCCATTAGTTTCTATGCTTGCAAGGCTTAAGTGATGTGCATTATCGAGAGGGCCTAGAGATACCTCTTCGACAATCGGAGTGACAAATCCTAATCTCGAAATACGCCAACCCAACAAGTACCTTCGGAGACACCTGCAGAGCACCTTTATAATCACCCAGTTATGTTGTGACGTTTGGTAGCACACAAAGTGTTCCTCCGGTAAACGGGAGTTGCATAATCTCATAGTCATAGGAACATGTATAAGTTATGAAGAAAGCAATAGCAACAAACTAAACGATCAAGTGCTAAGCTAACGGAATGGGTCAAGTCAATCACATCATTCTCCTAATGATGTGATCCCGTTAATCAAATGACAACTCATATCTATGGTTAGGAAACATAACCATCTTCGATCAACGAGCTAGTCAAGTAGAGGCATACTAGTGACACTCTGTTTGTCTATGTATTCACACATGTATTATGTTTCCGGTTAATACAATTCTAGCATGAATAATAAACATTTATCATGATATAAGGAAATAAATAATAACTTTATTATTGCCTCTAGGGCATATTTCCTTCACCAGCTTCATGGTGAACGATGAGGAGTGGATGATCCTCGACACCATCATCATCCGCTGGTTCTACCTCACCATCTCGCTCCAAGGACCTCTTCCACACGGTGGTGGACGACGACGACGATGCTCACAATGTCTGGACCAAGCTCAACAAACTCTTCACCAACAACCACCTCCAACGCAAGGTCCTCCCCCACGGCTAGTTTTATGGGTGGCAGCAGCTTGACTCGCCTCAAAAAGCTTGTTGATAAGCTCCATGATCTTGTCGAGACGGTCGGCAACGAGCTTCTTATCAGCACCCTCACTGTTGGCCTCAACGAGGACTTCAGGAACGCCGCCTCCAACCTAACCCTTATTCCAGACCCGACCTTCGCGAAGGTGGTGGCGTACCTGAAGCTGGAGGAGCACCGGATGAAGATGATGAGGTCCCGGGCGATACAGATTACCCTAGATGCCGTCACCTCTCGCGGCGCCCCCCGCCGCCCGCCTCGGCTCCTTCCAAGCCGCGGCCTGAAGGAAATATGCCCTGGAGGCAATAATAAAGTTATTATTTATTTTCTTATATCATGATAGATGTTTATTATTCATGCTAGAATTGTATTAACTGAAAACATAATACATGTGTGAATACATAGACAAACAGAGTGTCACTAGTATGCCTCTACTTGACTAGCTCGTTGATCAAAGATGGTTATGTTTCCTAACCATAGACATGAGTTGTCATTTGATTAACGGGATCACATCATTAGGAGAATGATGTGATTGACTTGACCCATTCCGGTAGCATAGCACTTGATCGTTTAGTTTGTTGCTATTGCTTTCTTCATGACTTATACATGTTCCTATGACTATGAGATTATGCAACTCCCGTTTATCGGAGGAACACTTTGTGTGCCACCAAACGTCACAACGTAACTGGGTGATTATAAAGGTGCTCTACAGGTGTCTCCGAAGGTACTTGTTGGGTTGGAGTATTTCGAGATTAGGATTTGTCACTCGGATTGTCGGAGAGGTATCTCTGGGCCCTCTCGGTAAAGCACATCACTTAAGCCTTGCAAGCATTGCAACTAATGAGTTAGTTGCAGGATGATGTATTATGGAACGAGTAAAGAGACTTTCCGGTAACGAGATTGAACTAGGTATTGAGATACCGACGATTGGATCTTGGGCAAGTAACATACCGATGACAAAGGAAACAACGTATGTTGTTATGCGGTCTGACCGATAAAGATCTTCGTAGAATATGTGGGAGCCAATATGAGCATCCAGGTTCCGCTATTGGTTATTGACCAGAGACGTGTCTCAGTCATGTCTACATTGTTCTCGAACCCATAGGGTCCGCACGCTTAAGGTTTCGATGATAGTTATATTATGAGTTTATGAGTTTTGATGTACCGAAGGAGTTCGGAGTCCCGGATGAGATCGCGGACATGACGAGGAGTCTCGAAATGGTCGGGACGTAAAGATCGATATATTGGACGACTATATTCGGACATTGGAAAGGTTCCGACTGATTCGGGTATTTTTCGGAGTAACGGAGAGTTACGGGAATACATATTTGGCCTTATTGGGCCATACGGGAAAGAAGGAAAAGGGCCTCAAGGGTGGCCGCACCCCTCCCCTTGGTCTGGTCCGAATTGTACTAGGGAAGGGGGGCGCCCCCTTCCTTCCTTCTCCTTTTTCCTTCCTCTTTTCCTATTTCATATGGGAGGTGGAATCCTACTAGGACTAGGGAGTCCTAGTAGGACTCCACACTTGGCGCGCCCCCTCCTAGGGCCGGCCTCCTCCTCCCTTGCTCCTTTATATACGGGTGCAAGGGGTCACCCCAAAGACACAACAATTGATCCTTGAGATCTTTTAGCCGTGTGCGGTGCCCTCCTCCACCATAATCCTCGATAATATTGTAGCGGTGCTTAGGCGAAGCCCTGCGATGGTAGAACATCAAGATCGTCACCACTCCATCGTGCTGACGGAACTTTTCCCTGACATTCTGCTGGATCGGAGTCCGGGGATCGTCATCGAGCTGAACGTGTGTTAGAACTCGGAGGTGTCGTAGTTTCGTGCTTGATCGGTCGGGCCGTGAAGACGTACGACTACATCAACCGCGTTGTGCTAATGCTTCCGCTTCCGGTCTACGAGGGTACGTAGAGAACACTCTCCCCTCTCGTTGCTATGCGTCACCATGATCTTGCGTGTGCGTAGGAAATTTTTAAAAAATTACTACGTTCCCCAACAGTGGCATCCGAGCCTAGGTTTTATGTGTTGATGTTATATGCACGAGTAGAACACAAGTGAGTTGTGGGCGATATAAGTCATACTGCTTACCAGCATGTCATACTTTGGTTCGGCAGTATTGTTGGATGAAGCGGCCCGGACCGACATTACGCGTACGCTTACGCGAGACTGGTTCTACCGACGTGCTTTGCACACAGGTGGCTGGCGGGTGTCAGTTTCTCCAACTTTAGTTGAACCGAGTGTGGCTACGCCCGGTCCTTGCGAAGGTTAAAACAGCACCAACTTGACAAACTATGGTTGTGGTTTTGATGCGTAGGTAAGAACGGTTCTTGCTAAGCCCATAGCAGCCACGTAAAACTTGCAACAACAAAGTAGAGGACGTCTAACTTGTTTTTGCAGGGCATGTTGTGATGTGATATGGTCAAGACGTGATGAGATATAAGTTGTTGTATAAGATGATCATGTTTTGTTGAAGTTATCAACAACTGGCAGAAGCCTTATGGTTGTCTCTTTATTGCATAAGATGAAAGCGCCAAATAATTGCTTTACTTTATCGCTATGCGATAGCAATAGTTGCAAGAGCAATAGTTGGCGAGACGACCATGTGACGACACATTGATATAGATCAAGATGATGGAGATCATGGTGTCATGCCGATGAAGATGGAGATCATGACAGTACTTTGGAGATGGAGATCAAAGGCGCAAGATGATCATGGCCATATCATGTCACATATTATGATTGCATATGATGTTTATCTTTTATGCATCTTATTTTGCTTAGTTTGACGGTAGCTTTATAAGATGATCCCTTACTAAAAGTTCAACGTATAAGTGTTCTCCCTGAGTATGCACCGTTGCCAAAGTTCGTCGTGCCCAGACACCACGTGATGATCGGGTGTGATGAGCTCTACGTCCATCTACAACGGGTGCAAGCCAGTTTTGCACACGCAGAATACTCAGGTTAAACTTGACGAGCCTAGCATATGCAGATATAGCATCGGAACACTGAGACCGAAAGGTCAAGCGTGAATCATATAGTAGATATGACCAACATAATGATGTTCACCATTGAAAGCTACTCCATTTCACGTGATGATCGGTTATGGTTTAGTTGATTTGGATCACGTGATCACTTAGATGATTAGAGGGATGTCTATCTAAGTGGGAGTTCTTAAGTAATATGATTAATTGAACTTTAATTTATCATGAACTTAGTCCTGGTAGTATTAGCATATCTATGTTGTAGATCAATAGCTCGCGATGTTGCTCCTCGTTTAATTTTTATTTGTTCCTAGAGAAAACTAGGTTGAAAAATGTTAGTAGCAATGATGCGGATTGGATCCGTGATCTGAGGTTTATCCTCATTGTTGCATAGAAGAATTATGTCCTTGATGCACCGCTAGGTGACTGACCTATTGCAGGAGCAGATGCAGACGTTATGAACGTTTGGCTAGCTCAATATGATGACTACTTGATAGTTTAGTGCACCATGCTTAACAGCTTAGAATCGGGATTTCAAAGACGTTTTGAACGTCATGGACCATATGAGATGCTCCAGGAGTTGAAGTTAATATTTCAAGTAAATACCCGAGTTGAGAGATAGGAAGTCTCCAACAAGTTCTATAGCTAAAAGATGGAGGAGAATAGCTCAAGCAGTGAGCATGTGCTCAGATTGTCTAGCTACTACAATCGCTTGAATCAAGTGGGAGTTAATCTTCCAGATAAAATAGTGATTGACAGAATTCTCTAGTCACCATCACCAAGTTAGTAGAACTTCGTGATGAACTATCATATGCAAGGGATAACGGAAATGATTCCCAAGCTCTTCGTAATGCTGAAATCGACGAAGGTAGAAATCAAGAAAAATATCAAGTGTTGATGGTAGACAAGGCCACTAGTTTCAAGAAAAGGGCAAAGGGAAGAAGGGGAACTTCAAGAAGAATGGCAAGCAAGTTGCTGCTCAAGTGAAGAAGCCCAAGTCTGATCCTAAGCCTGAGACTAAGTGCTTCTACTGCAATGGGACTGGTGACTGGAAGCGGAACTGCCCCAAGTATTTGGCAGATAAGAAGGATGGCAAAGTGAACAAAGGTATATTTGATATACAGATTATTGGTGTGTATTTTACTAGTGTTCGTAGCAACCCCTCGGTATTTGATACTGGTTCAGTTGCTAAGAGTAGTAACTCGAAACGGGAGTTGTAGAATGAAGAGAGACTAGTTAAGGGTGAAGTGACGATGTGTGTTGGAAGTGGTTCCAAGATTGATATGATCATCATCACACACTCCCTATACTTTCGGGATTAGTGTTAAACCTAAATAAGTGTTATTTGGTGTTTGCATTGAGCATGAATATGATTTGATCATGTTTATTGCAATACGGTTATTCATTTAAGTAAGAGAATAAATTGTTATTCTGTTTACATATATGGTTACACACCCAATGAAAATGGTTCGTTGGATCTCGATCGTAGTGATACACATATTCATAATATTGAAACCAAAAGATGCAAAGTTAATAATGATAGTGCAACTTATTTGTGGCATAGCCGTTTAGGTCATATTGGTGTAAAGCGCATGAAAAAACTCCATGCTGATGGACTTTTGGAATCACTTGATTATGAATCAGTTGATGCTTGCGAACCATGCCTCATGGGCACGATGACTAAGACTCCGTTCTCTGGAACAATGCAGCAAGCAACAGATTTGTTGGAAATCATGCATACTGATGTATGTGGTCCGATGAATATTGAAGCTCGCGGCAGGTATCATTATTTTCTAATCTTCACAGATGATTTGAGCAGATATGAGTATATCTACTTGATGAAACACAAGTCTGAAACATTTGAAAAGTTCAAAGAATTTCAGAGTGAAGTGGAGAATCATCATAACAAAAATAAAAGTTTCTACGATATGATCACAGAAGTAAAATATTTGAGTTACGAGTTTGGCCTTCAGTTAAAAACAATGTCAAATAGTTTCACTACTCACGCCACCTGGAACACCATAGCATAATGGTGTGTCCGAACGTCATAACCGTACTTTATTAGATATGGTGCAATCTATGATGTCTCTTACCGATCTACCACTATCGTTTTGGGGTTATGCATTAGAGACAGGTGCATTCACGTTAAATAGGGCACCATCTAAATCCGTTGAGACGACACTGTAGGAACTATGGTTTGGCAAGAAACCTAAGCTGTCGTTTCTTAAAGTTTGAGGTTGCAATGCTTATGTGAAAAAGTTTCAACCTGATAAGCTCTAACCCAAATCGGAGAAGTGCGTCTTCATAGGATACCCAAAAGAAAATGTTGGGTACACCTTCTATCATAGATCCGAAGGCAATATATTCGTTGCTTTGAATGGATCCTTTCTAGAAAAGGAGTTTCTCTCGAAAGAAGTGAGTGGGAGGAAAGTAGAACTTGATGAGGTAATTGTACCTGCTCCCTTATTGGAAAGTAGTTCATCACAGAAATCTGTTCCTGTGGTTACTACACCAATTAGTGAGGAAGCTAATGATGATGATCATGTAACTTCAGATCAAGTTACTACCGAACCTCGTAGGTAAACCAGAGTGATATCCACACCAAAGTGGTACGGTAATCCTGTTCTAGAGGTCATGTTACTTGACCATGATGAGCCTACGAACTATGAGGAAGCGATGATGAGCCCAGATTCTACGTAATGGCTTGAGGCCATGAAATCTGAGATGAGATCCATGTATGAGAACAAAGTATGGACTTTGATTGACTTGCCCATTGATTGGCGAGCCATTGATATTAAATGGATCTTCAAGAGGAAGACGGACGCTGATAGTAGTGTTACTATCTACAAAGCTAGAATTGTCGCAAAAAGGTTTTCGACAAGTTCAAAGGGTTGACTACGATGAGAGTTTCTCACTCGTATCTATGCTTAAGTCTGTCCGAATCATGTTAGCAATTGCCGCATTTTATGAAATCTGGCAAATGGATAAACAAAAATGCATTTCTTAATGGATTTATTAAAGAAGAGTTGTATATGATGCAACCAGAAGGTTTTGTCAATCCTAAAGGTACTAACAAAATATGCAAGCTCCAGCGATCCATCTATGGACTGGTGCAAGAATCTCGGAGTTGGAATATACGCTTTGATAAGTTGATCAAAGCATATAGTTTTATACAGACTTGCGGTGAAGCCTGTATTTATAAGGAAGTGAGTGAGAGCACTACAACATTTCTGATAAGTATATGTGAATGACATATTGTTGATCGGAGATAATGTAGAATTATTCTGCAAAGCATAAAGGAATTTTTGAAAGGAGTTTTTCAAAGAAAGACCTCGGTGAAGCTGCTTACATATTGAGCACCAAGATCTATAGAGATAGATCAAGACGCTTGATAAGTTTTTCAATGAGTACATACCTTGACAAGATTTTGAAGTAGTTCAAAATGGAACGGTCAAAAAGGAGTTCTTGCCTGTGTTACAAGGTGTGAAGTTGAGTAAGACTCAAAACCCGACCACGGCAGAAGATAGAGAGAGAGAATGAAAGTCATTCCCTATGCCTCAACCATAGGTTCTATAAAGTATGCCATGTTGTGTACCAGACCTATTGTATACCCTGCCCTGAGTTTGGCAAGGGAGTACAATAGTGATCTAGGAGTAGATCACTGGACATTGGTCAAAATTATCCTTGGTGGAATAAGGGTATGTTTCTCGATTATGGAGGTGACAAAAGGTTTGTCGTAAAGGGTTACGTCGATGCAAGTTTTGACACTGATCCAGATGACTCTAAGTCTCAATCTGGATACATATTGAAAGTGGGAGCAATTAGCTAGAGTAGCTCTGTGCAGAGCATTGTTGACATAGAAATTTGCAAAATACATACGGATCTGAATGTGGCAGACCCATTGACTAAACTTCTCTCACAAGCAAAACATGATCACACCTTAGTACTCTTTCGGTGTTAATCACATAGCGATGTGAACTAGATTATTGACTCTAGTAAACCCTTTGGGTGTTGGTCACATGTCGATGTGAACTATGGGTGATAATCATATGGTGATGTGAACTATTGGTATTAAATCACATGGCGATGTGAACTAGATTATTGACTCTAGTGCAAGTGGGAGACTGAAGGAAATATGCCCTAGAGGCAATAATAAAGTTATTATTTACTTCCTTATATCATGATAAATGTTTATTATTCATGCTAGAATTGTATTAACTGGAAACATAATACATGTGTGAATACATAGACAAACAGAGTGTCACTAGTATGCCTCTACTTGACTAGCTCGTTGATCAAAGATGGTTATGTTTCCTAACCATAGACATGAGTTGTCATTTGATTAACGGGATCACATCATTAGGAGAATGATGTGATTGACTTGACCCATTCCGTTAGCATAGCACTTGATCATTTAGCTTGTTGCTATTGCTTTCTTCATGACTTATACATGTTCCTATGACTATGAGATTATGCAACTCCTGTTTACCGAAGGAACACTTTGTGTGCCACCAAACGTCACAACGTAACTGGGTGATTATAAAGGTGCTCTACAGGTGTCTCCGAAGGTACTTGTTGGGTTGGCGTATTTCGAGATTAGGATTTGTCACTCCGATTGTCGGAGAGGTATCTCTGGGCTCTCTCGGTAATGCACATCACTTAAGCCTTGCAAGCATTGCAACTAATGAGTTAGTTGCAGGATGATGTATTACGAAATGAGTAAAGAGACTTGCCGGTAACGAGATTGAACTAGGTATTGAGATACCGACAATCGAATCTCGGGCAAGTAACATACCGATGACAAAGGGAACAACGTATGTTGTTATGCGGTCTGACCGATAAAGATCTTCGTAGAATATGTAGGAGCCAATATGGGCATCCAGGTCCCGCTATTGGTTATTGACCGGAGACGTGTCTCGGTCATGTCTACATTGTTCTCGAACCGTAGGGTCCGCACGCTTAAGGTTTCGATGACAGTTATATTATGAGTTTATGAGTTTTGATGTACCGAAGGAGTTCGGAGTTCCGGATGAGATCGGGGACATGACGAGGAGTCTCGAAATGGTCGAGACGTAAAGATCGATATATTGGACGACTATATTCGGACATTGAAAAGGTTCCGAGTGATTCGGGTATTTTTCGAAGTACCGGGGAGTTACGGGAATACGTATTGGGCCTTATTGGGCCATCAGGAAAGAAGGAAAAGGGCCTCAAGGGTGGCCGCACCCCTCCCCTTCGTCTGGTCCGAATTGGACTAGGGAAGGGGGGCGCCCCCTTCCTTCCTTCTCCATCCTACTAGGACTAGGGAGTCCTAGTAGGACTCCACACTTGGCGCGCCCCCTAGGGCCGGCATCCTCCTCCCTTGCTCCTTTATATACGGGTGCAGGGGGCACCCCAAAGACACAACAATTGATCCTTGAGATCTATTAGCCATGTGCGGTGCCCTCCTCCACCATAATCCTTGATAATATTGTAGCGGTGCTTAGGCGAAGCCCTGCGATGGTAGAACATCAAGATCGTCACCACTCCGTCGTGCTGACGGAATTCTTCCCCGACATTCTGCTGGATCGGAGTCTGGGGATCGTCATCAAGCTGAACGTGTGCTAGAACTCGGAGGTGCCATAGTTTCGGTGCTTGATCGGTCGGGCCGTGAAGACGTACGACTACATCAACCGCGTTGTGCTAACGCTTCTGCTTCCGGTCTATGAGGGTACGTAGACAACACTCTCCCCTCTCGTTTCTATGCATCACCATGATCTTGCGTGTGCGTAGGAATTTTTTTGAAATTACTACGTTCCCCAACACAGCCGCCGGCCTCTTACCCACCGCCACCATCGCCGGGCTTGGCTCCTTTGGATCGCCATCGGGGCGGTCGTCGCGGCCGCAAGCAGCAACAGCCCGGCGCCCAGGGAGGGGAGCCCGCACTGCGCGACAGCAGCAGCCGGCGCCGTGGTACGCCGGGCAAAACCCGTGGACCGGTGTCGTGCATGCTTATTCAATGCCGGTCCGGTGTGCGCTTGTGCCCGGCATCCTCGGTCCTCGGCCCTCCTCCCATCAGGCATTCTACGACGCGCCCCAGCCATATGTGACGCCCTAGGGGGTGTTCTCCTACGGTCAGCAGCTGCCGCCAAGTGGGCCGCCGCTGCTGCCCCCCGTGCCCCACCGCAACAGCCCTACGCTGCGCCCATGCCCTCGCTTCCATCGGTGCCCTGGGACCCGGCTCTTCTGGCGGTCCTTCACTCCGCCCCCACCCTGGCCAACTACAATGGCGGCGGTGACTGGTACATGGACACCGGAGCTACCGCTCACATGTCCTCCCACCCCGGTAACCTCCACACCTCCTACCCTGTCCACATATCTACTCGCATCACCGTCGGAGATGGTTCTTCTCTCCCGATCACTCACATAGGACATGCATCTTTTCCATCATCATCTACACCATTATCCTTGTCTATCAGGCCTGCAAGGTTTACACTTTTCTTGTGTGCACGTCCTCTTATGTGACTCCACTTGTTGCCTCTCAAGGATGAACTGGAAGCTGCGAGGTAGATTCGCTGATTTGTGACAGGCTTAGTAGTTAGAGCATCTCCACTCATTCTGCCCCCCAACGCAAAGGCCGGTGCTCTTTCAGGCGCCCGTCCGGCAATTTTAAGGCCGTGAGACGATCTAGGTCCCAGCCACGCCCCTAGGCGCCGCTCCCAAGGCATCACAAATTCAAACGGGTCCATTTCCCGCCCCCATAAAACGCCACAAGTCCGGCGATCACGTTGCCACAGTTCGGCGTGCAAAAAAAAGAAAGGACTCGACACATCAAACGGCAGAGTCGGCCTCCGGCGTCGCATGAGTCAGCGTGCGCGGGCTCGGCGGTGTCAGTGCGGCTTCTTCTGTGCAGCAAGGTGTCGGCGCGGCTTATGTGCTACTGGGCATCGTGGAGGCATCATCGCTTAGGCTTGGCGGCGGCGTTGGCAGCGGCGTGGGAGTTGGCGGCGCCGTCGACGACATCTGGTTCAGGATGAGGCCGTGCTCCGCCATGTACCACGCCTTGACCTGCTCGTCCATCGCCGACATGTCCGCTCGCCCATCAGGAAAGCCAGGTCGGTGTTCCTCTTCTTCGCGGCGACGTTGGTCCGGAGCAGGTCGAGCTTGACAGCGTTGTTCGTCATCAACGCTGACCACCGCGCCTCGGTCTTCTCCTCCCGCTGGGCGGCCCGGGTCTTAGTGTCGTCGAGGCAATGCTCGATGGACTCGTGCACGTGTGCGTGCCGACTCGGCGTGTTTCCCCTTCTTGCCCCCTTTGTTGCCGTCTGGGCGCCCATCTTCCGCGCCCGGCATCGGTGCGTCGGACTTGTACGTCTCCTTGGCCTTGGCAAGGGTGCGCCGGACATCTGCCCACTTCTCGCACTTCTCGATCCGCTTGAAGACGTGGAGGTACTTGAAGTCTTGGTCACTACTGTCCTGGCAAAACATGGCGAACATCCGCACCAGCTGCGTCGAGAAACAACAGTCGGCAAGCGTGCACAAGCCTAAACGAGAAGGGAGAGCCCGGCGTGGCATACCTGATCCTCGATGCTGGCGCCGCTCTCCCGCCGAGCCGCGATCTCCTTGACGATCCCATGCCATTTGTTGCATGCCGTTTGGATGAGCTCCCAATGGTTCGTCATTGCCTTCGACCCGCGTTGCATGTGCACACCTTTGAAGTAGGGGTTCACGAGCTTGCGCTCGTCGAACTCGGCCTTGATGCGGTCCCAATACGTGTCGATGCTCTGGTTTGTGCCAGAGATCGGGTCGAGGCAGACGACTTTCCACGCTTCGGCAAGGCACTCGTCCTCCTTGGATGCCCACTTGATGCGTGGTTCGCCGGTCCTGGCCCCCTTCTTCTTCTTCTTCTTCCCTTTCCTCGCCGGAGCAGGCGCCGGCTCCTCCTCCTCCTCCTCCTCCTCCTCCTCTGGCTCCTCCTCGCCTTAGTCGAGCTCGCCGTCCATGTCACCGTTGAGGTGCATTGTGTCGTCTTGGGTGGTGAACCCAGGGGAGACGGAGGCGGT
The DNA here is from genome assembly GCF_002162155.2 of Triticum dicoccoides. NCBI lineage: Eukaryota > Viridiplantae > Streptophyta > Magnoliopsida > Poales > Poaceae > Triticum > Triticum dicoccoides. The sequence goes on along the minus strand of NC_041388.1, from coordinate 421,231,678 downwards.
GGCCGAGCCGGTCGTGATGATGTCATCCATGTCGGCCTCCGTCGCGTCGGTGTCGCCGAGATGTGACGAGGAGGCTTGTGAGTAGAGCAGCGTGCCACGGAGGAGAGGGGCGTCGGGGAGGCTGCGTAGGCCGGCGACAAATAGGTGTACGGAGGGTACTGCATGCCGACGAAAGCGGGCGAGGGCGTGCGCTGGGCCGGATGACCATGGGGGAAGGTGATGTTGGGGTTGAACCCACCGTGCGCGTCACCATCGGCGTAGCCCGGTGACGGCGTGCAGCCCCAGGGCTGTGGCGACAACGAACAGCAGGCCGGAGACCCGACGCTTTCCTGGCTCGAGGACGCGTACGGGCCATGGCCGCCAGGTGGATTCATCATCCCCGCGCGAGCCGCCTCGGCTTGTTCGGCCGAGCGCTCCGCCTGCTCCGCCACCGCCGAAGCCGCGAGCGCCGCGCTGTCCCGGGCCTTCTTGGCGTAGGCCCTGTTCCGTCGGTCGGTGGTGACAGCCTCCCGGCGCTGAACTTCGGCCCTCCAGTCGGCGTTAGACATGCCCGGGGGCTTGGACGGCGGCGCCCTTTGCTTCCTATGCTTTGGCTGGGCGACGGCGGCGGTGGCATCCGTCGCGGCGCGGGGACCACGTACTTCTTCGGCGGCATGGCGGCCGGCTGGGAGGGGAGGAGGAGGAGATTGACGGGAGGAATGGAGAATGAGAGGGAAGCCGAGGGGGGAAAGCGGGAGGAAAGGCGGGAAAAGGCCCTCCTCTCGCCGACAGAGCGGGCCCATGCCCCTTTTCGCTTCTGTCGGCGCCCCCAGGCGACCCCCAGACTCTTGGATTCGGCTCGGGTGCGCCGGCTGTTATTTCGGCCTGAACCGGCGCTAAATGTGATTCTGGGGATATGACTGGGCCGATTTTCGTTCGCCAACGCTATAAAATCGCCTGGGGAAGGGGGGTGGCTTGCTGGGGCGCGGCTGGAGAGGCTCTTAATTTATTCTTCCTCGCTAGACTTTGGGGCTTCAGCCGGAGTTGCCTCCGGATAAATAAATCCTTTGCATGCATGGGACGGGAAGAGGAAACAAGATACATGACGAATACTGTCGATGGAATCTATCCTTGGACGATCAACGCGTTTTGACATCTCCGAGGGCCGGGTGCCGACGTGTCTTGGACCCTCAATTTGTTTGCCCAAACGAATGATTTTTATTTTTATGAAAATGGTAATGAGCAAATCGTTCTCTGGGAATGGTTCTTTCAGCGAACAACCCGTGGTGCGTCCGGTTTTCGTGCTCAATGCATGACGATTCCCGTGGGGCACCGTTCGCTCCATCCACCCTCAGAGCGAACGATGTACTACACGAGGCTGACCGAGTGCGTCAAGAGGGTCAGCGGCGGCTCCGCTCTCAACAAGGACCTGGTCTCCATATCCACCATCCTGTACGAGATCAAGAAATACTCTAGGACCTTTTAGTAGCCACTGCTTCATCCCTGGCCCTGCCATGCCCTGCCATGTACACACACTGTAATGGAAACTCTGATTCATGCTATGCTACTTGAAAAAAGAATGTCCGTCGGGTTTCGCCCCTTTGTAAGTACAGAGCCATGTGTTCTTCCGCGGTTATAGGTGTACTGCCAAGTGCTCAAGTGTTTGTTTACCGGGGTTATTCGATTGTAATGTGATTTTGCAACAAGGGTGTATGTTAGTTATCCTGAGATTTCTTGGACCCCCATGGCCCGGCTTGAGACAGCCATCCGTGTGGCTTAGACAACAATTCATTTTTTTATTATTATTATGTGGAGCATAGAACAAAGATTACCACTAACCAACCGTTGCAAGATATGAAATTAACACCTACGACAAAGTTGACTTCATTCACGGCAACACATTCAAGACGTCCTCACACCATACTCTGTTATGTCAAGGACCACGGTATTTTATAGCTGACAGTCTAAATTACTGTAGTTTTTTGATACTTTGATTTTTACATACAATACTTAACTATCACACATAGCCTTAGCTTTTTCAGCTGCTCTGTGGGCCGAGCGATGCCTGAAAGGCTGAAGCAAATTTACTTGATTCCGCATGCATGGCCAATTCCTCCGCAGTTGTTCATCTTGGAGCCTGAAAGGTGAACTTTGCTCAGTTTGGAACTAACTTGAGTGACCTACCACTTTTGCCTCCCTATGAATAATTTGCGCACATAAAGAGTTGGTAATGTTGCCTTCTTATTTTGGGTGTGTGTGCATGCATCTACTGCCTGGTAAGCTGGTCACCATTTCCGTTCGAACTGTGAGGCACTGACAATGTTGTTTGGCTCTCCGTCAATTCAGTTCCCTCTCCATTGCTGTTTTGATCTCCTTGTTCTTCCATTTTCTTCTTTTCCTGCCCAGGTCTAGATTCATTTTGGTCATCCCGTTTGTTCCCTGCATTTTGTTGACGTTTTTTATAGCGGCTCATCAGCATGGCTACTAAAAGGGAACCGGTTGTCACAATTCCAGATATGAGGAATAATCCCCCACAACTTTCGAAGTTGATAGTGCCTGAACCATCAGGCATGTCATCATTTTCATGGCTATTTTGACCTATCCATTTCTTTTCAAACTGATTGATAGTATCTCCTCCGGTTATGTTGAGTATTGCAGTCGACATTTCAGGACGTAGCGGAGAATTCTTGGGAAGCGCCTAATCAGCAAAGAGATCATTGTCATAAGGCGCACATGGTAACATATAATGTTCCAATGACAATTTCATACAATAGTAGGTGGTCAATATGATGGTGCTATTATTTAAACAAACAACACTCAAATGCAAATACTATTTTATTTGGGAAAAGGAGATAGAGAAGCACCTAAAATGTCTAAAAGTAAACCAAACCAACATATATTATTTCTCACAATCCACTAGAATTCCAAACAGAGCATTAATGTGATCAATTGCAAATACCAGTTCATGTTGATGTTTCTGATGTAAAGGTATGGATCTATGTTGTGGTTCTCCAAGCCTCTTGTATATAAGTTATCGTGTATAGTACTCCCTCCGTCCCAAAATTCTTGTCGTAGATTTGTCAAGATACGGATGTATCTAACACTAAAACTTAACTAGATACATCCGTGTTTAGAAAAATCTAAGACAAGAATTTTGGGACGGGGGGAGTAGTTAGATTTATAAAAAGTGATATTGTGTTACTTCTGTTATTTATTTCATCGTCTGGCCTTTTTTACTAGAGCTACTTGCAGCAATTTCTTATCCTAAAATTGCATCATTCCACTCGGAGATACATTTATTCACTTTTGCTATTAGATAACCATACCAACCATTTTTGTTATCCTAAAATTATTTTGAAACTGCAATCTTATGGTGACATGATAGGTAGAATTAAAGGAAACATATAATCATATCATTTGCGTGGCTCACTAGCAATCTTTTCAAGAGAATAGTGAGTGTAGTTAAACTTACAAATGCAAACCCGCACTCTTGTAAATAGGCCTCACCATTGTGTAACCTTTGTTGTACTTTGTGAGAAACAATTTAATATATGGGACTTCGAGTACAACCGCAGCAATGCTTCCGTTAGAAAGAGCACTATAGAAATCATCAGGTGTAGCATAGCCCTTGATCTTTGATGTATCAAAACCAATCTCCACCAGTAGACCATCTATATAGGAACCTTGGTGGAACCCTACATATTCTCAATTCTTCTGGAGTTCATGAACATCAGTCACTGTTGGTGAAAGCTGCTGTACAGTAAGCATTGCTGCAGAGCTTGTTGTATAACTTGATGCAAGTACCAGAAGAACAACCATCCATACACGTAGAACAGTTCTAGCTAGAAAGTGTTCCAGCTCCTCCTCTGCAGAAATAACAATCAAGACTTTATTGAGGCACTAAAATTCTTATAAGCTCTGCAAAACACACCATTTCAATTTAATTAGGTGATCAACGCAATCCATATTGTCAGTTTCTAACTGATACAAACTAGGATTAGTTCATTTCCACACTCTGATTCTATACTGCCTTTGTTAAGCACTGTTAATTAGATAGATCTAAGTTATTTTGTGGAATTTTTAAAGATAAATTTAACTGGCTCATAGAGATGTTTATCCGGATCAATGTACTCTTGCATTAATCTTTCGAAGATTCTTCCTACTAGATGACTCATTGCGCCAATGGCGCAAAGGCCGAGGGAGAGCCAAGTATTGTGAGAATAGTTAGACACCCAAATCGAAAACCAAATGTGGCCAACACTCCCGCATCCTCTACTTGGAAGCCGCCTTTTCTCACCGGATCTAACATAGATACATGATTCTTCAAGAGCAAATTTCAGAGAAAATATAAAGCGAAGGCTTTAAGTTGTACTACTGAGACCATACCACCGTATCTTCATTTAGTTTCTTTGGAAATCTAAAGGTTTAAGAGGACAGTATATGTGAGAAGCTGTGAATCAACAACAAAAAACTAACCTAACTTCCAAACAAACATTTCAAGTTTGGAAGCCACAAAGAAGCCCATATCTCTCATTGTAGTGCAGGTACATGTCCTTAATCCTGCATCCATAACCCATAATTTTTCAGCACCCAAATCCACGAAATCCAACCGAAGGGAATCATGGCAGATACATGCGCAGTGGCTTACATCTCCGAGAAAGACTTCTTGGCATTTTTGTGCAGGTTGGACACAGCAATCCTCGCTGCGAGCTGCAGAAGAACCACACAGGCACCTTCCTTCACCTTGCCCTTGGGGAGGAGGGGGCAACACTTGCAGCGCCGCGACAAGGCCTCATTAGATAAACCTTTACTCTTGTAATCTACGTTGGTGAATCCACTGATACCTTCCTTTACCATATGCTCATTGAACCTTCAAAACAATATAAGTGGTCAGACCTATCAAGACTAACCGTTTCAAGTGACCAAAAAGAGAAATCAAAGCTAGCAGAAAAACAGATGATAGACATCCAAGAAAGAAACTTGTATGTACAGCCATGTCAATTGTTGCTTCAAAAGGCCAGTATTTCTCTGGAACTTCTTTCACCGCAAGCCCAATGTTTTTTCACACGACTACACGGCAATGTACTTGGGACAAAAGCAGGCCCAATAGAGTGCAATGAACATATCAAAGTCAAAGATGCCAACATATACGTAGGAAAACATGAAGTAATGATCTTGGATTAAATTTCATCCTAAAACCTGAACACGCATGTTGAATGTACCAAGTTGACAGTACGTCGCCAACGGCCATTTAATAGGTAAAAAACAAATTAGGTGAACGCTCACACTTATCTTACTACTTTATATTTCATCCTGACAATTAATAAAATCAAGCATCATCACTTTTATTGCCTCTTGCAGCAGGTTCATTCATCAGAATGTTACACACTGTATTTGTGTCTTATTTACTTATTAAGAAACCGTTCTCTTATCAAATTCTACAATTCTTTTGGTGATGTGAATTTTCAGGCCCCCACTGACTGTAACTACAACAGAACACAATTTTCTATTAGAGAAGAAGCATACAGAAACAATCATAGTTCAACAAAAATCTGTCGAAGCTACTGTTCGGCCGTTTTAATAGCAGGTAAAACTTTAGTTGTCAGGAGACCTTCATAGTGAGTCTTCTCCAAGTTCACATATTCAGTGGAAGAAACTACCATCAGTATATACATGCTACGGAAGATTGAGTGATCACTATTTGGAAGTACTTATAGCTAACTGGTGGCCTTGGATGGAACTAAATCGAAACAGCAAAAATAGTTGAATATCAATAAATTTAAGTACGTACCTAGCAGAAGCAAAGGTTGCTATTCTCCTTCGGAATTAACTGCAGTCTTTGTCTCCTGAGAAACATGCATTTTATCTGACAAAGCACACACCAACTAAACATGTGTTATCATAACAATATTCAGTTGTTGAACCCTCTGTGCATTGTGTCGACAGCAGATGGAATCGAAAAATACATCGTTGTAGTGACAACAAAAACTGCAGTCTAGTGTAGCATCTTAAGGAAAAACAGGCAAGAATAATATAGCATTGACCTTGCGATATTACTTGTATGCAGATTTTCTCGGAATCTCACTTCAGTAGCACCTATCCATCCATACATACATACACATATAGCATTGACCTTGCAATATACTTGTATGCCTTCGTTGCCTATACATACATACACATATTCAGTTGACGAAGCATGGTTTACTTTATACTACACACATGATCCTAAATCTGAGAAATTAGAAATAGCCTAGCCAAGCTACAACCTTTGAGCACATACCTTATTTTGCCTGATGGTGTGCAGTGTAATGGCCACGAACAGCAAGACCTGAACAAGAATACCGAACATGATTCACATCAAAAGGCCCTGCCCACCTATATAAGGAAGCAAGTGAAGGCAAGTTCAAAAGCAAGCATGAAAAGCCATACATGATAACCGAGCAAATATGTACAGTGTTCACTAATACATTTTCTTCAGAAAGGGGATGACCCTGGCCTCTGCATAAGTGATGCACACAGAAAGTATTCACTAATACATTACCAAACATTTTGTCGCTTCACATCCCTGTGGCAGACTCCAGGAACAGTATGAATATACGCAAGCCCCGTGAATAGCCGCCACCAATGTAGAATTGACTTAGAATAGTTGCACAATGGCAGGCACACATTTCACATTTATTCACTGGCAATTCAAAAACCTGATAGGTGTAAAGCTTGACGTAGATAAGTGGCATCCCCTGTTTGGCATTACTGTAGTTCTTAAGCATACGGTAGAGTGTCTCCAGGACATACTCCATGACAAGGTTCAGAAACAGCTCATCTCTACTTGTGGTTGAGAAGAAGCAGTGCTTGAGGGAGAACAACATTGGAATGGTTAATCAAATGCATAAGCTGCAGCTCCCGGTTCTTGGACCGTCGGTCCTGCAGTACCTTCTTAATGGCCACCGTCTCCCCAGTTTCCAAGAATTTAGCCTACACATGCATCCATTTCGCTAAACATCAGGCTGGTAATCAACAACACAAACAGAGCAAAACAATGGTTAGAGCAATCACCTGAAAGACGATGCCAAATGAAGTGCCCACAACGCGTTAATAAGCTAACCGTTAAGGATAGGACGCGAATTCTGAATGAGATGACTGTGAGGTTGCCAAATCTGCTACTGCTTGAACAACTATAATTGTTATGATCAAAATCAGCATCTTAAGCTCCGTTGAGGATAGGACGTGAATTCTGAATGAGATGACTGTGAGGTTGCCAAATCTGCTACTGCTTGAACAACTATAATTGTTATGATCAAAATCAGCATCTTTTGCAACTAATGCAGAGGGTGAATTTCTCTGCACACAAAAAAGGCTTTGCAGATTCAGTATAGTTGATACAACCAAAATGCATTATCTGATTTCCTCAAGATCCCGTTATAGACCTGAAAATGTCAACCGTGAAATGATTGTTACCTCATATTCAGATAGTGAAAAGTTCAGGATCTACTGTTCTTAAACTATTCTCCATTCTCAACCCTCATGATCCAACCCACCAACATCACTTCATATTCTAAGTCATGGCAAGGGTGAAGGAGTGTTTTGTTGGCTGTTCCAAGTTTCCACCTAAGCAAGAAAAAATGACAAAAAAGTAGGAATATTGGCTACATGAACACTTTGCTGCCATTCTTGGAATTGCAATGGACAAATAAAGCATTCGAGGTAATCAATCAAAACCTTTTCAAACGTGACAAACTCACCCATAAAAAGAGACATACTGACAAAAGCATCCTCATTGAAAGCCTTCGAAGTATCCGTGGAAGAAAACTAATATTCAGTATTGCTTTGGTTATAGTAATGCCGTCAATCACATGCCAGAAATATGAAAATGGATAAGCTCTTGCTAGAGGTGCTTCGTTAAGGTTTGTACGGCTATAGAACACTTCTTACATAATCAAAAGTAAACCAACAGCTGATAGCAAACCAAGAGCTATTTATTCTCCTACGAATTAAAGAAGGGATAATTGAAATTATAAAAAAAATGGAAACTACCCAACATCATGCATCACTGCAAGACAGTACAAATTTCACACTCTAAATCTAATCAAAACTAAAAACCATATATCATATGGATAAATGCCAGCATTTAGAATCACATATTTGTTCTTCATCTTTTCTTTCTCAGATCTGCACATGCCATGTTCAGGAAAATAACAAATTAGGGGCCAATAACGTGAGTAAGAGAGGGGGAGGGGGGGCAGGAGGAGGAGGTAGAGGCAAACACTTAACAACCTCGAGCTGCTGGTGCTCCTCTTCCTCTGTGCAGCCCTCATCTCCAGAGCCGTCGACGCCATGGGAGGGCTCCTCCGCCTAGGGCCGCGTGCCGGCCCGTCTGCGCATCGGGGAATCGTCGGATCCGCCCGACCCGGATCCAGGCACAACGAGGGTCACCGGAGGAGCGGCGAGCCGAGCTCGGGACGGGCCTCCATGGTGGCCTCCTAGCAGCGGGGTTCGTCTGCGTGGGAGAGAGATGGGTGAGGGAGTAGGGGAGGAGAGGAGAGAGGGCGGTGGCGCAGGGGCTCACCATAGCCGCGGGTGTCCACGGCGGTCACCGCCGCCGTTGCCTCCCTTTGCCCTCGAGTGGAGCGCCGCCGCCTGCGCGCACCGGCCGGCCTGCACCTGATCTAAGGGGAGGTGGGTGCGCGGTGGAGCAGTAGAGGGTGGGTACTGGGTGGTGACGGCTAGGGTTGAGAGGGAGGAGACGGGAGAGAGGGAGGAGAGGGGAGGAGGCGATGGCGGAGGCGGAGGCGAGGGGAAAGTGGAAAAGAGAGAGGAGGGAAGATGGGGGCGCTCGGGACTCATCTCTCCAAGCGCTGCTACAGTAACCCGCGAAAAAAAGGAGACGTGGCCACAGCCGCTAGTTGGCCGCATTCCCTCATCCTTTATATGTTCAACTAGATGACTCGTTGCGCCAATGGCGCAAAGGCCGAGGGAGAGCCAAGTATTGTGAGAATAGTTAGACACCCAAATCGAAAACCAAATGTGGCCAACACTCCCGCATCCTCTACTTGGAAGCCGCCTTTTCTCACCGGATCTAACATAGATACATGATTCTTCAAGAGCAAATTTCAGAGAAAATATAAAGAGAAGGCTTTAAGTTGTACTACTGAGACCATACCACCGTATCTTCATTTAGTTTCTTTGGAAATCTAAAGGTTTAAGAGGACAGTATATGTGAGAAGCTGTGAATCAACAACAAAAAACTAACCTAACTTCCAAACAAACATTTCAAGTTTGGAAGCCACAAAGAAGCCCATATCTCTCATTGTAGTGCAGGTACATGTCCTTAATCCTGCATCCATAACCCATAATTTTTCAGCACCCAAATCCACGAAATCCAACCGAAGGGAATCATGGCAGATACATGCGCAGTGGCTTACATCTCCGAGAAAGACTTCTTGGCATTTTTGTGCAGGTTGGACACAGCAATCCTCGCTGCGAGCTGCAGAAGAACCACACAGGCACCTTCCTTCACCTTGCCCTTGGGGAGGAGGGGGCAACACTTGCAGCGCCGCGACAAGGCCTCATTAGATAAACCTTTACTCTTGTAATCTACGTTGGTGAATCCACTGATACCTTCCTTTACCATATGCTCATTGAACCTTCAAAACAATATAAGTGGTCAGACCTATCAAGACTAACCGTTTCAAGTGACCAAAAAGAGAAATCAAAGCTAGCAGAAAAACAGATGATAGACATCCAAGAAAGAAACTTGTATGTACAGCCATGTCAATTGTTGCTTCAAAAGGCCAGTATTTCTCTGGAACTTCTTTCACCGCAAGCCCAATGTTTTTTCACACGACTACACGGCAATGTACTTGGGACAAAAGCAGGCCCAATAGAGTGCAATGAACATATCAAAGTCAAAGATGCCAACATATACGTAGGAAAACATGAAGTAATGATCTTGGATTAAATTTCATCCTAAAACCTGAACACGCATGTTGAATGTACCAAGTTGACAGTACGTCGCCAACGGCCATTTAATAGGTAAAAAACAAATTAGGTGAACGCTCACACTTATCTTACTACTTTATATTTCATCCTGACAATTAATAAAATCAAGCATCATCACTTTTATTGCCTCTTGCAGCAGGTTCATTCATCAGAATGTTACACACTGTATTTGTGTCTTATTTACTTATTAAGAAACCGTTCTCTTATCAAATTCTACAATTCTTTTGGTGATGTGAATTTTCAGGCCCCCACTGACTGTAACTACAACAGAACACAATTTTCTATTAGAGAAGAAGCATACAGAAACAATCATAGTTCAACAAAAATCTGTCGAAGCTACTGTTCGGCCGTTTTAATAGCAGGTAAAACTTTAGTTGTCAGGAGACCTTCATAGTGAGTCTTCTCCAAGTTCACATATTCAGTGGAAGAAACTACCATCAGTATATACATGCTACGGAAGATTGAGTGATCACTATTTGGAAGTACTTATAGCTAACTGGTGGCCTTGGATGGAACTAAATCGAAACAGCAAAAATAGTTGAATATCAATAAATTTAAGTACGTACCTAGCAGAAGCAAAGGTTGCTATTCTCCTTCGGAATTAACTGCAGTCTTTGTCTCCTGAGAAACATGCATTTTATCTGACAAAGCACACACCAACTAAACATGTGTTATCATAACAATATTCAGTTGTTGAACCCTCTGTGCATTGTGTCGACAGCAGATGGAATCGAAAAATACATCGTTGTAGTGACAACAAAAACTGCAGTCTAGTGTAGCATCTTAAGGAAAAACAGGCAAGAATAATATAGCATTGACCTTGCGATATTACTTGTATGCAGATTTTCTCGGAATCTCACTTCAGTAGCACCTATCCATCCATACATACATACACATATAGCATTGACCTTGCAATATACTTGTATGCCTTCGTTGCCTATACATACATACACATATTCAGTTGACGAAGCATGGTTTACTTTATACTACACACATGATCCTAAATCTGAGAAATTAGAAATAGCCTAGCCAAGCTACAACCTTTGAGCACATACCTTATTTTGCCTGATGGTGTGCAGTGTAATGGCCACGAACAGCAAGACCTGAACAAGAATACCGAACATGATTCACATCAAAAGGCCCTGCCCACCTATATAAGGAAGCAAGTGAAGGCAAGTTCAAAAGCAAGCATGAAAAGCCATACATGATAACCGAGCAAATATGTACAGTGTTCACTAATACATTTTCTTCAGAAAGGGGATGACCCTGGCCTCTGCATAAGTGATGCACACAGAAAGTATTCACTAATACATTACCAAACATTTTGTCGCTTCACATCCCTGTGGCAGACTCCAGGAACAGTATGAATATACGCAAGCCCCGTGAATAGCCGCCACCAATGTAGAATTGACTTAGAATAGTTGCACAATGGCAGGCACACATTTCACATTTATTCACTGGCAATTCAAAAACCTGATAGGTGTAAAGCTTGACGTAGATAAGTGGCATCCCCTGTTTGGCATTACTGTAGTTCTTAAGCATACGGTAGAGTGTCTCCAGGACATACTCCATGACAAGGTTCAGAAACAGCTCATCTCTACTTGTGGTTGAGAAGAAGCAGTGCTTGAGGGAGAACAACATTGGAATGGTTAATCAAATGCATAAGCTGCAGCTCCCGGTTCTTGGACCGTCGGTCCTGCAGTACCTTCTTAATGGCCACCGTCTCCCCAGTTTCCAAGAATTTAGCCTACACATGCATCCATTTCGCTAAACATCAGGCTGGTAATCAACAACACAAACAGAGCAAAACAATGGTTAGAGCAATCACCTGAAAGACGATGCCAAATGAAGTGCCCACAACGCGTTAATAAGCTAACCGTTAAGGATAGGACGCGAATTCTGAATGAGATGACTGTGAGGTTGCCAAATCTGCTACTGCTTGAACAACTATAATTGTTATGATCAAAATCAGCATCTTAAGCTCCGTTGAGGATAGGACGTGAATTCTGAATGAGATGACTGTGAGGTTGCCAAATCTGCTACTGCTTGAACAACTATAATTGTTATGATCAAAATCAGCATCTTTTGCAACTAATGCAGAGGGTGAATTTCTCTGCACACAAAAAAGGCTTTGCAGATTCAGTATAGTTGATACAACCAAAATGCATTATCTGATTTCCTCAAGATCCCGTTATAGACCTGAAAATGTCAACCGTGAAATGATTGTTACCTCATATTCAGATAGTGAAAAGTTCAGCATCTATTGTTCTTAAACTATTCTCCATTCTCAACCCTCATGATCCAACCCGCCAACATCACTTTATATTGTAAGTCATGGCAAGGGTGAAGGAGTGTTTTGTTGGCTGTTCCAAGTTTCCAACTAAGCAAGAAAAAATGACAAAAAAGTAGGAATATTGGCTACATGAACACTTTGCTGCCATTCTTGGAATTGCAATGGACAAATAAAGCATTCGAGGTAATCAATCAAAACCTTTTCAAACGTGACAAACTCACCCATAAAAAGAGACATACTGACAAAAGCATCCTCATTGAAAGCCTTCGAAGTATCCGTGGAAGAAAACTAATATTCAGTATTGCTTTGGTTATAGTAATGCCGTCAATCACATGCCAGAAATATGAAAATGGATAAGCTCTTGCTAGAGGTGCTTCGTCAAGGTTTGTACGGCTATAGAACACTTATTACATAATCAAAAGTAAACCAACAGCTGATAGCAAACCAAGAGCTATTTATTCTCCTACGAATTAAAGAAGGGATAATTGAAATTATTAAAAAAAAAGGAAACTACCCAACATCATGCATCACTGCAAGACAGTACAAATTTCACACTCTAAATCTAATCAAAACTAAAAACCATATATCATATGGATAAATGCCAGCATTTAGAATCACATATTTGTTCTTAAACTTTTCTTTCTCAGATCTGCACATGCCATGTTCAGGAAAATAACAAAGTAGGGGCAAATAACGTGAGTAAGAGAGGGGGAGGGGGCAGGAGGAGGAGGTAGAGGCAAACACTTAACAACCTCGAGCTGCTGGTGCTCCTCTTCCTCTGTGCAGCCCTCATCTCCAGAGCCGTCGGCGCCATGGGAGGGCTCCTCCGCCTAGGGCCGCGTGCCGGCCCGCCTGCGCGTCGGGGAATCGTCGGATCCGCCTGACCCGGATCCAGGCACAACGAGGGTCACCGGAGGAGCGGCGAGCCAAGCTCGGGACGGGCCTCCATGGTGGCCTCCTAGCAGCGGGGTTCGTCTGCGTGGGAGAGAGATGGGTGAGGGAGTAGGGGAGGAAAGAAGAGAGGGCGGTGGCGCAGGGGCTCACCATAGCCGCGGGTGTCCACGGCGGCCACCGCCGCCGTTGCCTCCCTTTGCCCTCGAGTGGAGCGCTGCCGCCTGCGCGCACCGGCGGGCCTGCACTATAGAACACTTCTTACATAATCAAAAGTAAACCAACAGCTGATAGCAAACCAAGAGCTATTTATTCTCCTACGAATTAAAGAAGGGATAATTGAAATTATAAAAAAATGGAAACTACCCAACATCATGCATCACTGCAAGACAGTACAAATTTCACACTCTAAATCTAATCAAAACTAAAAACCATATATCATATGGATAAATGCCAGCATTTAGTATCACATATTTGTTCTTCATCTTTTCTTTCTCAGATCTGCACATGCCATGTTCAGGAAAATAACAAATTAGGGGCCAATAACGTGAGTAAGAGAGGGGGAGGGGGGCAGGAGGAGGAGGTAGAGGCAAACACTTAACAACCTCGAGCTGCTGGTGCTCCTCTTCCTCTGTGCAGCCCTCATCTCCAGAGCCGTCGGCGCCATGGGAGGGCTCCTCCGCCTAGGGCCGCGTGCCGGCCCGCCTGCGCGTCGGGGAATCGTCGGATCCGCCCGACCCGGATCCAGGCACAACGAGGGTCACCGGAGGAGCGGCGAGCCGAGCTCGGGACGGGCCTCCATGGTGGCCTCCTAGCAGCGGGGTTCGTCTACGTGGGAGAGAGATGGGTGAGGGAGTAGGGGAGGAGAGGAGAGAGGGCGGTGGTGCAGGGGCTCACCATAGCCGCGGGTGTCCACGGCGGCCACCGCCGCCGTTGCCTTCCTTTGCCCTCGAGTGGAGCGCCGCCGCCTGCGCGCACCGGCCGGCCTGCACCTGATCCAAGGGGAGGTGGGTGCGCGGTGGAGCAGTAGAGGGTGGGTACTGGGTGGTGACGGCTAGGGTTGAGAGGGAGGAGACGGGAGAGAGGAAGGAGAGGGGAGGAGGCGATGGCGGAGGCGGAGGCGAGGGGGAAGTGGAAAAGAGAGAGGAGGGAAGATGGGGGCGCTCGGGACTCATCTCTCCAAGCGCTGCTACAGTAACCCGCGAAAAAAAGGAGACGTGGCCACAGCCGCTAGTTGGCCGCATTCCCTCATCCTTTATATGTTCAACTAGATGACCAGTTGCGCCAATGGCGCAAAGGCCGAGAGTAAGCCATGTATTGAAAAAATGTACATTAATATTATTCGGGCACATATTGAAACATATGAAAATAAGTATTTATTGCTGGTAGATAGATGCTTAGTGATGATACATAATGTTCTAAGAAGCTTACGATTAATTATTTACAATGTTATTAGCAAAGAAAGTAGATAGTCACATATAGGCGCTATGAAGTGATAAATATTAAACAAAGTCATCGCTGTATGTTTGACCATGACGCAAAAAGCGAGAGCGAGCCAAGCATTCAAAGCATGTGTATGAGATTGATTTAGAATCAACTTAAAATACTTATATTCCATTACACGAAAGCTTGATGCTTGAAAGAAAATATTCAGATCACTTGGTGATAGCATACATTGGCTTTACAAAACAGGCTATATTAGCATAGATGAATGGTGCATATAGTGCTTGCCCGTTAACCGCTCGAGTCTTGTACCCGCCGTTGGCAGGAAGGAAAGAACCTACGACCCAGACGGACGAACAACCTAGCCGCACACTGCAAACATGATCAGAGGCCTATAGAGGAACAAAAGAATCAAGCGACTGTGTATAAAACAATAAGCAGATGGTACACTTTATTAATTATTTTTCTAGCTGTTTTTCCTTTATCACCAAGCAGCACGTATTAGTTGGGTAAACAATAACCAGGTGGTACATTTGATATTGGAACCCCCATACATTTATTATCTCTACTCATTTAAAGAACTAACCCGAGCAGGCATTGCAAGACTATTAAGAATCGGTATGAAACTAAGAAAAGTGGGCATCCTCTGTAAACATGGATATCGACCAATGGCATATGAGCACACAATCACCCAGGAAGAAAACCACCAAGACAAGCATAAGTAATCAAGAACACATTTTTTTTCTAACAAGATCTGAAGGAAAACCCATACAAAGCACGACAAGCATAATAAGGTGAACCCCGAAACACATAGACAGGCAACCTAGCCGCACAAATGCAGGAGTTCACGGCCTATATTATCAAGAAGTAATAACCCAAGGCAATCTGAGTAGACCTAACCTTGTTGGTTAACGGCATGGTCGAACGAACCAACAAAGAACCTGCACAGGCAGAGAAACATGCAATGCAAAATGTTTCAGCTCACAGGCATTTCATCGAACAGGAGACGGCATGAAAGATATTACCACATCTTGCAAGAATATAAGGGAAAGAAACCCCACATTAGCTTAGGAAAACCAAATGTGGCCGAGACTGCCGCATCCTCTGCTTAGGCGACATCCAGCAGAGCATAGTGCAGAACTGCAGATTCAGAACATGCAGATCATGTTAAGTTAAATACCCGTATATATGTGCAAATATATCACTTCTAAATTTCACCAGTAAGTCATGACAACAGTTTGGCATTAACAATAGTGTAAAAAAATAGCAGGAAGCATACTTAGTTAATCGAATACATCACAAGCTTCAATTGCTGAAACAAATAGTCCAATGATCAAATTCAAGAGAAGTAATTTGGGTTTCTGTATTAATAGATATCATTGAAGGAGCTGATGGTAGCAATTAAAAAAGTCATCATAAACCTGTCTGGAAAGCTGAATTAAAGCTTTGAAGCAATGGGTGCCAATAGCATGAAGTAAAGAAAAAAAACTTGAGGCGGGCTCAGGATAATCTTCGAAATTTTTAGTAATCATCTGGCCAGACCGAACAATCAAACAAGGTTGTAATTCCTACCTCAACGGTACACTGGAAAACAGCCTCGAATATACGAGGCGCATCATCAAGCATTTCAGCTTTGTACCTTCAGTATAAATACAAAGATTAGAAATGATGTACAATAACATCAGAGTATTAAGTATTAACAATAAATAACTGGATATGGAACCTAGATGACTGAGAGAAGAATCTTCATACAGACTACCACTCACTACTTAGAGAACATTTTAGTTCCCAGCTAGAGAAAAAAAATGGGTATCAAATTCAAGGCAATACTTTTTTTGCTTTAAGAGAAACTGGCCAATGTTCTGATATTGTGCCAGAAGTAATCGGACCAATGTACTGATATGTGCTAAGATTTCTTGAGCGAATGTGACTGGTGAGGAGCAAGTGTGTGCTGCTCTGAACCTTTTTGCTTTACAAAAGAGAAACTGGCCTGCACTTTCCCACTGCATGGACATATAATATTTAGTGCTGGTACAAGGGTTTGTTGCTGCTGACTGATAGAAATTCAGGCACAAGCGGTGGTGATCTTAGTGGGAACAATCAAAACAGAAGCAGCAAATGAATCCTAGTAGACCCATGTCAGAATAATATATTTGCAATAGAATTTAGCATGTTAATTCTGTAGATAAATGCAGCAGAGACACATGTATATTCGACGGCAATGGGTCTTGCACGCATTGCATGAAGGGAAGGGAACGAGCCGGCTTAACCAACAGAACGAATGTGTGTAGCCTGCATCGTACCTTGCGATAGAGCTCGTATCCGGCCTTGATCCTGACGTCTTGGCCCTTTCTGAAGTCGAGTATGGTCTAGGCGAACTCGACGGCGCCGCTCTTCCTCTTCTGCAGGCAGGCAGGAACAGAGGAACGACAAGGTTCAGGTTTAGGTACAGGTAATACAAAATCAAGATGGTTATGGCCATGAAGGCAAATGCTGATGGTTGGGGGAATGGGCAGTGATTCTACTGTACCAGCTTGAAGTTCTTCTCTGCGAGAAGGCGGCCCTTGATGTTGAGGCCGAGGAGGCCGTCATCGGTGAATGAGACGGCCGGGGCCCGAAGCAGCCGCTCCCGCCTCTGTGGTCTCGCGCCCGAGCGGCACCTCTTCGCAGCTCAACGCCGCAACCACCGCTCCTCTCGCCTCTTCGCAGGTCGACGCCCGCATCCGTCGCTCCCATGCCTCGATCCAACCCTGCATCAGCCGCTCCCCCGCCTCAAGCCAGTGCCACCGTCGCTGGGAAGCTCGCCTCCACACCCGGGGCGGACGAGGGGTCAATACTATAATGCTGAAAATGCATGTAGATCAACAAAACTGCACTGCAACCACATATACACAACACTGAAATTGTGTGAGCATCTAGAACTATGTTAGTCTATCTCTGCCTGGACCATTTTCTCGACCATCATTCCTACAGACCAGACATACACAACACTGAAAACTTCACTACAACATCATTTCTCTCCTATTGATATACAATAAATATGGGGGGGAATTTCTATAGAAAGAAAGGTTGGTCTGCTCAAACATGATCTACCTTCTCCACTGTACCATCTCTGCCTGGACCACTGTGAAAAGGGGAAGGAAATAAGATCACCTAGTCTTGTCGAAGTCAGGGGGCGTGTGGGTCTGTATGAGACGCAGTCCGTCGAGCTCCCCTCTCCTTCCTTTAGCTGCTAGTCACCAGAAGCGGGGGGGCGGCAAGCTCAGGTTGAGAACGATGGCCGGCAGCACCGCCTCCATGAGGGTCGGTCAGACGGAGCTGCGGCGTCATCCCGCAGGACGTAAATAGAGGCGGCAGCGGCGGCGAGCACGGAGAGAGGAGTCGGAGCGGCGGCAGCGGCGAGGACGGAGGAAGGAGTCGAAGAGGCACTCATTAGCTCGTCGTCACCTCGCATCGGTCGAGCCACCGCCGGGATGCCCGGATCTCCTCTTCCTCCTCCAGATCCTGCCTCCCTCCTCTTCCTCCAGATCCGGGGCAGGCGGCGCGGGGAGGAAAGAGACGGCTGGGGCGAGATTTAGGGTTAGATGAGGGAACGGGGATGGAGGAGAAAGAGGACGGGCACGGGGCTCACCACGGCCGTCGAGCGCGTCCCTCGCGCGGTGCGGTGATTTTTTCCTCGCGTGGTGCGCTGCATCCTGGCTGTTTTTTTTCACGCGCGGGGCGATGCGGTGGTTTTTTTCCTCGCGTGGTGCGGTGCGCTCGAGGCATCGGTTGTGACTAGGAGTCTAGGAGGCTTTATATGTTAGATTTTGATATGGTGCAACATATGCTTTGTCTATGCAACTGAAATACTTGTTCAAAATTGTAAAGAGATCTAAGAAACTGTAATGTTTACTCAACTCTGTTCACAAATGGAGAATATTGTAATCGCCAATTGTTTGAGTGATAGGGGACCATGAACATGTTCATTGCCATTTAGATACTCCAGCAGCCAGACAGCAACTCCCGTGTATATAAAGAATATGATGCTTCCAAACCACATCTCAATGCTCAATGGTTTCAAGAAAAGCCACATATCCGTATTCACTTTTTCCTTGAATGGAACAATCATCCCTACTCCGGATTCTGTGTATGGTACGGTGAAGTCGACATACAGTGATCTATTGTATCTTATAGTAATGTCTGCAACAGCTATGTCGTATTCCTGCAATGCCATTAGCCAGATTTATATATTTAAGCAAAGAAAAGGAACATCCACTTGATAATATTCATTACACAGTATAAGCTCAGTTGTTAAACAAACAGAAATATTTTAGCAAGCAATATACTTTTGATTTTCTTTGCTTTGAGAAAAAAATAGAGCGAGACTTTCAGGTTGACATCATTTTGTCTATAAAATGATATAATTGCAACCTGAAAGCAGAACAAATACTGGATGGAGATGCAAAGACAATTAATTCATTGAAAATGT
This sequence comes from Triticum dicoccoides, assembly GCF_002162155.2. Lineage (NCBI taxonomy): Eukaryota > Viridiplantae > Streptophyta > Magnoliopsida > Poales > Poaceae > Triticum > Triticum dicoccoides. The sequence goes on along the minus strand of NC_041388.1, from coordinate 421,212,605 downwards.
TTAAACTACCAGAGTTTTTTTCTTAACAATGAAATGTATGCAACTTCAATTGCCGTTTATACAATATTTCTTACCCCACGATAGACTTGATAAACAAAATCACTGTAGCTCCCCGAAGTTTTTGTACCAGCTGTGTCAAAATTTAGGTACTCATAAGAAAATGGATGATGTAGCCTCTTTACTGCCTCCTCAAATATGCCAATTACCAGTCCACTCGCTGTTGTTACATTTGCGGCAGGATTTTTATATGTGTTTATAAACTTTGGATTTTCGCTCGAGCACACACCAACTCTAAGCTTCTTACCAACCGTAGGAATTCCCCAGCCCATTGGTATTTCGGTGGACTCTCCTGGCCAAATTACAGGATTTAGGTCAGGCATTGAGTCCGGTCCTGTCTTTTCGAAGTATTCTTGCTTTAACTGCCGTGAAAGTCCACTATTCATAGTCCAAAACCCGATTTCTCTACAACCTCTCCCAACCACGTTTATTATTTGGAACACAGAAACTTTAAGTTGTCTGCCTGTAAGGTCAAAGTCACCACTTAAACCTCTGAATTTGTTTTATACGACCGCCTTTAAGAGTTCAGGACCCTTAGTGGAAATAACCATTGATTCCAAGCATGTGGAGTTTTTAATGGACCATGGTTGCTTATTTCTGGCACCGGATATCCCAACATTTTCTGCTGCTTGTGCCAATGCCCATACCGTATCATAGCCCCATAGTCCAAAAATGCTTAGTTTATTAAAGGGTGACTCCTCCGGGTTATCGTGTTGGTACATTCTGTTCCACCTTATGGATAAGTTGTCAAGTTCTTGTGATCTGGGAACATAATATCTTACTCCTAGCACACCATTCATTGCCTCAATGACACTTGGATTGAGTGAGTCGATGATGTTTGCCACTCCATTTGTGGCGATCCACACAAATCCCTTGTTCATCATCCCTACCTCTTTTGCCTTGGTAAAAAGAAGGGAAGTCGTAGTGGATGACATATGAACAATAAATACCCTTGTTTGTATTGCCATCAACCCATTGAGTTCTTGCACAATGTTCTCATTTGTTGCCGCTGAAGGGATGACACTGCAATGTGCAATGTGGGCATCAATTTCATGAAGTGCATCAATGAGGTATGGTAGAATGCCTCTCCCATAGTCAGTGTCCTCATATATTGCCACCACTTCTCTCCATCCATAGGCTTGTACAAGCGAGGCAATGCTATTCACCTGAGCTGAGTCATCCAGTGTTGCTCGTACAAAATACGGCCTACTATCAGAAGTGAGAGAGGGATTTGTTGTTGTGAATGATACTATGGGGACTTGGGTTAAATTCCCAAGATTTGATATGAACACAGCTTCTGATGATTTCTGGGGACCAATGATGGCTTGCACTTTGTATTTCTCCAGTAACTCAATAGCTGTCAGAAGGGAAAATGAAAGAAAGTGATGGTCAGATAATATATGTGGAATAATCTTTAGTACTCAACATCATAACTGGTTCTTTCGAAGATTTGAAAAAGGTTAAGAAAATATAGTTTTGGACTTTCTTGTTATATTAGTCAATACTCTAATTTACATTCTTGCATCTATGCTTCCTCATAATAAATAGCCAAGTGATGCCACAAGAAGATAGTATATGGCAAAAAACACAAGTGTGCAAGGAGATACAATATTTAACCTCTTAGTGGGTACATACTTACATATATATTAAAATTATAAGGGTAACAATGTAATGCTATGGGGAGATTAAGAAGATTGCGTTCAGAAGTTTGCCACAAAAAAGAGATTGTGTTCACTAGAAATATGAACCCACCCATTAAGAAATGCCGGAGATGAGTTTCTGAGGTATTCTAACTCTTAGCTAACCTAGAAGGAATATTATGAGTACAATTTACTCGTTCCATTGCAAAATGTAATGTGTCATTTGTTTCGTGAAAGACAAAGCTTGTGCCTCGACACAATAATAGTAAGAACTTGTGTCTATCACTATGTCTCATTTGACGGCGTTCTAGCTTCTTGTGGATGTCGGGTACCATGTATTCCGACTCACTAATTTTGACCCTGATAGTAATTCCAAATTACAAAATACAATCACAAGAAATCACATTATAATACAAATCTGAATTCCAATTGCATCGAGTTTATATAACATAGCCCACGTATTATTGGATTAATTTTGGTCAGTGCATGCATTTGGACACCTAGCTTTCTGTGGCAGACAATGAAATTCTTACAGCTCCTTTCGAAGAAAATGAGGTTTGGGAGGCTATCTCTCAAATGAAACATAATAAAACACCTGTAGAAGATGGATTTTTGAGTTTTACCAAGTAATGTGGGAGGTAATCAAAGATGAAGTGATGGATTTATTCCATGCATTTCATAGCAGTGACTTACCACTATATACTCTCAACTTTGGGGGTAAATGAGTTTATTCCAAATTATAGGCCACACGAATTCAACAATTGGTCACATTTGCCTGCTAAATGTGAGTTTCAAAGTATACAGGTAGGTGACCAAAAAGAAAGAAAGAACATATCCTTTTGTGGATTACGTGGTTCGTCCAATCCAAATGGCGTTCATGAAGGGCAGAAACATTCTTGAAGGGGTTCTAATTCAGCATAAGATTGTTCATGAGCTCCATCAAAAAAGTTGGGAGGAGTAGTTTTTTAAAATTTACGTTGAGGAGATGTATTGAAAATTCAAGTGGCATGTTCTTCTTCAAACCCTTCACATGAAAGGATTTTCACCTCTTTGGTGAAAGTGGTTGGAATCATATCTGCTGGAAGTTTTGGTATCGAAGTTAACAATAATTTAGGGATATAGTTCCAAATAAAGAGAGGCCTTCGTTTGGGAGGATCTTTCTCCCTGCATGAGCCAAGTTAGAGGATCTTATGAATGGGATGGTGCTTCATCTACTGGATGACATGTAGTTTTTTTACAGTACTCGGATGTGAAGGAAATATGCCCTAGAGGCAATAATAAAGTTGATATTTATATTTATTTATATCATGATAAATGTTTATTATTCATGCTAGAATTGTATTAACTGGAAACTTAGTACATGTGTGAATACATAGACAAGCAGACTGTTACTAGTATGCCTCTACTTGACTAGCTCGTTAATCAAAGATGGTTAAATTTCCTAGCCATAGACATGAGTTGTCATTTGATGAACAGGATCACATCATTAGAAAATGATGTGATTGACTTGACCCATCCGTTAGCTTAGCACTATGATCGTTTAGTTTATTGCTATTGCTTTCTCCATAACTTATACACGTTCCTATGACTATGAGATTATGCAACTCCTGAATACCGAAGGAACACTTAATGTGCTATCAAACGTCACAACGTAACTGGGTGATTATAAAGATGCTCTACATGTGTCTCCGATGGTGTTTGTTGAGTTGGCATAGATCGAAATTAGGATTTGTCACTCCGATTGTCGGAGAGGTATCTCTGGGCCCTCTCGATAATGCACAAGCCTTGCAAGAAATGTGACTAATGAGTTAGTTATGGGATGATGCATTATGGAACAAGTAAAGAGACTTGCCAGTAACGAGATTGAACTAGGTATTGAGATACCGACGATCGAATCTCGGGCAAGTAACATACCGATGACAAAGGGAGCAACGTATGTTGTTATGCGGTTTGACCGATAAAGATCTTCGTAGAATATGTAGGAGCCAATATGAGCAACCAGGTTCCGCTATTGGTTATTGACCGGAAGTGAGTCTCGATCATGTCTACATAGTTCTCGAACCCGTAGGGTCTGCACGCTTAACGTTCGATGACGATCGGTATTATGAGTTTATGTGTTTTGATGTACCGAAGGTTGTTCGGAGTCCCGGATGTGATCACAGACATGATGAGGAGTCTTGAAATGGTCGATACATAAAGATTGATATATTGGATGACTATATTTGGACACCGGATGAGTTCCGGAGGTCACCAGATATATATCGGAGTGCTAGAAGGGTTATCAGAACCACCGGATAAGTAATGGGCCTTATTGGGCCTAGGGGAGAGAGAAGGGGCTGCCAAGGGCTGGCCGCCCCCCCCCCCCAATGGGCCTAGTCCGAATTGTACTAGGGGAAGGGGCGGCGCCCCCTCCTTCCTTCTCTCCCCCCTCCTTCCTTCTTCTCCTAGTAGGACTAGGAAAGGGGGGGTCCTACTCCTACTAGGAGGAGGATTCCTCCCCCCTTGGCGCGCCTATGAGGGCCGGCCGGCCTCCCCCTTGCTCCTTTATATACGGGGGCAAGGGGGCACCCTAGGACACACAAGTTGACAATTGTCTCAGCCGTGTGCGGTGCCCTCCTCCACAGATTTCCACCTCGGTCATATTGTTGTAGTGCTTAGGCGAAGCCCTGCGTCGGTAACTTCATCATCACCGTCATCACGCCGTCGTGCTGACGAAACTCTCCCTCGGCCTCAGCTGGATCAAGAGTACGAGGGACGTCACCGAGCTGAACGTGTGCAGATCGCGGAGGTGTCGTATGTTCGGTACTTGATCAGTTGGATCGCAAAGACGTTCGACTACATCAACCGTATTTCATAACGCTTCCGCTTTCGGTCTATGAGGGTACGTAGACATACTCTCCCCCTCTCGTTGCTATGCATCTCCTAGATAGATCTTGCGTGATCGTAGGAAATTTTTTGAAATACTGCGTTTCCCAACAGGATGATACCATCCTATTTATGGATCATGACACTGAAAAAGCGAAGAAAACATGCACTGCTTGGCACATTCGAGAGTTTGTCTGGTTCAAAAGCACATTTTCCATAAAAGTGAGATCTTTTGCTCTGGCAAGGCGCATGAAACAGCTTATGAACACTAGCATGTTTAGATGTGAACAAGGTTCAGTTACATTTGGGTGTCTTAGAATCCCATATTCATGCGAATTGGCGGGAAATAGAGGAGCATCATGAAAAATGACAGGAGTGGGTATGCTAAGTCATGATGAATTTGGTTTTTAGCAGTTTGATGGCATTTTTCTTCCACGTCCCTAAAGGAGTGCTAAAATGGCTAGATTGTTTCTGGTCTAGATTCTACTGGCTAGTGGACAATCAAAAGAAAAAATGATGTCTCATCAAATGGATTTTGTTATGTAGGCCAAAAGATCAAGGTCCCCCTCCCCTACATCCAAGATATTGCAACAAAACATGTCAGTCTCTTAGCAAAATGGATGTTTAGAACGAATCAGTGAGGATGGTATGTGTGACATGAAATTAACTTTTTTGTACGGAAAAAACGTCCAATATTTGGCTTGAGATCAAAGATTGATCTCAAGTGAGATTCTAATAGGATATTTGGCTGATACACGTCACTCAACTAGCAATATCAATGACTTTAAAACATGTAAAGGGTAGAAAATACCTCGATTGCTTTGGTTGTGATCACAATGAACCAAAATGTAGATGACCAGGATAACTTATGTGATGGTTGCATAACTTATGTGATTATCATAGGGATATCTAGTTCTAAGACGACCATGATACCTTTAGATGAAATTTGCACAAAAATGATCAAGTATACAACTTTGTAACACTAGATGACACCCCACGCGTTGCTGCGGGAATTTGTAGTATAAGATAGGTATAGGTTGTATAGGTTGTATAGTGAGAAATAATGATATGGAATTTGTAGTACTAAATAGGTATTTGTAGTACCTTTTATGGGATTTTTGGTACTAAATATATGCTTTTTGAACCTTTTATGGAATGTTATGCGAAGTCGGTTCTTAAAAGAGAAGTCAAGAAGTTTTTTGTATTACAAAGCGTCTCTCCATATTTGCTTAATTCGTCAAAACAGAATAGAAGGAACACATAGTTTGATAAGATTTTACTTAAAATAATTCAATATAATACAATTTGATCGTCTATTAGAAGTGCATTGCAGAAAAAAGGAAATATCATCCTAATTCATTAGCCTTGAGGTGTAATGCACTAAATGGGTATTAGGTTCTACCTAATATCCATTTAGGCTAATACCCTTGAGTAATGAGAATTTTCTTTTCCCCCGCAAAAAAATGGGTATTAGGTCGAGTTGTCCACCATTTTTCATTTTGAGAGAATAACCGAAGGTGTAAAAAAAGGCATGGTTTCTTGAGTAGGACAACATATACACTCCATTTTGTGACACATTTTTTAATAGGCTGCCAACCGGCATAGAACAATTAAAGCAAATGATGATCATAACGGGACATACTTGATCCTCTCAGCAAGCAGGAACCTTTTAGGCTATGAGTGTCATCAAACCAGAACAATCATATAGTGATATTGTAACGACAGAAAAGAATTATTCTTACACATTTCAAGAGATGCTATAGGTTTGAAGACATAATATCCCAATTGCTCAGCCTTATAGAAGATTCTTTGATTGTAATTATACATTTATACATTCACATGCTTGAAACTGAAAATCAGTTACTATTCCAGCGTCCATCTCAAAGCAAACAAAATCAGATAAACAATAATTAGAGCTCCTTGCCTTCTTCTTTTGGATGCAATACTCAAGCCTCCGGATGCCGAGCAGCAATCAAACGAAACCTTTGGTTCTGAACACGTACAGTAGAAGAACAATAATGTCACTGAAATAATACCTTCAGGAAAGAACATACTGGAGATGAACTGCATTGTCATATGCTCTGATTTTGCAAATCAATCATAAGTAAGCAAAAAAATACCAATATGATTCATACTAGTGTGTGTGTGTGTGTGTGTGTGTGTGTGTGTGTGTGAGAGAGAGAGAGAGAGAGAGAGAGAGAGAGAGAGAGAGAGAGATGCAGGACTGGAATTGCAAGTAGTACAGGTAAGTGGCTGGTTGCATGTTGATTAGTGATGTGGATAGGCTGCATGTCAAGAGAAATGAGATATTAGGGATGAACTATTTAGGTATTATAGATTTCGATATCCCATCCAAAACCGACAATTGTGGAACTGAAAATCCCGCTAGTAACCAAAATATTCATATGGTATATGTGCATGGGCGTTAGTAACCAAAGGTAATCTTCTTACATGAATTTGGCAAGGGACAGCTAAATGTAGCTTTTGAAGTGATGACAAATCAATCCGATATGGGAAACGTTTTCCGCCGACAGACCGGCTGAACGCTCGGCCGGTCACTCACGAGAGCCGCAGGATGGATTGCAATGATACGATACACAGCGCGCCGCTCTACCCAGGAAATTTCTCGCCCAACTAGTACTATCCTTTTCCTTTTCCTTCGGTGTTCCTTCCCCACCACTCACTCCCAATCTCTCACAGAGGCATGGCTGCCACAAAGCTATTGCGTTGCTTCCACCGTCCTCCTCCTCTATACCCAGTTCCTCGCTGCTGACCCACCGGCAAGGCTGGATGCGGGGCGCTGCCGGTGCTTGGTGTTGGTCGTTCAGGTGGCGCGCGGCAGGAGCGGGGAGACTATGTGCTGCGCGCGGCCGGGACGGTGCTGCCGCAAGCCTGCGGAATCGCGAGCGACGGGGAGCGCTAAGATCAACTACCCCAGGGGTTGCTGGAACCACTTCATTTTTTGCTGGAACCACTTCATTTTTTGCTGAAGCCCTTTTTTTGATTTTGCTGCAATTGATAGGTTGGTGGTGCCGTCGCTGCCATGGCTTCTTTTGCTACATCAATTTTTTGATGGAACCTTTTTTTATATTTTCTGCAATTGATAGGTTGGCGGTGCCGTCGCTGCTATGACTTCTTTTGCTACATCAATTTTTTGCTGGAACCACATCGATTTTTGCTGGAACCAGCTCTTGACTTTGCTGCATTAGGCGAAGATGGTGGTGGGCTGCGATGGCAGTGCCCGCCATGTTTTATTTTTGTTGGAATCACTTAAGATTTTTGTTGGAACCCTTTTTCTTTTTTGCTACAAATCGAGAGGAGGTTGCCGTCATTTTTTGCTACAATTTTGTTTTTTGCTGGAATCATATATGATATTGGCTGGAACCGTATTTGATTTTTGCTGGAACCAGCATTTGATTTTCCTGTAGTAGGCGAAGATGCGCTCCGGCGGCGATGAATGGTGGCACCATGTTTTATTGCTGGAACCACCTAAGATCTTTGCTGGAACCCCTTCTCTATTTTGCTACAAATCGAGAACATGTTGTTATCGCTATCACGATTTTTGCTACAATTTTGTTTTTTGCTAAAACCATATTTGATTTTGCTGGAAGTAGCAATCGTTTTTGCTACAACCAGCCGAAGCAGAGCTGGAACCGTTACGGCGAGGCTGCACCCGGGCACGACAGCATCGACAATGGGAGTGTCCACCGGAGTTGCAAGCAGGCGGAGCGAGGTAGACGGAGGCAGAGGAGAAGGCAGAGGCAGGAGGGCTCATCGGGTGGCAGAGGCGAAGTCGGGACAAAGTCAATCCGGTGCGGGGCGAGGTGGACAAAACGGGAACGGCAGATCGAACGGTTATAATCGCTGAAATCGGGCGGTTGTGCATTAACCGGTCCAAATTGGGCCGGTCGTCCGCCGCCTAGTACTCGCCATCCGATATATGCTTTTTTTATTGTCATTTCGCTCATGCCAGGTGGCGTGTTGTCCAGGTCAAATGTATCTAACTTATCATTGGTCAAAGGGGTTGCTAGTATGTTTGGTAATTGGTTGAGGGGCTATCAAATATACGTATTGGCTCGGTACCTCGTCTATTCTTCAACGACATGAGGCCAGAAAGCTAGTGCTGGCGGCAATGCATGCAACTGTGTGGAGGAGTTATTTTTTCAACATGGGTGAGAACTTAAGGTCTGTTTGTTTTGGCTTTTGCTTATGTTTTTGTAGATTTTTCCACTTTGGCAAAAAACCAAAAAAGCTCCTAAATATGTGTTTTTTTGCTTGGGCTTGTGGCTTATACTATCATTTAACATTATTGATTCATAAATGTGTAATACCTAGCATCCTAAATTTGTACCAGGTTTGTTTCTGTTTGCATGCTTGTATGTTGGTGGGTGTGTGCATCTATGATGCAGAGACTGAAAGTCGAATTTACGGCATCGTCTGAATGCATGGTTAAGTAAAAAAAAAGTAATACTCTCCTCTGTTCATAAATATAAGATATTTTGAATATTTCAATATGGATAAGATACAGACTAAAATGAATGAACAAATATACTAAAACATGTTTTTATAAATATGATTCAAAAAGAAGTTAAATTTTCTTACTTTCATTTCCAAGAAAACTTGCTAAACGAGAAATAGACTGGACTAAAACCAGGTAATAAATACCTTTATTTGGAACTGTATATGTCTAGTTTAAAAATATATAAGAGTACTTCTGAAATATATAGTTTCAAATAACGACAGAAATATAAGAGCATCTTCACTAGGCCCCAGGAAGCCTCCCAGGAGCACTTTTTCAGTGCCGGTGGTCGAAAAATGTTCCATTCATGCCCCCACGACGTCAATTAGCGCCGGATTTGGGGAAAAACCTGGCCGGCACTCCCACCCCAAACCCAGGATCCCGGGGGGCGGCTGGGGAAGGAGAGAGAGTGTTTTGCATGCAGTTGGGCCCGCCGTAAACCTCCCACTCCCTCTCTCCCCACTTTTCATCCGGGGTCCATCCACGTGCTTCTCTCTTCTCTTCTCCTTCTCTCCACCCAGGGACGGAGCAGGGCGGGCAGCGGGGCGAGAGGTGCGGGGTGCAGGCTAGGGGCACGGGGCCACGACGGACGGTGCGGGGAGGCGGCGGACGCCCTCGACCTCCTCGTCGTCTCCTCCGGCGACGCTGTGGGCGAGCGCGGGCGGCGAGGCCTGCTCTGGACGCAGCTTCTGGGCCGGCTCGGAGTGAGCAACAGCGGCTCATCAAACCACATCGACGAGGGAAGGCCTTAGCGGCAGCTTGCAGGCAGTGGTCGGGCGAGGATCGTGGCCGGCCTAGGCGAGGACCGCGGCAGCGGTAGCACGAGGCAGCACGGGGCGGGTCGCGTGCGGCAGATGCGGGCCGGCTCGCGGGCGCGAGCAGAGGCGACAGGGCAGTTGGCGCGGTGGACCGGCGAGCCGGCAGCTGGCTTCGCGGGCGGCGAACCGAGCCAGGGCGGCCCGAGGCCCGCGGAGCGCGAGGCAAACTGGCGTCGGCCTCAGGCGCAGAAGAGGCCTCGGCCGCCGTTCGAGTCAACGCGAGCTGGGACTCGGGGATGCGGTCGTGGATGGAGCAGGACAAGATGGGACGGCGGCTCGACCGCGGTGGAGGCCAGGCGGTCTCGCGGGCGGCCTCGGAGGCAGTTTGGCGGCGGAGGGCGAGCAAGCCGGCGTGGCGGGACGAGCTGCAGGGGCGCGCGGGCGCGGGGAGCAAGCCGGCGGGGGCGACATGGCAACGGCCGCGGCGAGCAGGCCGACGTGGTGGTGGTGGTGCGGTGGAGTGAGGGGGATGAGATGGCGCACGGGGGAAGAAGAAACAGAAGTGCTAGGTGGGGGGACGGCTGAAAGAATCTTCGTCCTCGATGTAAAATTTTCGTCGGTGCCTCTTTAAGAGGCCGAAAAAACGCCTCCTGAAGCACAACGGCTGGAGATGCTTTAAGCGTACTGTATATTTTCTCTTATATTTCTTTACCGAGGGAACATTGTAATAGAAACAAAGCCTTTTGGTTTTCCTGAATTCTGACAGACGCTCGTACCTGCTGATGCAGCCTGGACATAGCTGCCCATGGAGTCCCTAATATGGAGAACGAGCTTCGTGCTGTAGTTCCGGTGGACGGCGTAGAAATCTTGGACGGCCAGCAGAACGCTGGTCCGCGCCACTTTGCCCACCGGCGATCCCAGGTCTAGGATCACCCCGACGTGGAATCCATCTGCTTCGCCGGCGGTGGCGTTTCGTGCTACGGCAGCGAAATCGACGAGGAGTAGCAGGAAGAGGATGGCTGCGCGTGCTTTCCCCATTACACTTTTCTTGTGCTGAGATGCTGCTCATCGTACCCTCTCATATATACGTGACTATTTGTTGCTGCTTGTTAACGATGATGCCGGTGGTCTTCATGGCTGGAAGTTGCGAGGTAGATTCTCTGATTTGTGACAGGTTGATTGTTTACGAAAATGTTAACGCTCATACGTGTGGGTGTTTGCATCTCGCCCACACGCATGGATCCGCGTTCGTTCATGAACGCACGAATCTTGGCACGTATTTAGTGCCATGTAGGACTGGCCTGGTGTGTGGGCGTTCAGCCGGTCGTCCACACGGCCGTTTCATCACACAGGAGGGGCTGGTGTGTGCGCGTATAGCAATTCGTCCACATGTCATTTTACACGCACACACAAAGGCTAGTGTGTGGGCATTTGCCATCTCGCCCACACGCCCGTCTTCTCTCCCACAACCAAACTGCTAGTTGCCATGTGTTTTGCAGTGCACATGATAACTGCTCCTAGTGTGCTTTATAAGCAGGTGGCAACTCTCTCTTTTTACCCGAGTTTGCCATGTGTTTTGCAGGGTACACGGCAACTGTCTAGTGCGCACGTAAGCAGATGGCAACTCTCTTTTACCGAGTTGCCATATGTTTTTATATGATACATGACAACTGCCCTAATGTGCATGTACATGGCAACTGCCCTAACGTGCAGGTAAGCAGATGGCAACTTTTTCTTTTTACATGGCAACTGCCCTAACATGCTTGTAAGCACATGACAACTCTTTCAACTGCCTAGCGTTAGTATGTAGCAACTTCTAAAATTATGAAATTATGACAACTACATTAGATCAGACCATACATGTCAACTGCAGTTGAGCAACCATGGCAACTGCAATTGTCCGACATGGCAACCGTAGTTCAGCGACATGGCAACTGAAGTTAAACGAACATGGACGAGGGTCTAGACCATGGCAACTGCGGGCGCACAATGACGTGCGGGACCAGGAGGTACGAGGCCTGACATACGGACGTGTGGGCGTTATCAACTTCGCCCACACGCACACGTGTGAGAGGGATCGGAAGGAAAAAAAACATGTGGATGGTAATTGTTTTGACCACACGTAAATGTGTGGGCTGTTCCTTTGTACACCACACAAAATGTGTGGACGAACTCCCTAACACCCACACGTGTGGCACTTATCGGCGTCCATTGTTTATGCATCCTCTCGGCGTCCATTGTTTATGCTTCCTCTCGCTGGATTTTTTATCTGCAGCAAGGTGCGTGGAACTTTAACCGGAATTGTATCCGCGTAAATAAATCCTTGCATGCATGAGACGAGAAGAGGAGACAAGATTCATGACGGATACGGTCGATGGAATCTATCCTCGCACAAGAAATCGCGTATTGACATCTCCGAGGTGGCGTGCCGACTTAATTGGTGTTGTTTTAGATCGGTGCAAGCTTTCGTTAATCTGGCCTCTGCATCAGAGGTGCCGATGAGTGTAGATCAAATCAATTTAAGCACTTAGATTTTGAGCCCATTAGGAGCACGTACGCGACCCGAACGAGGACATACAACCAGTGCAAGTTGGAAGCTCAAAGCTCTTGGAAGATGTTTTTTCTGGACGCAAACTGTTACAGTGTTACACTATGCTGTAGACAAGCTTTGCCAGCGATTTTACATTACCACTTTATTCATTTTTCCCCACGCGGCACTGAGCACTACGTGGATAACCTCCTCAAGCTAGCTAGACAGCCTAGCCATGAACTACGGCACGCCGTGGCGGTTGATGGCGTCGGTGGCAGCCTCGTCGTCGTCGGTGCGGCGAACGCCAGCGCCTCCTCCCTGGGCACCCCGCTGCGTCTGCTGGCGCCCGTGCAGATTCAGGTGCTGCGTCGGGAGCGCGGTGCCAGGGATGGTGGGCGCGTCGGTGCCGGAGCCGTGGGGGACGTCGGAGACGGGGAGGTGGCCCTGCGCGCCGTAGGCACGCATCTTGTAGTCCTCCAGGCCGTCGTCCTTATTGTACTGCACGTACGGGCTCGTCTCCGTCGGCAGCTGCACCGAGTCGCCCCCCTCGCCGGCGCCGGTGGCCTTCCGCTCCTGCTGCTCCCGCCTCTCCTTCGCCGCCTCCATTGCTCACGGCCTCACGTGCGGATTGCTCTGGTTTTTCTGGATTGGATGCTCGATCTGATGACAGCGAGTGAGTGTGTGTGTCCCTATCCAACACGGCGTGGTCGCCCATGGATTTATACGAGCTAGGCATGGGACGGTGGAGTCGATCTGATCACGTGAGCTGCTGCAGGTCCCGAGGCCACCTAAGCCATTGCAGGACACGCGGTGGCAAGCGGAGGGTGCGGCTACATCTACGCGTGGCGTGCGACGGTGCTTGGGCGACACGTAGCTCGCGTCGACTAGGCCGGGTACACTGATCTGCGCCGCAGAAAACGGCGCACACGCCAGGGCGACGACGCTAGGGCGACGACGCTGTACCGGTTGAGTCAGATGAAATAAAACAAAAATTAAGTGTAACCTTTGTGGGTAACATTTGTTATTTAATTTATTTTTTTAGGATCAAAATGCTTAGGTTTTTGCCTAAAAATTTATAGGTAGCATTGATGTGTGACCATGAACATATTTTTTTAGACATTTACAAAATTCATTTTGGGCGCGCAGGAGCATATGCTCCTTAGCTAGAGCCAAATTGGATTTTCGTTCCGGCAAAGCTTAGCCAACGATCTGAAGTCTTCGAACTCGTTCTACTTATATTGTGCTAAACTCTAGATGTCAGTGTTTTTGAGTAACCCTTGCTAATATCTTAAATCCGCCTCTTAAGTTTCTTGAAATTAAGCTTCAGGCTGCTAAGTTTTACTACTTTGTGAGTGATTGACTGCAAATTTTTCTTCTGATCAACGCCTTGGATCTGACAATTGGTATTTAGAGCTTGGTTTAGTCCTCCGCGGCGAGTGGATCTGCATGCCGAAGAGGAGTTGGAGGTGCCTAAAATCCTTCTCTTCTCTCCCGATCTAGGCGGTCATGCGGTTCCTGAGTTGTTGTTGGTGGTGATTTTATACGAGACGTGTTTGGCCAGTCGATGGTTTATAAAGCACATTGCTTTCTTTGTAAAACCCCACCCTTCCACCCAAATTCGGTGTACTCATGGTGGTATAGCACGTATTAAATAGACTTATGCAGTTAGTTAAGAGCATTACCTTTTCAAATAGCCTCTTTTCAAATAGCCTCTACGTTCATTCATGATCTCAAAGCGAACAATGATTGCATTATTGGTAACTCTTCTCATTTCTTCTTTCTCTTTCCACATAGCAAACAAGGTCGTGATTGTTGGGGAACGTAGTAATTTCAAAAAAATTCCTACGCACATGCAAGATCATAGTGATGCACAGCAATGAGAGGGGAGAGTGTTGTCTACGTACCCTCGTAGACCGAAGCGGAAGCATTGATGCAACATAGAGGAAGTAGTCGTACGTCTTTCCGCTCCAACCGATCCAAGCACCGTTACTCCGGCACCTCCGAGTTCTTGACACACGTACAGCTCGATGACGCACCCCGGGCTCCGATCCAGCAAAGCCTCGGGGAGGAGTTTCGTCAGCATGACGGCGTGGTGACGATCTTGATGTTTAACCGTCGCAGGGCTTCGCCTAAGCACCGCTAGAATATGATCGAGGTGTAATATCGTGGAGGGGGGCACTGCACACGGTTAAGGAACGATCACGAAGATCAACTTCTGTGTTCTAGGGTGCCCCCTGCCCCCGTATATAAAGGAGCAAGGGGGAGGCCGGCCGGCCCTTGGGTGCGCCAAGGAGAGGCGGGAGTCCTTCTCCTAGTGGGAGTAGGACTCCCCTTTCCTAGTCCAACTAGGAATAGGGAGGGGGAAGGAAAGAAAGGGAGAGGGAAAGGGGGGCCGCCCCCCCCCCCCTCCTAGTCCTATTCGGACTCCCCATGAGGGGGGGCGCGCCACCTCCTGGGCTGCTGCCCTCTCTCTCCCCTCAGGCCCAATAAGGCCCATTACTTCCCCGAGGGGTTCCGGTAACCCCTCCGGCACTCCGGTTTTATCCGAAAACACCCGGAACAATTCCGGTGTCCGAATATAGTCGTCCAATATATCGATCTTTATGTCTCGACCATTCCGAGACTCCTCATCATGTCCATGATCACATCCGGGACTCCGAACAACCTTCGATACATCAAAATACATAAACTCATAATAACTGTCATCGTAACGTTAAGTGTGCGGACCCTACGGTTCGAGAACAATTTAGACATGACCGAGATACGTCTCCGGTCAATAACCAATAGCGGGACCTGCATGCCCATATTGGCTCCTACATATTCTACGAAGATCTTTATCGGTCAGACTGCATAACAACATACGTTGTTCCCTTTGTCATCGGTATGTTACTTGCCCGAGATTCGATCGTCGGTATCCAATACCTAGTTCAATCTCGTTATCGGCAAGTCTCTTTACTCGTTCCGTAATACATCATCTCACGACAAGTACCTTTGGAGACACCTGTAGAGCACCTTTATAATCATCCAGTTACGTTGTGACGTTTGGTAGCACATAAAGTGTTCCTCCGGTAAACGGGAGTTGCATAATCTCATAGTCATAGGAACATGTATAAGTCATGAAGAAAGCAATAGCAACATACTAAACGATCGGGTGCTAAGCTAATGGAATGGGTCATGTCAATCAGATCATTCAACTAATGATGTGACCTTGTTAATCAAATAACAACTCTTTGTTCATGGTTAGGAAACATAACCATCTTTGATTAACAAGCTAGTCAAGTAGAGGCATACTAGTGACACTCTGTTTGTTTATATATTCACACATGTATTATGTTTCCAGTTAATACAATTCTAGCATGAATAATAAACATTTATCATGATATATGAGGAAATAAATAATAACTTTATTATTGCCTCTGGGGCATATTTCCTTCAGTCTCCCAACGGATTTTGATGGTGGCCTATTTAACGTGAATGCGGCCGTCTCTAAAGCATAACCCCAAAACGATAGCGGTAAATCTGTAAGAGACATCATAGATCGCACCATATCTAATAAAGTACGATTACGATGTTCAGACACACCATTACGCTGTGGTGTTCCGGGTGGCGTGAGTTGCGAAACTATTCCACAATTTTTCAAATGTACACCAAACTCGTAACTCAAATATTCTCCTCCACGATCAGATCGTAGAAACTTTATTTTCTTGTTACGATGATTTTCAACTTCACTCTGAAATTCTTTGAGCTTTTCAAATGTTTCAGACTTATGTTTCATTAAGTAGATATACCCATATCTGCTTAAGTCATCTGTGAAGGTGAGAAAATAAGGATATCCACCACTAGCCCCAATATTCATCGGACCACATACATCTGTATGTATGATTTCCAACAAATCTGTTGCTCTCTCCATAGTACCGGAGAATGGTGTTTTAGTCATCTTGCCCATGAGGCACGGTTCGCAAGTACCAAGTGATTCATAATCAAGTGGTTCCAAAAGTCCATCAGTATTGAGTTTCTTCCTACGTTTTACACCGATATGACCTAAACGGCAGTGCCACAAATAAGTTGCACCATCATTATCAACTCTGCATCTTTTGGCTTCAACATTATGAATATGTGTATCACTACTATCGAGATTCAACAAGAATAGACCATTCTTCAAGGGTGCATGACCATAAAAGATATTACTCATATAAATAGAACAACCATTATTCTCTGATTTAAATGAATAACCGTCTCGCGTTAAACAAGATCCAGATATAATGTTCATGCTCAACGCTGGCACCAAATAACAATTATTTAGGTCTAATACTAATCCCGAAGGTAGATGTAGAGGTAGCGTACCGACCGCGATCACATCGACTTTGGAACCGTTTCCCACGCGCATCGTCACCTCGTCCTTAGCCAATCTTCGCTTAATCCGTAGTCCCTGTTTCGAGTTGCAAATATTAGCAACAGAACCAGTATCAAATACCCAGGTGCTACTGCGAGCATTAGTAAGGTACACATCAATAACATGTATATCACATATACCTTTGTTCACCTTGCCATCCTTCTTATCCGCCAAATACTTGGGGCAGTTCCGCTTCTAGTGACCAGTTTGCTTGCAGTAGAAGCACTCAGTTTCAGGCTTAGGTCCAGACTTGGGTAGCTTCTCTTGAGCAGCAACTTGCTTGCCGTTCTTCTTGAAGTTCCCCTTCTTCTTCCCTTTGCCCTTTTTCTTGAAACTAGTGGTCTTGTTGACCATCAACACTTGATGCTGCTTTTTGATTTCTACCTCCGCAGCTTTCAGCATTGCGAAGAGCTCGGGAATAGTCTTATTCATCCCTTGCATATTATAGTTCATCACGAAGCTCTTGTAGCTTGGTGGCAGTGATTGGAGAATTCTGTCAATGACGCAATCATCTGGAAGATTAACTCCCATCTGAATCAAGTGATTATTATACCCAGACATTTTGAGTATATGCTCACTGACAGAACTGTTCTCCTCCATCTTGCAGCTATAGAACTTATTGGAGACTTCATATCTCTCAATCCGGCCATTTGCTTGAAATATTAACTTCAACTCCTGGAACATCTCATATGCTCCATGACGTTCAAAACGTCGTTGAAGTCCCGATTCTAAGCCGTAAAGCATGGCACACTGAACTATCGAGTAGTCATCAGCTTTGCTCTGCCAGACGTTCATAACATCTGGTGTTGCTCCAGCAGCAGGCCTGGCGCCCAGCGGTGCTTCCAGGATGTAATTCTTCTGTGCAGCAATGAGGATAATCCTCAAGTTACGGACCCAGTCCATGTAATTGCTACCATCGTCATCGGCGTGACACCTTGATCTCCATCGTAGCATCGTTGTCATCTCTCCAAGCTTGTGCTTCTACGACTATCGCTACCGCTTAGTGATAAAGTAAAGCATTACAGCGCGATTGCATTGCATACAATAAAGCGACAACCATATGGCTCCTGCCAGTTGCCGATAACTCGGTTACAAAACATGATCATCTCATACAATTTAGCATCATGTCTTGACCATATCACATCACAACATGCCCTGCAAAAACAAGTTAGACGTCCTCTACTTTGTTTGTTGCAAGTTTTACGTGGCTGCTACGGGCTTAAGCAAGAAGCAATCTTACCTACGCATCAAAACCACAACGATAGTTTGTCAAGTTGATGCCATTTTAACCTTCGCAAGGACCGGGCGTAGCCACACTCGGTTCAACTAAAGTTGGAGAAACAGTCACCCGCAAGCCACCTATGTGCAAAGCACGTCGGGAGAACCGGTCTCGCGTAAGCGTACACGTAATGTCGGTCCGGGCTGCTTCATCCAACAATACCGCCGAACCAAAGTATGACATGTTGGTAGGCAGTATGACTTATATCGCCCACAACTCACTTGTGTTCTACTCGTGCATATAACATCAAACCATAAAACCTAGGCTCGGATGCCACTGTTGGGGAACGTAGTAAATTCAAAAAAAATTCCTACGCACACGCAAGATCATGGTGATGCACAGCAACGAGAGGGAAGAGTGTTGTCTACGTACCCTCGTAGACCGAAGCGGAAGCGTTGACGCAACGTAGAGGAAGTAGTCGTACGTCTTCCTGGTCCAACCGATCCAAGCACCGTTACTCCGGCACCTCCGAGTTCTTGACACACGTATAGCTCGATGACGCACCCCGGGCTCCGATCCAGCAAAGCTTCGGGGAGGAGTTTCGTCAGCACGACGGCATGGTGACGATCTTGATGTTTAACCGTCACAGGGCTTCGCCTAAGCACCGCTACAATATGATCGAGGTGTAATATCGTGGAGGGGGGCACCGCACACAGCTAAGGAACGATCACGAAGATCAACTCTGTGTTCTAGGGTGCCCCCTGCCCCCGTATATAAAGGAGCAAGGGGGAGGCCGGCCGGCCCTTGGGTGCACCAAGGAGAGGGGGGGATTCCTTCTCCTAGTGGGAGTAGGACTCCCCTTTCCTAGTCCAACTAGGAATAGGGAGGGGGAAGGAAAGAGAGGGAGAGGGAAAGGGAAAGGGGGGCCGCTCCCCCCCTCCTAGTCCTATTCGGACTCCCCATGAGGGGGGCGCGCCACCTCCTGGGCTGCTGCCCTCTCTCTCCCCTTAGGCCCAATAAGGCCCATTACTTCCCCGAGGGGTTCCGGTAACCCCTCCGGCACTCCGGTTTTATCCAAAATCACCCGGAACAATTCCGGTGTCCGAATATAGTCGTCCAATATATCGATCTTTATGTCTCGACCATTCCGAGACTCCTCGTCATGTCCATGATCACATCCGGGACTCCGAACAACCTTCGGTACATCAAAATACATAAACTCATAATAACTGTCATCGTAATGTTAAGTGTGCGGACCCTACGGTTCGAAAACAATGTAGACATGACCGAGATACGTGTCCGGTCAATAACCAATAGCGGGACCTGGATGCCCATATTGGCTCCTACATATTCTACGAAGATCTTTATCGGTCAGACCGCATAACAACATACGTTGTTCCCTTTGTCATCGGTATGTTACTTATCCGAGATTCGATCGTCGGTATCCAATACCTAGTTCAATCTCGTTATCGGCAAGTCTCTTTACTCGTTCCGTAATACATCATCTCACAACTAACACATTAGTTGTAATGCTTGCAAGGCTTATGTGATGTGCATTACCGAGAGGGCCCAAAGATACCTCTCCGACATTCGGAGTGACAAATCCTAATCTCAAAATACGCCAACCCAACAAGTACCTTTGGAGACACCTGTAGAGCACCTTTATAATCACCCAGTTACGTTGTGACATTTGGTAGCACACAAAGTGTTCCTCCGGTAAACGGGAGTTGCATAATCTCATAGTCATAGGAACATGTATAAGTCATGAAGAAAGCAATAGCAACATACTAAACGATCGGGTGCTAAGCTAATGGAATGGGTCATGTCAATCAGATCATTCAACTAATGATGTGACCTTGTTAATCAAATAACAACTCTTTGTTCATGGTTAGGAAACATAACCATCTTTGATTAACAAGCTAGTCAAGTAGAGGCATACTAGTGACACTCTGTTTGTTTATATATTCACACATGTATTATGTTTCCGGTTAATACAATTCTAGCATGAATAATAAACATTTATCATGATATATGAGGAAATAAATAATAACTTTATTATTGCCTCTAGGGCATATTTCCTTCAGTGATTCAATGCATCATCACTAAGACAATTGCGCAAAAATGCCTTCATAATTTTCATGCCTGAAAAACAACTTTCAACTGTAGCAATGGCAATATGCAGTACAAGTGGTAGATTCACGAGCCGACAACCCAAAGGATACACAATAACTTTCTTCGTCTCCCCCATTTTTTGAGAGAGCTCATAAATATTATTTGTGCTAGAGAATCGATCATCTACTTGACCATTGGCAATGTAAAGATGGGGTGATGTGTAAGGTCCCTCAGGTCTTCATCATCAAAATCTTTTGGATAAAGTCTAGCTAGATCCATCAAAATCTCTAAATTGAAACCTTCGAGTGATTCTTTTGGGCTCAAAGCAACTAAGCATATTGGTAGCTTAGATTTTTTTCTCATTAAAGCGGCTATCATGTTCTTGAAGTAGTAAATCAATAACATCACTGAAACAATCCACTTCATAATGATGCTAATTAGTGATACCTATTTTTTGATGTGCCTTCTTTGGATTGTCATATTGCTCTTCCATCTCCAACATGAAAATCTCTTGTTTGTCACAAAAGGCATACACTTCACCCAAGACTGATTCCATTCATTCCTCCTTAAATTGCTCAAGGAGTTTTTGGTTGACTGCACATAATGTACGACATTTACAATGTCTTAATTCTTCTTTGTAGGGCCATTGATAACGTGTTTGTGATAGTCAATATAGTGGACATAAGCTGCAGATATAACACAAAATCAACTGATTGGAAAAACAAGAGACCACATGCTTGCCATCTATTTGCGTCATCCTTGTCTTCTTCTTCCACATTATAGAACTTTGATAATTGTAGGGAACAAATCAATCAAACTCTTCAGAGTCCTCTGGTGAGAACTCCATGGAGTGCCTCCGGGTCTTTGAAGTGCTAGCTCTTTATTTAATCATGTCCCACTTTAAAGTACATCAAAACCTATGGCTCCACACACTTGTTCGATGTTGTGTGCGATGATGAAATCAAAAGGATGTGGCAGTTGGAGGTGTTTAAGTTGGCGGGCCTACCTAGATAGGAGGGTTAAGGGCGTCTCCAACAGTCGTATGATCATCATTTGTAAAATTATCACCCAGACTATTTTGATGACATGACACATAATAAAAGAAGAAAGAGAAGGAAATCATATGAACCTGAAGCAACGCTTGAGGCACAAGCTCCAAAGCAAGCCTGTTCATATCTTCAACATTTAGTGGCCCCGCCTATTTGTTTAACATACGCTTAACATATGCCTTATTGAAGAGCCTGTATGATGTGCTGATGGCTGCTGATCTGAATACTTATACCAACAATTGAACATACAAACTGTTGCAGATGCTCTAAAGGGTGGTGGGGTGTCTTATTTAATGGAGGGGTTAATTAGGATGGGTCGGGGATTGGCTATGCCATGGAAAAATGGGACCATAAGGTTAAGGAGGTGAGAGAGTGGTTAGGATAACCAATGGCGAGAGAAGTAAGAGGAAGAAAGAGAGGAGCTTGTTGGAGAGGAAGAAGAAACTTAAGGAGGGGAGCTAATATATCAGTTGTGCCCACTTATGCGACCTAATTAATGGCGGGCGCCGCGTATGGCCCGCCACTGCTAAGTGTTGTCGACTGTGCCTTGCACAAGAAAATATCTTGTGGGCGGCGAAAACAAGTATACCCGCCACTGTTGTTTGTCCTAGAAGTGGCAGGCAGAAACTGGAACCCGCCACAACCATTTTTTTGCAAACTTTGGCCTGCGCGAAAGGATATCTTGTGGCGGGTGATAAATATTGCCCACCACAGCTAAGCTAAACTACTAAAGGCCTATGGTGGGCCCTTTTTTCGCCCGCCATTGAAGAGCTTTGCCAATGACTCCATTCTGAAAGAATTTATGAGTGGCGGGTGGC
Source organism: Triticum dicoccoides (assembly GCF_002162155.2). Lineage (NCBI taxonomy): Eukaryota > Viridiplantae > Streptophyta > Magnoliopsida > Poales > Poaceae > Triticum > Triticum dicoccoides. The sequence continues at coordinate 421,190,645 of NC_041388.1, read as the reverse complement.
AAGAACTACTCGCCACTATAGTTCAAGTCACAATGGAAGGCACAACTCTGAGGCCTACTCTGAGGCCTCAAGTGTTGGGGAACGTAGTAATTTCAAAAAATTTCCTACGCACAAGCAAGATCATGGTGATGCATAGCAACAAGAGGGGAGAGTGTTGTCTACGTACCCTCGTAGACCGTTCGCGGAAGCGTTATATCAACGCGGTTGATGTAGTTGTACGTATTCATGTCCGACCGATCCAAGTACCGAAAGCACGGCAGCTCCGAGTTCTGCACACGTTCGGCTCAGTGACGTCCTCGCCTTCTCGATCCAGCAGGAGGGGCGAAGTAATCGATGAGTTCCGACAGCACGACGGTGTGGTGACGGTGTTGGTGAAGAACAATCTCCGTAGGGCTTCGCCTAAGCACTACGAAAACTATGACGGAGGATAAACTAGAGGGGATGGGGTTGCCGGCACACGGCTTGGTGTTTCTTGATGTGTCTTGGGTGCTATCCCTACCCCTCTATTTATATGTTGAGCCTTGGGGTCGAAACTTGGAGTAAAGGCCTCCACAAAGTTGGTTTCACCCGAAAGGCAAGAGTCCTTCTTGGACTCCAGGGCCAGACGCCAGGGTTCCTGACGTCTGGACCCAGACGCTAGGGACCCTGGGGTCTAGCCCCTGGACTCCGCAAAACTTCCTTTTGCGCTTTCTAAAAACCTTGTGGGCTTTCCCCTTTGGCCCAAATAAAGTGTTCTCGTACCCAAACTTTTCGGGAAACATCCGGAACCCCTTCCGGTGAATTCCGGAACCCTTCCGGTGACCAAACACTATTATCCCATATATCAAACTTTATCTCCGGACCATTCCGGAGTTCCTCGTCATGTCCGTGATCTCATCCCGGACTCCGAAAAACATTCGGTCACCAACATACATAACTCATATAGTACTATATCGTCAACGAACGTTTAAGCGTGCGGACCCTACGGGTTCGAGAACTATGTAGACATGACCGAGACACCTCTCTGGTCAATAACTAATAGCGGGACCTTGATGCCCATATTGGCTCCTACATATTCTACAAAGATCTTTATCGGTCAGACCGCATAACAACATACATTGTTCCCTTTGTCATCGGTATGTTACTTGCCCGAGATTCGATCGTCGGTATCTCAATACCTAGTTCAATCTCGTTACCGGCAAGTCTCTTTACTCGTTCCGTAATACATCATCCCGCAACGAACTCATTAGTTGCAATGTTTGCAAGGCTTATAGTGATGTGCATTACCGAGTGGGCCCAGAGATACCTCTCCGACAATCGGAGTGACAAATCCTAATCTCGAAATACGCCAACCCAACAAGTACCTTCGGAGACACCTGTAGAGCACCTTTATAATCACCCAGTTACGTTGTGACGTTTGGTAGCACACAAAGTGTTCCTCCGGTAAACGGGAGTTGCATAATCTCATAGTCATAGGAACATGTATAAGTCATGAAGAAAGCAATAGCAACAAACTAAACGATCAAGTGCTAAGCTAACGGAATGGGTCAAGTCAATCACATCATTCTCCTAATGATGTGATCCCGTTAATCAAATAACAACTCTTAGTCTTTGGCTAGGAAACATAACCATCTTTGATCAACGAGCTAGTCAAGTAGAGGCATACTAGTGACACTCTGTTTGTCTATGTATTCACACATGTATCATGTTTCCGGTTAACACAATTCTAGCATGAATAATAAACATTTATCATGATATAAGGAAATAAATAATAACTTTATTATTGCCTCTAGGGAATATTTCCTTCAGTCTCCCACTTGCACTAGAGTCAATAATCCAGTTCACATCGCCATGTGATTTAACATCAATAGTTCACATCACCAAGTGATTAACACCCATAGTTCACATCGACATGTGACCAACACCCAAAGGGTTTACTAGAGTCAATAATCTAGTTCACATCGCTATGTGATTAACACCCAAAGAGTACTAAGGTGTGATCATGGTTTGCTTGTGAGAGAAGTTTAGTCAATGGGTCTGCCACATTCAGATCCGTAAGTATTTTGAAAATTTCTATGTCAACAATGCTCTACACGGAGCTACTCTAGCTAATTGCTCCCACTTTCAATATGTATCCAGATTGAGATTTAGAGTCATCTGGTTCAGTGTCAAAATTTGCATCGAGGTAACCCTTTACGACGAACCTTTTTGTCACCTCCATAATCGAGAAACATATCCTTATTCCACTAAGGATAATTTTGACCAATGTCCAGTGATCTACTCCTAGATCACTATTGTACTCCCTTGCCAAACTCAGGGCAGGGTATACAATAGGTCTGGTACACAGCATGGCATACTTTATAGAACCTATGGCTGAGGCATAGGGAATGACTTTCATTCTCTCTCTATCTTCTGCCGTGGTTAGGTTTTGAGTCTTACTCAACTTCAAACCTTGTAACACAGGCAAGAACTCCTTCTTTGACTATTCCATTTTGAACTACTTCAAAATCTTGTCAAGGTATGTACTCATTGAAAAACTTATCAAGCGTCTTGATCTATCTCTATAGATCTTGATGCTCAATATGTAAGCAGCTTCACCGCGGTCTTTCTTTGAAAAACTCCTTTCAAACACTCCTTTATGCTTTGCAGAATAATTCTACATTATCTCCGATCAACAATATGTCATTCACATATACTTATCAGAAATGTTGTAGTGCTCCCACTCACTTTCTTGTAAATACAGGCTTCACCGCAAGTCTGTATAAAACTATATGCTTTGATCAACTTATCAAAGCGTATATTCCAACTCCGAGATGCTTGCACCAGTCCATAGATGGATCGCTGGAGCTTGCATATTTTGTTAGCACCTTTAGGATTGACAAAACCTTCTGGTTGCATCATATACAACTCTTCTTTAATAAATCCATTAAGGAATGCAATTTTGTTTATCCATTTGCCAGATTTCATAAAATGCGGCAATTGCTAACATGATTCGGACTGACTTAAGCATAGATACGAGTGAGAAACTCTCATCGTAGTTAATACCTTGAACTTGTCGAAAACCTTTTGCGGCAATTCTAGCTTTGTAGATAGTAACAATACTATCAGCATCCGTCTTCCTCTTGAAGATCCATTTAATCTCAATGGCTCGTCGGTCTTTGGGCAAGTCAATCAAAGTCCATACTTTGTTCTTATACATGGATCTCATCTCAGATTTCATGGCCTCTAGCCATTTCGTGGAATCTGGGCTCATCATCGCTTCCTCATAGTTCGTTGGTTCGTCATGGTCAAGTAACATGACCTCCAGAACAGGATTACCGTACCACTTTGGTGCGGATCTCACTCTGGTTTACCTACGAGGTTTCAGTAGTAACTTGATCTGAAGTTACATGATCATCATCATTAGCTTCCTCACTAATTGGTGTAGTAGTCATAGGAACAAATTTCTGTGATGAACTACTTTCCAATAAGGGAGCAGGTACAGTTACCTCATCAAGTTCTACTTTCCTCCCACTCACTTCTTTCGAGAGAAGCTCTTTCTCTAGAAAGGATCCATTCTCAGTAATGAATATCTTGCCTTCGGTTCTGTGATAGAAGGTGTACCCAACATTTTCTTTTGGGTATCCTATGAAGACACACTTCTCCGATTTGGGTTTGAGCTTATCAGGTTGAAACTTTTTCACATAAGCATTGCAACCTCAAACTATAAGAAACGATAGCTTAGGTTTCTTGCCAAACCATAGTTCATATGGTGTCGTCTCAACGGATTTAGATGGTGCCCTATTTAACGTGAATGTAGCTTTCTCTAATGCATAACCCCAAAACGATAGTGGTAAATTGGTAAGAGACATCATAGATCGCACCATATCTAATAAAGTACGGTTACGACGTTCAGACACACCATTACACTGTGGTGTTCCAGGTGGCGTGATTAGTGAAACTATTTCACATTGTTTTAACTAAAGACCAAACTCGTAACTCAAATATTTTACTTCTGCGATCATATCGTAGAAACTTTTATTTTTGTTATGATGATTCTCCATTTCACTATGAAATTCTTTGAACTTTTCAAATGTTTTAGACTTGTCGCGAGCCTTAATATTCATTGGACCACATACATCAGTATGTATGATTTCCAACAAATATGTTGCTCGCTCCATTGTTCCGGAGAACGGAGTCTTAGTCATCTTGCCCATGAGGCATGGTTCGCAAGCATCAACTGATTCATAATCAAGTGATTCCAAAAGCCCATCAGCATGGATTTTCTTCATGCGCTTTACACCAATATGACCTAAACTGCAGTGCCACAAGTAAGTTGCACTATCATTATTAACTTTGTATCTTTTGGCTTCAATATTACGAAAATGTGTATTACCATGATCGAGATCCAATAAACCATTTTCATTGGGTGTATGACCATAGAAGGTTTTATTCATGTAAACAGAACAACAATTATTCTCTAACTTACATGAATAACCGTATTGCAATAAACATGATCCAATCATATTTATGCTCAACGCAAACACTAAATAACTTTTATTTTAGGTTTAACACTAATCCCGAAAGTATAGGGAGTGTGCGATGATGATCATATCAATCTTGGAACCATTTCCAATACACATCGTCACTTCACCCTTAACTAGTCTCTCTTCATTCTGAAACTCCCGTTTCGAGTTACTATTCTTAGCAACTGAACCAGTATCAAATACCGAGGGGTTGCTATAAACACTAGTAAAGTACACATCAATTACATGTATATCAAATATAGCATTGTTCATTTGCCATCCTTCTTATCCGCCAAATACTTGGGGAAGTTCCGCTTTTAGTGACCAGTCCCTTTGCAGTAGAAGCACTTAGTCTCAGGCTTAGGTCCAGACTTGGGCTTCTTCACTTGAGCAACAACTTGCTTGCCGTTCTTCTTGAAGTTCCCTTTCTTTATCTTTGCCCTTTTCTTGAAACTAGTGGTCTTGTCAGTCATCAACACTTGATGTTCTTTCTTGATTTCTACCTTCATCGATTTCATCATCATGAAAAGCTCGGGAATCGTTTTCATCTTCCCTTGCATACTATAGTTCATCACGAAGTTCTACTAACTTGGTGATGGTGACTAGAGAATTCTGCCAATCACTATTTTATCTGGAAGATTAACTCCCACTTGATTCAAGCGATTGTAGTACCCAGACAATCTGAACACATGCTCACTGCTTGAGCTATTCTCCTCCATCTTTTAGCTATAGAACTTGTTGGAGACTTCATATCTCTCAACTCGGGTATTTGCTTGAAATATTAACTTCAACTCCTGGAACATCCATATGATCCATGACGTTCAAAACGTCTTTGAAGTCCCGATTCTAAGCTGTTAAGCATGGTGCAATAAACTATCAAGTAGTCATCATATTGAACTAGCCAAACGTTCATGACGTCCGCATCTGCTCCTGCAATAGGTCTGTCACCTAGCGGTGCATTAAGGACATAATTCTTCTGTGCAGCAATGAGGATAAACCTCAGATCACGGATCCAATCCGCATCATTGCTACTAACATCTTTCAACTTAGTTTTCTCTAGGAACATATCAGAAATAAAATAGGGGAGCTAAACGCGAGCTATTGATCTACAACATAGATATGCTAATACTACAAGGACTAAGTTCATGATAAATTTAAGTTCAATTAATCATATTACTTAAGAACTCCCACTTAGAAAGACGTCCCTCTAATCTTCTAAGTGATCACGTGATCCAAATCCACTAAACCATAACCGATCATCACGTGAAATGGAGTAGTTTTCAATGATGAACATCACTATGTTAATCATATCTACTATATGATTCACGCTCGACCTTTCGGTCTCAGTGTTCCGAGGCCATATCTGCATATGCTAGGCTCGTCAAGTTTAACCTGAGTATTCTGCATGTGCAAAACTGGCTTGCACCCGTTGTAGATGGACATAGAGCTTATCACACCCGATCATCACGTGGTGTCTGGGCACGACAAACTTTGGCAACGGTGCATACTCAGGGAGAACACTTTTATCTTGAAATTTAGTGAGAGATCATCTTATAATGCTACCATCAATCAAAGCAAGATAAGATGCATAAAAGATAAACATCACATGCAATCAATATAAGTGATATGATATGGCCATCATCATCTTGTACTTGTGATCTCCATCTCCAAAGTACCGTCATGATCACCATCGTCACCGGCGCGACACCTTGATCTCCATCGTAGCATCATTGTTGTCTTGCCAATCTTATGCTTCCACGACTATGGCTACCGCTTAGTGATAAAGTAAAGCATTACAGCGTGATTGCATTGCATACAATAAAGAGACAACCATATGGCTCCTGCCAGTTGCCGATAACTCGGTTACAAAACATGATCATCTCATACAATAAAATTTAGCATCATGTCTTGACCATATCACATCAGAACATGCCCTGCAAAAATAAGTTAGACGCCCTCTACTTTGTTGTTGCAAATTTTACGTGGCTGCTACGGGCTTAGCAAGAACCGTCCTTATCTACGCATCAAAACCACAACGATAGTTTGTCAAGTTGGTGCTGTTTTAACCTTCGCAAGGACCGGGCGTAGCCACACTTGGTTCAACTAAAGTTGGAGAAACTGACACCCGCCAGCCACCTGTGTGCAAAGCACATCGGTAGAACCAGTCTCGCGTAAGCGTACGCGTAATGTCGGTCCGGGCTGCTTCATCCAACAATACCGCCGAACCAAAGTATGACATGCTGGTAAGCAGTATGACTTATATCGCCCACAACTCACTTGTGTTCTACTCGTGCATATGACATCTACGCATAAAACCTGGCTCGGATGCCACTGTTGGGGAACGTAGTAATTTTAAAAAAATTCCTACGCACACGCAAGATCATGGTGATGCATAGCAACAAGAGGGGAGAGTGTTGTCTACGTACCCTCGTAGACCGTTCGCGGAAGCGTTATATCAACGCGGTTGATGTAGTCATACGTATTCACGTCCGACCGATCCAAGTACCAAAAGCACGGCAGCTCCGAGTTCTGCACACATTGAAAGTGCGTTATATTGACTAGAGGGGGGTGAATAGGCGATTTTTATGAAATTCTTCACTAAGGAATTTGCCGGTGAGGAAATTCCTTAGCAAAGAACTACTAGCAGCGGAATAAGTACTCAAAGGTAAACATAACAGAATACAAGCATAGTCATCATGATGAAATGAAGACAGGCACAGAGTACAGGAAGCGTAATCACAGGATAACACAGGATGAAGACAAACAGACTGAACAAATTGAACTGAGGAAATTGAGAAAGTCTTCAGTCAAAGTCTTCAAACACAGATATGAACAAACACACAACATAGTTATGAGGAAATGAAAGAGTTGAGGAAATAGAACCAGTAAGCTCGGTGAAGACAATGATTTGGTAGACCAGTTCCAACTGCTGTCTCAGTTGTACGTCTGGTTGGAGCGGCTGAGTATTTAAACCCGAGGACACACAGTCCCAGACACCCAGTCAAGGACACTTAGTCCAAGACACCCAGTCCTCACCGTATTCTCCTTGAACTAAGGTCACACAGACCTCATCCAATCACTCGTGGTAAGTCTTCAGGCGACTTCCAAACCTTCACAAACTTGGTCACTCAGCGATCCACAATTCCTCTTGGATGCTCTAGACCATGACGCCTAACCGTCTGGAAGAAGCACAATCTTCAAAGGTAACAAGCGTCGGATCCACTCAGGATCAATCTCTTCAGTGATGCTCAATCACTTGGGTTTTGTAGGTGTTTGGGTTTTGGGTTTTTGGTTTTTCCTCACTTGATGATTTTCGTTCAAAGTCCTCGGAGGATGGGTTGCTCTCAAATGACAAGTGTTAGTTTCTCTCGGAGCAGCCAACCAGCTAGTGGTTGTAGGGGGCGGCTATTTATAGCCTAGGGAGGAGCCCGACATGATAAGACATAAATGCCCTTCAATGATATGACCATTAGGTGGATAGATATTTTGGGCCAGCTGGCGCATAGCACAGCAACGGTCATAATTTTGAGTAGTAAAATCCTCAGGGCTATCATGTTCCTCACTGTGTAGGCAATCCACACTGGCGAATTCCTAACTCCTCAGTCAAGACAAATTCCTCAGAGACCAAAAGAACTTCGTCTCTGTCACTGAAGAAATTGACTGAACTGTATGAGATTTCCAATGGCTTCACTTGAAGGGATTGGTAGGTGTAGGATTTTGAGTTGAGCATCACATGGAAATTTTTCCTTAGTATTTCCTCGACTCCCTTTAATAGTACGGTGTTTCCTATGACTCAAGAAAGAGAAAAACAAAACTATGAACACGAAAGTCTTCAGGCTTCATATTTCTCGCATGAATATCAAGTCTTCACGGACACACCAATTTCTTCACTTTCAAAGTCTTCATGAAAGTCTTTAGAAATACCAAAATCTTCACTCGAAGATATTCATTTTTAGGGGTCGACTTTTCCTGTAAATATCAAACTCCTCATAGACTTATAGACCTGTGTACACTCACACGCATTAGTCCCTTAACCTATAAGTCTTCAATACACCAAAATCACTAAGGAGCACTAGATGCACTTACAATCTCCCCCTTTTTGGTGATTGATGACAATATAGGTTAAGTTTTCAACGGGGATAAACATATGAAGTGTAAATACTGATATTGAGGAATTTGATTGCAAGATATAGAAGAACTCCCCCTGAAGATGTGCATAGTGTGGAATTTGCTTTTGAAGCAATGCACACTTGAAGAGTTGAATCATGGAGATCTCCCCCTATATCTTGTAATTCATACACGCATTTAACATATAATATGAAGAATTTGAAATGCATGATGAAGTATGGTGCCTGATGAAATTCAGCATGCGTGCAATAATATTAACGAGGAATAAGCATGTAGAATAGTGCAGCAAGAGTATCAGAGCACAGTGCATCAAAAGTATCAGAGCACCATCGGGTTTAAGATTACAACTCGATCCAATAAAGTTTCAGAAGAACGAGAGTTGTAACTTAGCAGATAAAAAACGCCCATATAGTAGACCCGCTTAAAGACTAACTCATATTTCTCCCCCTTTGTCATCGAATGACCAAAAGGATCGAAAATGAGGACTAACGCCCCTGAAGATAATCATGTTGATGAAGGAGCGCCAGCGTTGTTGGGGTCGTTTGTTGATGTAGGACCTGCCGCAGTGTCGTCCAAATCTTCATATTCATCAGTGTCGCGCGATGAAGAATATGAGCTGGTCACCAGAGAAGGAACCTTGACCTTCTTGAATTTCTTCGGTGGAGGTGCAGACCAGTCAAAATCTTCATTAAGACCCATGTTCTTCAGATCTTCTTCACCATACAGATGTGACAGGATTGCCCAGGTGCGACCAAAGACTTGATGGAGATAGTAGTGGTTTTTCTTCACTGAATTGTGTGTGGCAGTCATGTTGTGAAGAAGTGAACCAAACTGACGCTTAACCCATTTGTGATTTCGATCCACCTTCTGGTGAAGACTAATCAGAAGTTCACGGTTAGTCATCACGCGTGGAGCAGTGGCTTGAGGAGTGGACTTAGGTGCATTGGCAGAGTCATGTGTGGCAGAGTCATCATTGGTGGAATAAGATGCAGCTTTGCAAAACTGACCATCCAATGGATGAATGCCTTCATCTATTGCAGCTGGTGCCTTGCCCTTTCCATCAACTGAGGAATATGTCTGCTTGAGGACTTCAATTGGGGGCAAGTAGCTGAGATGATTCTAAAAATCAGCTTTGTAGTTGAGGGAAGACCTTGTCCTAAGGAATCTCTCAAGGAAATATGCCCTAGAGGCAATAATAAAGTTATTATTTATTTCCTTATATCATGATAAATGTTTATTATTCATGCTAGAATTGTATTAACCGGAAACATAATACATGTGTGAATACATAGACAAACAGAGTGTCACTAGTATGCCTCTACTTGACTAGCTCGTTAATCAAAGATGGTTATGTTTCCTAACCATGGACAAAGAGTTGTTATTTGATTAACGGGATCACATCATTAGTTGAATGATCTGATTGACATGACCCATTCCATTAGCTTAGCACCCGATCGTTTAGTATGTTGCTATTGCTTTCTTCATGACTTATACATGTTCCTATGACTATGAGATTATGCAACTCCCATTTGCCGGAGGAACACTTTGTGTGCTACCAGACGTCACAACGTAATTGGGTGATTATAAAGGAGCTCTACAGGTGTCTCCAAAGGTACATGTTGGGTTGGCGTATTTCGAGATTAGGATTTGTCACTCCGAATGTCGGAGAGGTATCTCTAGGCCCTCTCGGTAATGCACATCACTTAAGCCTTGCAAGCATTGCAACTAATGAGTTAGTTGTGGGATGATGTATTAAGGAACGAGTAAAGAGACTTGCCGGTAACGATATTGAACTAGGTATTGGATACCGACGATCGAATCTCAGGCAAGTAACATACCGATGACAAAGGGAACAACGTATGTTGTTATGCGGTCTGACCGATAAAGATCTTCGTAGAATATGTAGGAGTCAATATGGGCATCTAGGTCCCGCTATTGGTTATTGACCGGAGATGTGTCTCGGTCATGTCTACATTGTTCTCGAACCGTAGGGTCCGCACGCTTAAGGTTTCGATGACAGTTATATTATGAGTTTATGAGTTTTGATGTACCGAAGGAGTTCGGAGTCCCGGATGAGATCGGGGACATGACGAGGAGTCTCAAAATGGTTGAGACGTAAAGATCGATATATTGGACGACTATATTCGGACATCGGAAAGGTTCCGAGTGATTCGGGTATTTTTCGGAGTACCGGGGAGTTACGAGAATATGGGGGGAGAAGTATTGGGCCTTATTGGGCCATACGGGAAAGAGAGAGGGGCTGCCTAGGGCAGGCCGCTCGCCCCCACAAGGCCTAGTCCAAATTGGACTAGGGGGAGGGGCTGCGCCCCCTCCTTCCTTCCCTTCTCCCTTCCCCTTCCTTGTCTCCTACTCCTACTACATGGAAGGACTTCTAGTTGGACTAAGAAAGGGGGAATCCTACTCCCGGTGGGAGTAGGACTCCCCTAGGGCGCGCCATATAGAGAGGGCCGGCCCTCCCCTCCTCCACTCCTTTATATACGGGGGCAGGGGGCACCCCATAGACACACAAGTTGATCTTCATGATCGTTCCTTAGCCGTGTGCGGTGCCCCCTCCACCATATTCCACCTCGGTCATATTGTAGCAGTGCTTAGGCGAAGCCCTGCGACGGTTGAACATCAAGATCGTCACCACGCCATCGTGCTGACGGAACTCCTCCCTGAAGCTTTGCTGGATCGGAGCCCGGGGAGCGTCATCGAGCTGAACGTGTGCCAAGAACTCGGAGGTACCGGAGTAACGGTGCTTGGATCGGTTGGACCGGGAAGACGTACGACTACTTCCTCTATGTTGCATCAACGCTTCCACTTCGGTCTACGAGGGTACGTAGACAACACTCTCCCTTCTCGTTGCTATGCATCACCATGATCTTGCGTGTGCGTAGGAAATTTTTGAAATTACTACGTTCCCTAACAGTGGCATCCGAGCCAGGTTTTATGTGTTGATGTTGTGCACGAGTAGAACACAAGTGAGTTGTGGGCGATATAAGTCATACTGCTTACCAGCATGTCATACTTTGGTTCGGCGGTATTGTTGGATGAAGCAGCCCGGACCGACATTACGTGTACGCTTACGCGAGACTGGTTCTACCGACGTGCTTTGCACACAGGTGGCTGGCGGGTGTCAGTTTCTCCAACTTTAGTTGAACCGAGTGTGGCTACGCCCGGTCCTTGCGAAGGTTAAAACAACACCAACTTGACAAACTATCGTTGTGGTTTTTGATGCGTAGGTAAGATTGGTTCTTGCTTAAGGCCCTAGCAGCCACGTAAAACTTGCAACAACAAAGTAGAGGACATCTAACTTGTTTTTGCAGGGCGTGTTGTGATGTGATATGGTCAAGACGTGATGAGATATAAGTTGTTGTATGAGATGATCATGTTTTGTTGAAGTTATCGGCAACTGGCAAAAGCCTTATGGTTATCTCTCTATTGCATAAGATGCAAGCGCCAAATAATTGCTTTACTTTATCGCTATGCGATAGCAATAGTTGCAAGAGCAATTGTTGGTGAGACACATTGATATAGATCAAGATGATGGAGATCATGGTGTCATGCCGGTGACGATAGAGATCATGACAGTACTTTGGAGATGGAGATCAAAGGCACAAGATGATGATGGCCATATCATGTCACATATTTTGATTGCATGTGATGTTTATCTTTTATGCATCTTATCTTGCTTTGATTGACGGTAGCATTTTAAGATGATCTCTCACTAATTATCAAGAAGTGTTCTCCCTGAGTATGCACCGTTGCAAAAGTTCTTCGTGCTGAGACACCACGTGATGATCGGGTGTGATAGGCTCTACGTTCAAATACAACGGGTGCAAAACAGTTGCACACGCGGAATACTCAGGTTATACTTGACGAGCCAAGCATATACAGATATGGCCTCGGAACACGGAGACCGAAAGGTCGAGCGTGAATCATATAGTAGATATGATCAACATAGTGATGTTCACCATTGAAACTACTCCATCTCACGTGATGATCGGACATGGTTTAGTTGATTTGGATCACGTGATCACTTAGAAGATTAGAGGGATGTCTTTCTAAGTGGGAGTTCTTAAGTAATATGATTAATTGAACTTTAAATTTATCATGAACTTAGTCCTGGTAGTATTTTGCAAATTATGTTGTAGATCAATAGCTCGCATTGTTGCTTCCCTGTGTTCATTTTGATATGTTCCTAGAGAAAATTGTGTTGAAAAATGTTAGTAGCAATGATGCGGATTGGGTCCATGATCTGAGGTTTATCCTCATTGCTGCACAGAAGAATTATGTCCTTGATGCACCGCTAGGTGACAGACCTATTGCAGGAGCAGATGCAGACATTATGAACGTTTGGCTAGCTCAATATGATGACTACTTGATAGTTTAGTGCACCATGCTTAACGGCTTAGAATCGAGACTTCAAAGACGTTTTGAACGTCATGGAACATATGAGATGTTCCAGGAGTTGAAGTTAATATTTCAAGCAAATACCCGAGTTGAGAGATATGAAGTTTCCAACAAGTTCTATAGCTAAAAAATGGAGGAGAATCGCTCAACTAGTGAGCATGTGCTCAGATTGTCTGGGTACTACAATTGCTTGAATCAAGTGGGAGTTAATCTTCAAGATAAAATAGTGATTAACAGAATTCTCTAGTCACCATCACCAAGTTAGTAGAACTTCGTGATGAACTATGATATGCAAGGGATAACGGAAACGATTCCCAAGCTCTTCGTAATGCTGAAATTGACGAAGGTAGAAATCGAGAAAAACATCAAGTGTTGATGGTAGACAAGACCACTAGTTTCAAGAAAAGGGCAGAGGGAAGAAGGGGAACTTCAAGAAGAACAGCAAGCAAGTTGCTGCTCAAGTGAAGAAGCCCAAGTCTGGTCCTAAGCCTGAGACTAAGTGCTTCTACTGCAAAGGGACTGGTCACTGGAAGCGGAACTACCCCAAGTGATTGGCGGATAAGAAGGATGGCAAAGTGAACATAAGTATATTTGATATACATGTTATTGATGTGTACTTTACTAGTGTTTATAGCAACCCCTCAGTATTTGATACTAGTCCAGTTGCTAAGATTAGTAACTCGAAACAGGAGTTGCAGAATAAACAGAGTCTAGTTAAGGGTGAAGTGATGATGTGTGTTGGAAGTGGTTTCAAGATTGATATGATCATCATCGCACACTCCCTATAATTTCGGGATTAGTGTTGAACCTAAATAAGTGTTATTTGGTGTTTGCGTTGAGCATGAATATGATTTGATCATGTTTATTGTAATACGGTTATTCATTTAAGTAAGAGAATAAATTGTTGTTCTGTTTACATGAATAAAACCTTATATGGTTACACACCCAATGAAAATAGTTCGTTGGATCTCGATCGTAGTGATACACATAATCATAATATTGAAACCAAAAGATGCAAAGTTAATAATGATAGTGCAACTTATTTGTGGCACTGCCGTTTAGGTCATATTGGTGTAAAGCGCATGAAGAAATTCCATGCTGATGGGCTTTTGGAATCACTTGATTATGAATCAGTTGATGCTTGCGAACCATGCCTCATGGGCAAGATGACTAAGACTCTGTTCTTCGGAACAATGGAGCGAGCAACAGATTTGTTGGAAATCATACATACTGATGTATGTGGTCCGATGAATATTGAGGCTCGCGACAAGTATCATTATTTTCTTATCTTCACAGATGATTTGAGCAGATATGAGTATATCTACTTGATGAAACATAAGTCTGAAACATTTGAACAGTCCAAAGAATTTCAGAGTGAAGTGGAAAATCATCGTGACAAGAAAATAAAAGTTTCTACGATATGATCGCAGAGGTAAAATATTTGAGTTACGAGTTTGGCCTTCAATTAAAACAATGTGAAATAGTTTCACTACTCACGCCACCTGGAACATCATAGTGTGATGGTGTGTCCGAACGTCATAACCATACTTTATTAGATATAGTGCGATCTATGATGTCTCTTACCGATTTACCACTATCGTTTTGGGGTTATGCATTAGAGAAAGCTACATTCACGTTAAATAGGGCACCATCTAAATCCGCTGAGACGACACCGTGTGAACTATGGTTTGGCAAGAAACCTAAGCTGTCGTTTCTTAAAGTTTGGAGTTGCGATGCTTATGTGAAAAACTTTCTTCTGGATAAGCTCAAACTCAAATCGGAGAAATATGTCTTCATAGGATACCCAAAGGAGACAGTTGGGTACACCTTCTATCATAGATCCGAATGCAAGACATCCGTTGCTAAGAATGGATCCTTTCTAGAGAAGGAGTTTCTCTCGAAAGAAGTGAGTGGGAGGAAAGTAGAAAACTTGATAAGGTAATTGTACCTTCTCCCTTATTGGAAAATAGTTCATCACAGAAATCTGTTCCTGTGACTACTACACCAATTAGTGAGGAAGCTAATGATGATGATCATGTAACTTCAGATCAAGTTACTACCGAATCTCGTAGGTAAACCAGAGTGAGATCCTCACCAGAGTGGTACGGTAATCCTATTCTGGAGGACATGTTACTTGACCATGACGAACCTACGAACTATGAGGAAGCGATGATGAGCCCAGATTCCGATAAATGGCTTGAGGCCATGAAATCTGAAATAGGATCCATGTATGAGAACAAAGTGTGGACTTTGGTGGACTTGCCCGAGGACCGGCAAGCCATTGATAATAAATGGATCTTCAAGAGGAAGACGGACACGGATAGTAGTGTTACTATCTACAAAGCTAGAATTGTCACAAAAGGTTTTCGACAAGTTCAAGGTGTTGACTACGATGAGAGTTTCTCACTCGTATATATGCTTAAGTCTGTCCGAATCATATTAGCAATTGCCGCATTTTATGAAATCTGGCAAATGGATAAACAAAACTGCATTCCTTAATGAATTTATTAAAGAAGAGTTGTATGTGATGCAACAAGATGGTTTTGTCAATCCTAAAGGTGCTAACAAAATATGCAAGCTCCAGCGATCCATTTATGGACTGATGCAAGCATCTCGGAGTTGGAATATACGCTTTGATAACTTGATCAAAGCATATAGTTTTATACAGACTTGCGGTGAAGCCTGTATTTACAAAAAGTGAGTGGGAGCACTACAACATTTCTGATAAGTATATGTGAATGACATATTGTTGATCGGAAATAATGTAGAATTATTCTGCAAAGCATAAAGGAGTGTTTGAAAGGAGTTTTTCAAAGAAAGACCTCGGTGAAGCTGCTTACATATTGAGTATCAAGATCTATAGAGATAGATCAAGACGCTTGATAAGTTTTTTCAATGAATACATACCTTGACAAGATTTTGAAGTAGTTCAAAATGGAACAGTCAAAGAAAAAGTTTCTTGCCTGTGTTACAAGGTGTGAAGTTGAGTAAGACTCAAAGCCCGACCACGGCAAAAGATAGAAAGAGAATGAAAGTCATTCCCTATGCCTCAGTCATAGGTTCTATAAAGTATGCCATGCTGTGTACCAGATCTATTGTATACCATACACTGTGTTAAGAGAGGGAGTATAATAGTGATCTAAGAGTAGATCAATGGACAGTGGTCAAAATTATCCTTACTGGAATAAGGATATGTTTCTCGATTACGGAGGTGACAAAAGGTTCGTCGTAAAGGGTTACGTCGATGCAAGTTTTGACACTGATCCAGATGACTCTAAGTCTCAATCTGGATACATATTGAAAGTGGGAGCAATTATCTAGAGTAGCTCCATGCAGAGCATTGTTGGCATAGAAATTTGCAAAATACATGTGGATCTGAATGTGGCAGACCCGTTGACTAAACTTCTCTCACAAGCAAAACATGATCACTTTTTGGGTCTTAATCACATAGCGATGTGAACTAGATTATTGAATCTAGTAAACCCTTTGGGTGTTAGTCACATGGAGATGTGAACCAATCACATAAAGATGTGAACTATTGATGTTAAATCACATGGCGATGCAATCTAGATTATTGACTCTAGTGCAAGTGGGATACTGAAGGAAATATGCCCTAGAGGCAATAATAAAGTTATTATTTATTTCCTTATATCATGATAAATGTTTATTATTCATGCTAGAATTGTATTAACCGGAAACATAATACATGTGTGAATACATAGACAAACAGAGTGTCACTAGTATGCCTCTACTTGACTAGCTCGTTAATCAAAGATGGTTATGTTTCCTAACCATGGACAAAGAGTTGTTATTTGATTAACGGGATCACATCATTAGTTGAATGATCTGATTGACATGACCCATTCCATTAGCTTAGCACCCGATCGTTTAGTATGTTGCTATTGCTTTCTTCATGACTTATACATGTTCCTATGACTATGAGATTATGCAACTCCCGTTTGCCGGAGGAACACTTTGTGTGCTACCAAACGTCACAACGTAACTGGGTGATTATAAAGGAGCTCCACAGGTGTCTCCAAAGGTACATGTTGGGTTGGCGTATTTCGAGATTAGGATTTGTCACTCCGAATGTCGGAGAGGTATCTCTGGGCCCTCTCGATAATGCACATCACTTAAGCCTTGCAAGCATTGCAAGTAATGAGTTAGTTGCGGGATGATGTATTACGCAACGAGTAAAGAGACTTGCCGGTAACGATATTGAACTAGGTATTGGATACTGACGATCGAATCTCAGGCAAGTAACATACCGATGACAAAGGAAACAACATATGTTGTTATGCGGTCTGACCGATAAAGATCTTCGTAGAATATGTAGGAGTCAATATGGGCATCCAGGTCCGGCTATTGGTTATTGTCCGGAGACGTGTCTCGATCATGTCTACATTTTTCTCGAACCGTAGGGTCCGCACGCTTAAGGTTTCGATGACAGTTATATTATGAGTTTTGATGTACCGAAGGAGTTCGGAGTCCCGGATGAGATCGGGAACATGACGAGGAGTCTCGAAATGGTCGAGACGTAAAGATCGATATATTGGACGACTATATTCGGACATCGGAAAGGTTCCGAGCGATTCGGGTATTTTTCGAAGTACTGGGGAGTTACGAGAATACGGGGGGAGAAGTATTGGGCCTTATTGGGCCATACGGGAAAGAGAGAGGGGCTGCCTAGGGCAGGCCGCGCGCCCCCCCAAGGCCTAGTCCGAATTGGACTTGGGGGAGGGGCTGCGCCCCCTCCTTCCTTCCCTTCTCCCTTCCCCTTCCTTGTCTCCTACTCCTACTACATGGAAGGACTCCTAGTTGGACTAGGAAAGGGGGAATCCTACTCCCGGTGGGAGTAGGACTCCCCTAGGGCGCGCCATATAGAGAGGGCCGGCCCTCCCCTCCTCCACTCCTTTATATACGGGGGCAGGGGGAACCCTATAGACACACAAGTTGATCTTCGTGATCGTTCCTTAGCCGTGTGTGGTGTCCCCCTCCACCATATTCCACCTCGGTCATATTGTAGCAGTGCTTAGGCGAAGCCCTGCGACGGTTGAACATCAAGATCGTCACCACGCCGTCGTGCTGACGGAACTCCTCCCTGAAGCTTTGGTGGATCGGAGCCCGGGGAGCGTCATCGAGCTGAACGTGTGCCAAGAACTCGGAGGTACCGGAGTAACGGTGCTTGGATCGGTTGGACCGGGAAGACGTACGACTACTTCCTCTACATTGCATCAACGCTTCCGCTTCGGTCTACGAGGGTACGTAGACAACACTCTCCCATCTCGTTGCTATGCATCACCATGATCTTGCGTGTGCGTAGGAAATTTTTGAAATTACTACGTTCCCTAACAATCTCATGATCCAAGGTGCATAAGGCTTCAGCTCAAACGAAGACAGTGCAACATTGGCCATAGTCCTCATGAAGAAATCGTGATAATTGATAGGAATGCCATGAACGATGTTGAATACCAGATTCTTCATGATGCCAACAATTTCCTCATCAGATGAGTCGTGGCCTTTGATAGGACTGATTGTCCTCGTAAGAATACGATAGAGAGTTCTGGGCACGTACAGCAATTCCTTCACGAGGAATTTGGTTCTTGGTGCTTGACCTGGCTTCAAAGGTTTCATCAGCACCTGCATGTAATGATGTGTGAGCTCTGGTTCACTGTAGATGCAACGAGCTTCTTCAAGGGGAGGACTGAATGGTAGAGCACGAAGCAATTCAGAGGCTAGTGCAGTGTAGTGAGTGTTTTCAGACATCCAGTCCAGCACCCATGAATTCACATCTTCAGCATCTCCGGTGATGTGCAGCGTTGCATAGAATTGAAAAATCAGTTCTTCATTCCAATCGTAGATATCAGAGCAAAAGTTGAGCAGCCCAGCGTCGTGAAGAACACCGAGGACTGGTGCGAAGCATGGCAGAGATTCCATATCCACATGAGGAATATGCTCATGGTAGAAAATCTTCTCCTTGTTGAACAGCACTGAGGAATAGAAATTGGCTTGACTAGCAGTCCAGAAATGCCTCTTCCTAATGCGAGCAGAGTCATATGGGTTGTAATCTTCAAAGAATACATGCTCGCCGAAGAAATCATCAGCCTTGAATTTTTGCTTGCGTGAGAATGGATCCTTTGGCTTCGGCAGAGGAGTGTTTTGAGTTGCATCACGGCCTCATGAATCTCAATCATAGGTTCTTCAGGCTGAGGAATTTCTGGTTCCTCCTCAGTGGCAGTCTGCGTAGTTAGTTGTTCAGCAGCAGTAGTTTCATCAGCGCTAGTGGGTGGAATTTCCTCATGGACAGATGCAGTGGGATGAGTTTCTTCAGAGCCCATGTGAACAGTTTATGTGGGGGACTGAGGAATTTGTTGTAGAGGAGTGAACATTGGAGAGTTTGGATGCTGACTTTCCAAGAATTCATCACTGATTACGGGTGTGGAGCAGCCAATGTCCACATCATCATCTTCCATTTCTTCAACTCCAGCCTCTTCAGCTGTGAACTGAGACACAGGCGAGGAGATGATAGGTGTTGAAGGGATCGCATCCACTTCAATTTCTTCATCCAATGGTTCAGACGAAGCAGCAGAATGTTCTTCATCAGATCCGCTGGGGATCACATATTCTTCATCAAAAGGAATAAGGTCCTTTGATGACCTGGTTGAGATGGAAACACCATCAATCGGATGTGTAAATGAACTTGTCATAGGCTTCATTTTCTTTGGAGCTGAAGAATCTGAAGCAGCTGATGCTTTCCTTTTCTTCACTGTAGCACGCTCTGCAGCCTTGGTCTTCTTCACATCTGATGCAGATGGAAGGATTAAAGTTGAAGTTGGTGCAGGAGCAGCTGAGGAATCTGGTTGATTTTCTTCAGGTACAACTGATGCAGTTGCCCTGAGTTCTTCAGTTTCTTCAGGCACACCACTAGTGGGTGCCCTGGCAATTTTTTCAACGGCTTGAATGCAGTCATCAGCCCTGGAACTCACATTATCTTCAGCAGCCTGATTATCATCAGCAGTGCTGGCATTTTCTTCAGTAGGCTGAGCAGATGCTTCAGCCTGAGGAATTTTCTGTTGTGTTGGGGCTGCAACATTGGAAGTGAAGTTATTCGTAAGTTTCACAAAACGAACCTTGGCTCCAAGCCAATCAGCGCAATATGCTTCAAAGTCATCACTGGGTTTCTTAATCTCAGTCTGAGTAGTGACAAGTTCTTCAGTTGTCATAGAGACAACTTTTTTCTTCAGATAGCGCTCTTTCTTGTACTATGCTTTCTTGATCTGCCTGGCCTTCTCAAATTTCCACTTTTCTTCTTAAATGAAGTGGGTCAGCATGTGACTTTGGCCAGGAGTCAGCTTGAAGTCAGGCAAGGGAGTGTTGGGTCCTTGTGCCAATCATCAATGTAGTCGAGGATCAGCTTGGGATCCAAAAGCAATGGCACCTCTGATTCTTTGGCTCTAGTGGCCCTGACTTGCCTGTCTTTGATGAGTTCTGCAAGTTCATCATTATCAGCTTAGTCTTCATCAGATGACACTTGGAAAGCGACTTGCTTCTTTTGAGGACTTGGGCGTGGACCTCGTCCAGCAGTGGCCTTTGTCTTGAGCAGTGAGGGGCCAGCTGAGGAACTTGGTGCAGCTGAGGAACTAGCTGAGACACCTGAGGCAATGGAGATGCCGGCAGTCCTTTGGCACGAAGCGAGATGCACATGTGCTGAGGATTTGGTCGGAATAGCTGAAGGCTTTGGCGGAGGAGCTGAGGACTTTGGAGGAATAGGAGCAGCATGAGGAATTGGCCGTGAGGGCTTTGATGATTCTGGCCGTGAGGGCATTGCTGGGGAAGCACTTGGCTTGCGCGCAAGCTTCTTTGACAAGCCTTCTTTGGCTTGACAGCAAGGACCTCAGCAGAGGCAGCAGCAGCAGTAGAGTCTTCATTAAATTTCCTCACTGCTTCTCTGGCTTGCTTAGCCAGCTTGGCTTGGCGCTTGGCCCATTCATCAGGATAGTCCTCACCGCGCTTGAGGCTGGTGGGATCTGCTATTTGGCCAGGTGCCAATGGAGCTCTTGGGCATGGAGGATTGAGTGTGAATTTCTTCATGTACTTAGGAGTGACATATCTATACTCCCTCCATTCTCTTGCCCATCTCCTCTCTATCTTCTAAATGCGCACTTTGCGCTCATTCTTGGTTTCCTCAGTAGGTGTGCAGTACCCAGCATATATGTCATCAGGGATCTCAAACGATGTATTTACCTCAGGCCTCTTTCCTCCCTTCTGCGGCCTTTTACCATCAGCCATTTTCTCCAGTTGAGGAATTTGAACAATTGAATTCTCTGAAGAAGTATGCAACTTTTCTTCGAGGAACGCTGCAAATGAGTTAAGTTGATGAGAACCTAGTGATTCAGCAGCTGACATGTGTACCTGTGAACAGAGTATAGTGCAAGGAATTTGGAGAGGTCATATGCGTTCTCAGAAGGTTTTTCAAAATGAACAAGTTTGAGGAATTTGACCAGATGAGTCTTGAAGATTTTCACTAAGCGTTCTTTGTCTTAGATTCCAGAGTTGTATAGATCGAAGATCCACACAATTGAGGAATCTTGAAGAAAAAATGATGCTTAGAGAAACGAATCAAAAACAGATGACTTTGTGAGGTGTTCAATGTGTGAAGATATGAAGAAAAACACTTTTGAAGATTTTGTAGATAATCATTCGAATCAACGAGGGCAGTAAAAGTAACTTTTATTTACCCTAGACAAAGAACACGACGAACTGGAGTGAGGAGATGTGAAGTTCGTCTGAGCAGATCTTCCATGCCCTAACTTGGCGGAGGAAGACGGCTACGGCGGCTGCGGAGTGAAGATGTCCGCGGTCGGCGCGAGTACATCGGCGGCGAGGTCGAGGCAGTGAAGCTCTTCCTCACCGGCGGCGATGAAGTAGCGGCGGCGCTAGGGTTTGAGAAGCTCGAGCTGGAGAGAGAGGTCGAGCGGAGTAAAAGAAGTGAGGAAGGGAAGGAGGGGTATTTATAGCCACGGTGAAAAACTGCTCGCCCGAAGAAATTGGACAAACGTGCCCCTGACCCTTCTCATTCGCATGACATGTGTCACCCACGTAGTGAGAGGTGGAGATCGTGTTAGATCGTGGGTGAGTGGATAAGTGTATCGAGGGATGTGGAACGGTTTGAGCGGCAAGACCGAAAATTTCGATAAGATAGGTTTTAAAGTTCCGTTCGCAATTTCTTCAGC
Organism: Triticum dicoccoides; assembly: GCF_002162155.2. Lineage (NCBI taxonomy): Eukaryota > Viridiplantae > Streptophyta > Magnoliopsida > Poales > Poaceae > Triticum > Triticum dicoccoides. Next base: position 421,168,384 of record NC_041388.1, on the reverse strand, counting down.
TGACAAGGACACAGTGAAGATTTTGAACGAGTTTCAAATAGAACGAACATGAAGAATTTGTGAACAGATTGGGTTGAGTATAGCATAGAGGGGAAGGGTCCGATCACATTCACTTAGCAGAAAACCAACTTGAAGAAATAGCAATAAGTGAATGTTGTAGAGGACATAAACTCATATATATATATATATATATATATATATATATATATATATAGCCAATGAAGAAAAACTACGGAACCAGTGAATACTATGCAAAGTTGAAGAATATGAATAATTTGAGGAATTTCAACTTTTGGTGGTGGCGTGACCCACCGTATAAGAATGATGATTTCAAATACCGTGTACAATTATCGTAGGGTTCTGAGAATTAAATTCTTCCTTAATTTCTTCACACTAAGAGTGTTATTCTTCATTGATTGAAGAAAAACGTTTCATGTATTGCACATCTAAGTCATCAATTTTGCATAAGTGTTAGGATGAGTGACCTTTTCAAAGAACATTCGAAGACTCTAAGATATTTAGCTCACACCGCAACTTGCTAAATCTCTTCTCATCCAAGGGCTTTGTGAAGATACCGGCTAGCTGTTCTTCAGTCTTCACATGCTCAATAAAAATGTCGCCCTTCAACACATGATCACAAAGAAAATGATGACGAATCTGAATGTGCTTTGTCTTCGAGTGCTGAACTGGGTTGTGAGCAATCTTGATGGCACTCTCATTGTCACAGAAGAGAGGTACATTCTTCATGTTGACGTCGTAGTCCTTGAGAGTTTGCTTCATCCATAGCAATTGGGCACAGCAAGAACCAGCGGCAATGTACTCAGCTTCAGCAGTAGATAGTGATACGCAGTTCTGTTTCTTCAAGGACCAACAGACCAAAGATCGTCCGAGGAAATGACATGTACCAGATGTTGACTTGCGATCCACACGATCACCAGCATAGTCAGAGTCAGAATATCCAACAAGATCAAAAGCTGAGCCCTTGGGGTACCATAATCCAAGTGTTGGTGTGTGAGCTAGATATCGAAGAATATGCTTCACAGCCTTATGGTGTGATTCCTTCGGTGCAGCTTGAAATCGGGCACACATGCAAACATTAAGCATTATATCTGGCCTAGATGCACATAAGTATAATAAAGAACCTATCATGGAGCGGTATACCTTGTGATCGAAGTCAATACCATTTTCAACAGTGCATAGATGGCCATTTGTGGGCATAGGAATTTTGACGCCTTTGCAATCTTGCATGCCGAATTTCCTCGGTACATCCTTGAGGTATTTCTCCTGAGATATGAATATGTCATTGTGTTGTTGACGAATTTGAAGACCTAAGAAGAATTTCAACTCTCCTATCCTAGACATTTGATATTATTCACTCATCATATAGGCAAATTCATCACTATAACGTTGGTCAGTACAGCCAAAGATAATATCATCAACATATACTTGGCACACAAACAATTCACCATCATAAGATTTAGTGAAAAGAGTAGGGTCAAGTGCACCGGGTTTGAAGCCTTTCTTCATGAAGAGTTCCTTCAAAGTATCATACCAAGCCCATGGGGCCTGCTTGAGGCCATAGAGGGCCTTGTTGAGTCTGAAGACTTTGTCAGGATTCTTTGGATCTTCAAAACCTGGGGGTCGAGCAACATATACTTCTTCCTCAAGCTTACCATTGAGGAATGCACTTTTCACATCCATTTGATATAGAGTGATATCATGATGGTTAGCATAAGCAAGTAATATGCGAATAGCCTCAAGTCTAGCAACAGGTGCAAAAGTTTCATCGAAATCAATTCCTTCAACCTGTGTGTAGCCTTGAGCTACAAGCCGTGCCTTATTCCTCACCAAAAGGCCATTTTCATCTTGCTTGTTGCGGTAGATCCACTTTATGCCGATGATATTGTGCTTGCGAGGATCTGGACGTTTGACCAGTTCCCAGACATTGTTGAGCTCGAACTGATGTAATTCTTCTTGCATGGCCTGAATCCACTCAGGGTCCAGAAATGCTTCATCTACCTTAGTAGGCTCTGTAATAGAGACAAAAGCATACTGCCCACAAAAGTTAGACAAATGTGAAGCTTTTGAGCGTGTGAGAGGACCTGGCGCTTTGATGTCATTGATGATCTTTTCAACTTGCACTTCTTTTGCAATGCGAGGATGAGCTGGTTGTCGTTGAAGAGTTTGATCAGCGTTTTCTTCAGCACCATTTTCTTCAGCATTTTCTTCAGGTGCATTAGCTCGACGTTCTTCATGTTCTGGAATGAATTCTTCAGCAGATTCTTCAGTAGGAATGACATCCTCAGAAGCCTTGAACTTGATAATTTCCTCAGGTGCTGGTTCATCTATCACAGTAGGTAGGTGATCTCTTTGCGAGCCATTAGTTTCATCGAACCGCACATCTACAGTTTCAGCAACTTTGTGAATAACGTTGTTGAAGACTCTGTAGGTGTGCGAGTCCTTTCCGTAACCAAGCATAAAACCTTCGTGTGCTTTCGGTGCAAATTTTGAGTTGTGATGAGGATCTCTAATCCAACATTTAGCACCGAAGACTTTGAAATAACTTACATTGGGTTTCTTATCAGTGAGGAGTTCATAGGCAGTCTTTTTGAAGAATTTGTGAAGATATACTCTGTTGATGATGTGGCACGCAGTATCAATTGCCTCAGTCCAGAAACGACGAGGCGTTTTGTATTCATCAAGCATAGTGCGAGCCATCTCAACAAGAGTCCTGTTCTTGCGCTCCACGACGCCGTTCTGCTGAGGAGTGTAAGGAGCAGATAACTCATGAGTGATACCAAGTTCATCAAGATAGTCATCGAGACCAGAATTCTTGAACTCAGTGCCATTGTCACTTCTGATGTGCTTGATCTTCAAACCAAAATTGGTTGAAGCCCTCGAGGAAAATCGTTTAAAGACTTCTTCATTTGAGATAGCAGAATAATGATTAGGACCAAAGAGATCCATGTGAAGCAATTCAAATGGGCGAGTGGTGGTCATGATAGTCTTCGCTGGATGCTTGGCCTTGGTCATCTTCCCAGCTTCACAGGCTCCGCATAGGTGATCCTTGAGGAATTTGACATTCTCGATGCCAATGACATGCTTCTTCTTCGCAAGCGTGTGCAAATTCCTCATGCCTGCATGACCAAGTCGTCGATGCCAGAGCTAGCCTTCTGAAGCTTTTACAAGTAAGCACACGGCTGGTTGTGGTCCTGTAGAGAAATCAACAATATACAGGTCTCCTCTCCTAAAGCCTTCGAAGACTTTGGAAATGTCAGCTTCCATAACCACAACACAATGGTACCTGCCAAAGACAACAACCATATCAAGATCACAAAGCATTGAGACAGACATAAGGTTGTATCCTAAGGACTCAACAAGCATGACTTTATCCATGTGTCGATCCTTTGTAATCGAACCTTACCTAGACCCAATACCTGACTTTTGTCTTTGTCAGCAAAGATGATATGCTTCAGATGCGACGGAGATAATGGAGCATCCATCAATAGACTCTTGTCACCAGTCATGTGGTTTGTACATACACTATTGAGGACCCACTCAGTGGCTTTGGGTTGATCATCCTGTAGATGAATTAGTGCAGCTTACAAACTCATATACTTCACCAGTGAAGAATATGACATCAATTCATCAGATCAATTTCATCAAGTAAAAGAACTGATAAAGCAATATGAGGACGTGAGAAATGAAAGTTCATTTCTTCATGATTAGCCTGCGTCCTATCAGGCATGCTCAGGTCTCCAGCAAATTCTTCAGACAATTACGTGCGTCTGGAGACCTGACCCTGCAGAAGAGATTAGTTCTTTTTCTTCACCACCCACATCTGCAGGGGTGGAAAAGAGTTCATCATTCTGTGAGCTCCATACGAGAAGGATGGCATGGAAGCCAGTCCATTTCGTCTCACATAAGAGGGGTTAGAGTAAGCATAAGAGTATGTAGAGAAATTCTTCGAGGACTTATGGACATAATGATTTGAAGAATAATGCACATATCCATAATCCTTAGATCTTCCCTGCGAAACAGACGGGTTAGCACGATGATGTTCATATGAGGACTCTGCTCCATATGAGGAATTTGGTCCGTATGAAGAATTTGATCTGGGGTTCCTATTCTTCACAGGTGGCGTCATGATGACATTCACCTGAAGGTTATCAAGACATCTTTTGGGAACCTAGATTTTCTTCATAGGGGAGCCGTTCCTGCAGTTAGTGCCAACATATCTAGCAAATACTTCACCATTCTGATTTTTGAATAGCTTATAGTTGGAGTCAATTGACTCATCATCAGAATGAGGAGATTCACATGCAAATCCAGATAAGTTAGATGGATCAACTGGAGGTCCCTTTGCAGCAACCCATGTAGTTTTGGGGTACTGCTCAGGCTTCCAATATGTACCATCAGCATTGAGTTTCCTCTCAAAGGCGATACCCTCTTTCCTAGGGTTCCTGTTGAGGATCTGCTTTTTAAGCACATCACAAAGAGCCTGATACCCTTTGAGGCTTTTGTAAATGCATGTCGTGTACAATTCCTTCAGCCCTGCATTGTCAGTGATACTAGCAATGTTCTCAGATGAGGAATTAGTGATAGCAGAGGCATGTGAAGAATTTGAAACATTAGCAGCATTTGAACATTCAGGTGAAGAATTAGCAGATTCACGTTCAATGCACTTCAAGCATGCTGGAACAAATTCTTCCTGAGAAGCGCTGATTTGTTGAGCAAGTAATGAATCGTGCTCCTTCTGAAGATCTTCATAACTCACTCCTAGCTTCTCAAGGTCTTGCTTTCTTTTAAGAAATTCATAAGAAAGCTTCTCATGATCCGATAAGAGAGTGTTATGATGACTTTGAAGTTTGTCAAGCTTGGACTGAAGTCTCTGAAGATTTTCAGTCAAAATTTCAGTGCGATCCATTTCTTCACCCAACATATCATCACTTTTATTTAGCATGTTTTGAACCTTTTCTAAAGCCCTTTGTTGTTTTATAGCAATCTTAGCAAGTTTAGAATAGATGGGCTTAAGGTTTTCATCAGATTCATTCTCACTTGATTCAGAGGAGGTATATTTGTGTACCTTGGCACCCTTTGCCATGAAGCAATAGGTGGGAGCGTAGTCATCATCTCCTTCATCAGCCTTATTGGTGAGGTCATTTTCTTCAGTGTTGAAGATAGACTTGCTGACGAATGCAGTAGCGAGAGCTAGGCTCGCCACTCCGGATTCGGACTCCTCAGATGACTCCTCTTCCTCATTTTTTTCAGATTCAGCCTCAGAGTCCATTTCCTTGCTAATGAATGCCCTGGCCTTCTTGGAGCTGCTCTTCTTATGATATGAAGGCTTTGAGGATTTTGATGATGAGGATTTTGTGGATTTCTTCTTTTTCTTTGCGTCATCAGAACTGTAATCCTTGTATTTCTTATTCTTTGATTCCTTTTCCCACTGAGGACAATCTTGAATGAAATGTCCAGGTTTCTTGCACTTGTGACAGAGCCTCTTCTTGTAGTCACTGGATGAGGAATCATTGCTCCTTGAGGATCTTCCAAGGCGACCACGTCTTGAGAACTTTTGGAACTTCTTCACGAGCAGAGCCAGATCATGGCTCAGTTCTTCAGGATCACCAAGGCTGCTACCAGAGTCTTCATCTTCGGACTCAGATACTGCCTTGGCCTTCAGTGCACGTGTTCTGCCATAGCTTGAACCATAGAGATCTCTCTTTTCAGCAAGTTGGAATTCATGAGTATTTAGCCTCTCGAGAATATCAGCGGGATCAAGTGACTTGTAATTAGCATGTTCTTGTATCATCAATGTCAGAGTGTCAAATGAGGAATCAAGCGATCTCAGCAATTTCTTCACCACCTCATGGTCGGTGATGTCAGTGGCACCAAGTGCTTGAAGCTCATTTGAGATGTCAGTGAGGCGATCGAAGGTTTGTTGAACATTTTCATTGTCGACTCTTTTGAAGCGGTTGAAGAGATTGCGAAGAACATCAACTCGAGAGTCACGCTGAGTTGAGACTCCTTCATTCACTTTGGACAACCTATCCTAGATAAGCTTCGCTGTTTCCAAAGCACTCACTCTGCCATACTGTCCTTTGCTCAGATGGCCACATATGATATTCTTCGCTTGAGAGTCGAGTTGCGTGAATCTCTTCACATCGGCAGCATTCAGAGAAGGGGCGACTGAGGGAACACCATTTTCCACAACATACCAGAGATTGTTATCAATTGCTTCAAGATGCATTCGCTTCTTATTCTTCCAGTAGGCGTAGTCCGTCCCATCGAAGGTAGGACACCCAGCAGAGACCTTGATCATACCTGCGGTCGACATAACTAAAACTCCAAGCGGCTAAACCAAAATCACACAGAACAAGGGAGTACCTTGCTCTGATACCAATTGAAAGTGCGTTATATCGACTAGAGGGGGGGTGAATAGGCGATTTTTATGAAATTCTTCACTGAGAAATTTGCCGGTGAGGAAATTCCTTAGCGAAGAACTACTAGCAGCGGAATAAGTTCTCAAAGGTAAACATAACAGAATACAAAGCATAGTCATCATGATGAAATGAAGATAGGCACAGAGTACAAGAAGCGTAATCACATGATAACACAGGATGAAGACAAACAGACTGAAGAAATTGAACTGAGGAAATTGAGAAAGTCTTCAGTCAAAGTCTTCAAACACAGATATGAACAAACACACAACACAGTTATGAGGAAATGAAAGAGTTGAGGAAATAAAACCAGTAAGCTCGGTGAAGACAATGATTTGGTAGACCAGTTCCAACTGTTGTCTCAGTTGTACGTCTGGTTGGAGCGGCTGAGTATTTAAACTCGAGGACACACAGTCTCAGACACCCAGTCAAGGACACTTAGTCCAAGACACCCAGTCCTCGCCGTATTCTCCTTGAACTAAGGTCACACAGACCTCGTCCAATCACTCGTGGTAAGTCTTCAGGCGACTTCCAAACCTTCACAAACTTGGTCACTCGGTGATCCACAATTCCTCTTGGATGCTCTAGACCATGACGCCTAACCGTCTGGAAGAAGCACAGTCTTCAAAGGTAACAAGCGTCGGATCCACTCAGGATCAATCTCTTCAGTGATGCTCAATCACTTGGGGTTTGTAGGTGTTTGGGTTTTGGGTTTTTGGTTTTTCCTCACTTGATGATTTTCGCTCAAAGTACTCGGAGTATGGGTTGCTCTCAAATGACAAGTGTCAGTTTCTCTCGGAGCAGCCAACCAGCTAGTGGTTGTAGGGGGCGGCTATTTATAGCCTAGGGAGCAGCCCGATATGATAAGACATAAATGCCCTTCAATGATATGACCGTTAGGTGGATAGATATTTTGGGACAGCTGGCGCATAGCACAACAACGGTCGGAATTTTGAGTAGTAAAATCCTCAGGGCTATCATGTTCCTCATTGTGTAGGCAATCCGCACTGGTGAATTCCTAACTCCTCAGTCAGGACAAATTCCTCAGAGACCAGAAGAACTTCGTCTCTGTCACTGAAGAAATTGACTGAACTGTATGAGATTTCCAATGGCTTCACTCGAAGGGATTGGTAGGTGTAGGATTTTGAGTTGAGCATCACATGAAAAGTTTTCCTTAGTATTTCCTCGATCCCCTTTAACAGTACGGTGTTTCCTATGACTCAAGAAAGAGAAAAACAAAACTATGAACACGAAAGTCTTCAAGCTTCATATTTCTCGCATGAATATCAAGTCTTCACGGACACACCAATTTCTTCACTTTCAAAGTCTTCACGAAAGTCTTCAGAAATACCAAAATCTTCAGTCGAAGATATTCATTTTTAGAGGTCGACTTTTCCTGTAAATATCAAACTCCTCATAGACTTATAGACTTGTGTACACTCACACACGCATTAGTCCCTTAACCTATAAGTCTTCAATACACCAAAATCACTAAGGGGCACTAGATGCACTTACACACGTTCGGCTCGGTGACGTCCTCGCCTTCTCGATCCAGCAAGAGGGGCGAAGTAGTAGATGAGTTCCGGCAGCACGACGGCGTGGTGACGGTGTTGGTGAAGAACAATCTCCGCAGGGCTTCACCTAAGCACTACGAAAACTATGACGGGGGATAAACTAGAGGGGACGGGGTTGCCGGCTGTAACGCCCCAAGACCGGATCTTCAGATGCCTTCCAGGGTTTCCGGGTTTCATCGTGTGATTTGTTTGGTCCGTTGCATTTTATCTTTGCATCATGTGCATTGCATCATGTCATCATGCCATCATGTCATTTCTTTTCTTAACTCAACTAAATAAATCGTATGGATCTTCGATCCATTTAAATCGAGGGAAGGATGACTTCTCTTTATAACATATCCGCCCGATATTAGTGGAGCTATTATAAAATAATCCATTCTTTTGGATTCACCCATAAACACACTTGCAAAATATCACAATGCTTTTGTTATCTTAATTCTTGGTCTCCAACGTTTGCCATTTATTCTTTCATCATATCCCGGAGCTCCACCAAGAATCTTAACATTTTTTTGGACACTTCTAATTCCTAGTCCTTGATCAAATTATTTGAATTAAATCCAAATGACTTTGAATTTAATTCTTGCAGAGGTGTCCACTCCTATTTTTCTTGGACCGAGCTAATTTTTGCGAGTCCGGAAAGATTTATCTCCTTGTCAAACTCATTTGCTACTCCTCGGTTCATTTCTTTTATCTCCTGTGTTTTTCTTCTTCTTCTTATGAGTAATAGAATACGGAGGGAGAGATCCAGCTAGGCCATCCATCCCCGTAGCCCTCTTGGGCCCCTACAGCCCAGCTGACGAGCTGACCGACTGGGCCTCCCTGGCCCAATCCCTCCTAAACCTAACCGCTCCCTAGCCTCGATCCCCTTTTCTCCCTCGACTCCCTCCTGCGCCGCTGCACGCATCGAGCCAGGAGGATTTGCTCGATCCCCCCTCCTCTTTCTTCGATCTCCCAGCGCCGCCAACCTCCTCTTCCCGATCTCCTTCCTCCTCTCGCTCGACCCCACACGCAGGAGACCCCACGTCGGCCTCTCCTTCCCCTGCGACCAGCACCACGCCTCTGCTTTTGATGCCTCTTGCCCGGATCCTCGTCGCCTCCCCACCATGGCGCCCGCGCCGGCGACCTCGCAGGTCGTTGCCTCGCACCATCTTCGTATTCCCAGAGCCCCAGAGCCCGTTCCCCACCTCTGCCTTCGTCGCCGTTAGCCGGTGCAGCAGCCCCGCCCCAACCTCCGCAGCCAGGCGCCTCTGCCTCTCCTCTGCTCCCGGCCAGCAGCACCGAGCCCCTCCGCGTTGTGGCGTCCTCGTCGTCCTCAAACAGCAGCAGCTCCAACCTCCACTCGGTCCTCCTCGAGCTCCTCGGCTCCCTCCACCGGAGCCGGCCAACTCCGACTACCTCCTTTGCCTCGCACCCAGGGACGAGCGCGTGTGGCCGTTGACCATGCTCGGGTCTGCCTCTACCCGTCTAGCGCGCGTGGCCGAGCTGCCCTGCCTCGACGTACGACTACGCAATGACGCACGAAGTTCCGTTTCAAAATGTTCAATTACATTCAATGAGGATTTCGACAAGTACCACGACGCTCGGAGTCCTCGTATCCGTCTAGTTCCACTATGAGATGTACAACTACCGTCGACCTCGAAGACCTCGGTTTCACCAAGTTCCCACGACGACGAGTGTGACCCTTCGGATGCGCCAAGTTCGTCTACACAAAAATGCCAAGTACCACTCATGTCGGCAAGACCTGCAAGTCGTACCCCGACCGATCGACGTCTCGTGGACCGTGTACAACTACCATCGCTCCGAAGACGTTGGAGTCATCAAGTACCTCTCCGAACGAACGTGAACGACTACCGTCGCAAGAACAGGACCGGAAATTCCGAAGACCCCAAGTACCACGACACCGATGGCATGAACGTCTACGGAAACTCGTGCAACGATAAACATGTACCACTACCCTCGCCGAGATCGCGAGAACTTCTACCGTCGACCCTAGAGCGTGCGAGAACGACTACTTCCACTACCGCCGTCACGAGAACTGTCCCGCTTGCACGCTTCGAAGGTATACCCACCGAGACGATGCCCGTGAATGAATGCATGTTGTATGAGTTTCACCCTTGTTCGATAACGTCACCCCTCTTTTTGCCTTGCCTCCGACATGTGGGAACTCGGTATCCGAGAGCACCCCACCTTCTATCGCATGTCACGCTCCCGCCGCACTTTCGTTTGCACCGGGATCTCAATCGAGTTACCGGAACCGTTATTTTGCCGTGGCATCATTTTCGGATTCGTTGCCGTGGCACCCCTTTTCTTTCCACCACGATGACAAGTGCTTCATAATGCTCTTTTCAACTTTTAATAAAAGTTGCATATACTTGAACATGTCATCTGCATCATGTTAACGACTTTAAGATGTTTAAAATTGTTGTTGCAATAAATTGCTAATGCATATGGGGATTTACCGGCTTTGTTGTTTGTTATATCCGGCCCCATTTAAATTGTTTAAATGGTATAGTTTTGTTTTGCTTCACCTCTTGCCATGTTAATCAACATTTAATATTGTTGAGTACCTAAACGAGAGAGAACTAAATAATTGTTGTGGTGCTTCGTCAATATGCAACTCGTTGCATATGGGGCTCCACTTAACTTGTAGTTTTGTTTGTGCACTTTGCCATACCATGCATAATTAAACCGGACATGCATCATACTTGTCTGCGCATCGTGCCATGCTTATGTGAGGGTTGTTTACTATGTTGTGTGCTTCTTTCCGGTGTTGCTTCTTCGGGTTGGTTCCGATAACGTCGTGTTTGTGAGGAACCGTCCGACTACGTCCGTTTGTCTTCTTCATGGACTCGTTCTTCTTTCTTGCGGGATTTCAGGCAAAATGACCATACCCTCGAAATCACTTCTATCTTTGCTTGCTTAGTTGCTCGCTCTTTTGCTATGCCTATGCTGCGATACCTACCACTTGCTTATCATGCCTCCCATATTGTTGAACCAAGCCTCTAACCGACCTTGTCCTAGCAAACCGTTGTTTGGCTATGTTACCGCTTTTGCTCAGCCCCTCTTATAGCATTGTTAGTTGCAGGTGAAGATTGAAGTTTTGTTCCTTGTTGGAACATGGAGATGTTGTTCCTTGTTGGAACATGTTTACTTGTTGGGATATCACTATATATCTTATTTAATTAATGCATCTATATACTTGGTAAAGGGTGGAAGGCTCGGTCTTATGCCTGGTGTTTTGTTTCACTCTTGCCGCCCTAGTTTCCGTCATATCGGTATTATGTTCCCGGATTTTGCATTCCTTACGCGGTTGGGTTATAATGGGTACCCCTTGACAGTTCGCTTTGAATAAAACTCCTCCAGCAAGGCCCAACCTTGGTTTTACCATTCGCCACCTAGCCTTTTTTTCCTTGGGTTAGGCCAGCCCAAGGGTCATCTTTATTTTAAACGCCCCCCGGGCCAGTGCTTGTCTAAGTGTTGGTCCAAACTAGAGCCCCTTGCAGTGCCACCTCGGGGAAACTCGAGGGCTGGTTTTAGGTGTACGGATTGCTTATCCGGTGTTGCCCTGACAATGAGATATGTGCAGCTCCTATCAGGATGTTGGCGCATCGGGCGGTCTTGCTGGACTTGTTTTACCATTGTCGAGGATGTCTTGTAGAACCGGGATACCGAGTCTGATCGGAATGTCTTGGGAGGAGGTCTATTCCTTCGTTGACCATGAAAGCTTGTCATGGGCTAAGTTGGGACACCCCTGCAGGGATTTAAACTTTCGAAAGCCGTGCCCGCGGTTATGGGCAGATGGGAATTTGTTAACGTACGGTTGTTGTAGATAACCTGAACCTTAACTTAATTAAAATATATCAACAGCGTGTGTAACCGTGATGATCTCTTTCCGGCGGAGTCCGGGAAGTGAACACGGTGTTGGAGTTATGCTTGACGTAGGTCGTTCTAGGATCACTTCTTGATCATACTTTTATTGACCGTGCTTTGCCTTCTCTTCTCGCTCCCATTTGCGTATGTTAGCCACCATATATGCTAGTCGCTTGCTGCAACTCCACCTCTTACCTTTACCTTACCCATAAGCTTAAATAGTCTTGATCGCGAGGGTGCGAGATTGCTGAGTCCCTGTGGCTCACAGATACTTCCAAAACCAGCTTGCAAGTGCCGATGAGTCCGTGCAGATGACGCGACCAAGCTCAGGAGGAGCTCGATGAAGATCTTGTCCTTTGTGTTGTTTCGTTCTAGTTGATCACTAGTGGAGCTCAGTTGGGGTCGATCGGGGACCTTTGTTGCATTTGGGGTTCTTCTTTTATTTTGGTTCCGTAGTCGGACCTTGATTGTATTTGCATGTTGTAATGCTTTATTCATGTATTTGTGTGAAGTGGCGATTGTAAGCCAACTATGTATCTCTTTCCCTTATGTATTACATGGGTTGTGTGAAGATTACCTCACTTGCGACATTGCTTTCAATGCGGTTATGCCTCTAAGTCGTGCTTCGACACGTGGGAGATATAGCCGCATCGAGGGCGTGACACCGGCACACGGCTTGGTGTTTCTTGATGTGTCTTGGGTGCTAGCCCTACCCCTCTATTTATATGTTGAGCCTTGGGGTCGAAACTTGGAGTAAAGGTTTCCTCAAAGTCGGTTTCACCCGAAAGGCAAGAGTCCTTCTCGGACTCCAGGGCCAGACGCCAGGGTTACCGACGTCTGGACCCAGACGCCAGGGACCCTGGGGTCTGGCCCCTGGACTCCGCAAAACTTCCTTTTGCGCTTTCCAAAAACCTTGTGGGCTTTCCCCTTTGGCCCAAATAAAGTGTTCTCGTACCCAAACTTTTCGGGAAACATCCGGAACCCCTTCCGGTGAATTCCGGAACCCTTCCGGTGACCAAACACTATTATCCCATATATCAAACTTTATCTCCGAACCATTTGGAGTTCCTCGTCATGTCTGTGATCTCATCCCGGACTCCGAAAAACATTCGGTCACCAACATACATAACTGATATAGTACTATATCGTCAACGAACGTTTAAGCGTGCGGACCCTACAGGTTCGAGAACTATGTAGACATGACCGAGACACCTCTCTGGTCAATAACCAATAGCGGGATCTGGATGCCCATATTGGCTCCTACATATTCTACGAAGATCTTTATCGGTCAGACCGCATAACAACATACATTGTTCCCTTTGTCATCGGTATGTTACTTGCCCGAGATTCGATCATCGGTATCTCAATACCTAATTCAATCTCGTTACCGGCAAGTCTCTTTACTCGTTTCGTAATACATCATCCCTCAACTAACTCATTAGTTGCAATGCTTGCAAGGCTTATAGTGATGTGCATTACCGAGTGGGCCCAGAGATACCTCTCCGACAATCGGAGTGACAAATCCTAATCTCGAAATACGCCAACCCAACAAGTACCTTCGGAGACACCTGTAGAGCACCTTTATAATCACCCAGTTACGTTGTGACGTTTGGTAGCACACAGAGTGTTCCTTCGGTAAACGGGAGTTGCATAATCTCATAGTCATAGGAACATGTATAAGTCATGAAGAAAGCAATAGCAACAAACTAAACGATCAAGTGCTAAGCTAACGGAATGGGTCAAGTCAATCACATCATTCTCCTAATGATGTGATCCCGTTAATCAAATGACAACTCTTTGTCTATGGATAGGAAACATAACCATATTTGATCAACGAGCTAGTCAAGTAGAGGCATACTAGTGACACTCTGTTTGTCTATGTATTCACACATGTATCATGTTTCCGGTTAATACAATTCTAGCATGAATAATAAACATTTATCATGATATAAGGAAATAAATAATAACTTTATTATTGCCTCTAGGGCATATTTCCTTCATCAAGAACAACATAAAAGAGTATGAGAGCATGTGGCTAGACAAGATGGCCTGCCAATATGTGTACACAAAAAGAATCACTAATTTATAATCATGTTCAGCCGCCAAGCTGTCTCTCTGTGACTTCCTAGATGCCGAACCGAATAGAACTAATTAGGAAGGGTGTGGCTAACCAAAGTCTTAGGTGGTGTTTGGTTCTCTAGTCGTAGGACTTTTTCTAGTCCCAACTAAAAAGTCTTTAGTCCCTAAAAAGTTCCTCCATGTTTGTTTCCAGAGACTAAAAAATCCCTAATCCCTTCCTAGAGGTTATTAAATGACCATGTTACCCCTATTATATTGAAAAATAACAATCAAACAATACCATGGGGTGACGGGCCAATGGATGCATGGAGGGGCATTGTTGGAAAAGTCCCAAAATGTCCCAAAAAGACTATCTTTAAGAGTCTTCTTCATTTAGTCCCAAATGACTAGTTTAGTCCCTAAAAAGTCTCTCCCGTTTGGTAAAAAAGTCTCTAAGAGGGACTTTTTCTAATCCCTACACAAAAAAATCCCTGGAAATAAACACCCCCTTAGTCAAGCGATTAGTCAAGCGACACAACATTAAGAAAAGAAAGAAAAAATAAACAAAAATTTTGCACAGATCCTCATGTAAGATCTCACGAATATAACATTGACTGAGACTTCGTTAAGTCCCAGTCGACTGATATGTAGGAGAGTAGTTGTATGATTCTAGAAAGGAAAAAACAGACTAGTTGTATACTTCTCGACCAATGTAATTTTTAAAGCGTGTTCTAAAGCAAGTTGGTGAGCCTCCATATCTAAATGTTGGGGGCATTGGTATAGAGCAGCCTTCATTCGCAGCCGCTCGCATGGGTGAAAGTTTCAGTGAGACCTCTTACTCCCGCTTGCAGTTCAGTCAATGATGTTAACATTTGTATGGGTGCAGCTTTCGCCTCTGCCAATATCACACCGCATATAAATCGGAAGAATGCCAATTGATGTCACCACCATGTTCTTAGACACACGCATTAAATCCGCCTTCCTCACGAAGAACCTTCCGTGAACTGTTTTTCCCTTTGTTTTTTGATTTATTCTTTCTGTTATCTTTTTCAGTTTTTATTTTATTCTGTCTTATTTTCTTTTAAAGTTTTCATTTTTTTTTTATTTTTTCAGTTTGCATTTTTTATTTTCTTTATTTTTTTAGTTTGCTTTTTTTCTTCTTTCTTTGGTTTTTCCATTTTCCTTTTTCATTCTTTTCCATTTTTATTTTCTCATTTTTGCAAACATTTTACGAATCTTCAAACATTGTTTTAAAATCCTGAACATTTTCCAATTCACGAACATTTTTCATATTTGTGAACATTTTTTTAATTCAGAAACACATTTTACAAATTTGTGATCTTTTTGGAAATCATGAACATTTTTTTGAAAGTTGTCAACATTTTTTAAATCGACAAACATTTTTCGAAATTTGATAACAATTTTTTATATTCATGAATATTTTTTTTGACAAACGTTTTTGAATTCATGAACTTTTTTGGAATCAACAAATATTTTTTGCATGGATGAACTCTTTTAGAAATTTGGGGATGAAAATTGAAATTTACATGCACCTTTTGAATTTTGTGATCACTTTTTCAAAAATTCATGAATATTTTTTGAATTCATGAATATTTTATGAAATCCCGAACATCTTTCAAATTAGTGAAAATTTTTTAATGGGAAAAGATTAGCATCAACTGACTGATCAAGGCGCTGCATCCGCCGCTTGATGCGCCGTTGGATCAATTAAACTAAGCAATCTCATCTTCCTGTCAACCTTATCTTTTCCAGCATCTTTCTCCTCCGCACACATATTCCTTCTCAAAATCAAGCTCCCTCTCTCTCTCCCAAAGTTAGCTTCTAGTAGCAGCATCACCCAGCCCTGGGATGGCCTCACGGCTCACACGGGCACCGGTGGCCGGAGCGCCGAGAACGAGACGGTTGTTGTGCCTCTTGCAATATCAACCTCACCGCTGTCTTGAGGCGAGTTTCTGCAACAACCGCGTTGTTGCGGAACGGTGGCGAACGACGACTGTGTAGTGCGGAACGCGCTCGGAGATGTTGTTGCAATTTTTTAAACATGAGTCTTGTTGCGGAAAATTAGCCGCAGCGGTAGATGTTGTTGCAATTTTTGTAACAGGAATTCTGTTGCAGAAAATGTTGGGGAACGTAGTAATTTCAAAAAATTTCCTACGCACATGCAAGATCATGGTGATGCATAGCAACGAGAGGGGAGAGTGTTGTCTACGTACCCTCATAGACCGGAAGCGGAAGCGTTAGCACAACGCGGTTGATGTAGTTGTACGTCTTCACGGCTCGACCGATCAAGCACTGAAACTACGGCACCTCCGAGTTCTAGCACACGTTCAGCTCGATGACGATTCCCGGACTCCGATCCAGCAAAGTGTCGGGGAAGAGTTCCGTCAGCACGACGGCGTGGTGACGATCTTGATATTCTACCGTCGCAGGGCTTCGCCTAAGCACCGCTACAATATTATCGAGGATTATGGTGGAGGGGGGCACCGCACACGGCTAAGAGAACGATCACGAAGATCAACTTGTGTGTCTAGAGGTGCCCCCCTGCCCCTGTATATAAAGGAGCAAGGGGGAGAGGCCGGCCGGCCCTTGGGGCGCGCCAAGGAGGGGGGAGTCCTCCTCCTAGTAGGAGTAGGACTCCCCTTTCCTAGTCCAACTAGGAAGAGAGAAGGGGGAAGGAAAGAGAGGGAGAGGGAGAGGGAGAGGGAAAGAGGGGCCGCGCCCCCTCCCCTAGTCCAATTCGGACTCCCCATGGGAGGGGGCGTGCCACCTCCTGGGCTGCTGCCCTCTCTCTCCCCTCAGTCCCACTAAGGCCAAATACTTCCCCGGGGAGTTCCGGTAACCCTTCCGGCACTCCGGTTTTCTCCGAAATCACCCGAAACACTTCCGGTGTCCGAATATAGCCGTCCAATATATCGATCTTTATGTCTTGACCATTTCGAGACTCCTCGTCATGTCCGTGATCATAGCCGGGACACCGAACAACCTTCGGTACATCAAAATATATAAACTCATAATGAAACTGTCATCGTAACGTTAAGCGTGCGGACCCTACGGGTTCGAGAACAATGTAGACATGACCGAGACACGTCTCCGGTCAATAACCAATAGCAGAACCTGGATGCTCATATTGGCTCCTACATATTCTACGAAGATCTTTTATCGGTCAGACCGCATAACAACATACGTTGTTCCCTTTGTCATCGGTATGTTACTTGCCCGAGATTCGATCGTCGGTATCTCAATACATAGTTCAATCTCGTTGCCGGCAAGTTTCTTTACTCGTTCCGTAATACATCATCCTGCAACTAATTCATTAGTTGCAATGCTTGCAAGGCTTAAGTGATGTGTATTACCGAGAGGGCCCAGAGATACCTCTCCGACAATCGGAGTGACAAATCCTAATCCCGAAATACGCCAACCCAACAAGTACCTTCGGAGACACCTGTAGAGAACCTTTATAATCACCCAGTTACGTTGTGACGTTTGGTGGCACACAAAGTGTTCCTCCAGTAAATGGGAGTTGCATAATCTCATAGCCATAGGAACATGTATAAGTCATGAAAAAGCAATAGCAACAAACTAAACGATCAAGTGCTATGCTAACGAAATGGGTTAAGTCAATCACATCATTCTCCTAATGATGTGATCCGTTAATCAAATGACAACTCATGTTTATGGTTTGGAAACATAACCATCTTTGATCAACGAGCTAGTCAAGTAGAGGCATACTAGTGACACTCTGTTTGTCTATGTATTCACACATGTATTATGTTTCTGGTTAATACAATTCTAGCATGAATAATAAACATTTATCATGATATAAGGAAATAAATAATAACGTTATTATTGCCTCTAGGGCATATTTCCTTCAGCCCCCCACTTGCACTAGAGTCAATAATCTAGTTCACATCGCCATGTGATTTAACATCAATAGTTCACATCACCATGTGATTAACACCCATAGTTCACGTCGACATGTGACCAACACCCAAAGGGTTTACTAGAGTCAATAATCTAGTTCACATCGCTATGTGATTAACACCCAAAGAGTACTGAGGTGTGATCATGTTTTGCTTGTGAGAGTAGTTTAGTCAGCGGGTCTGCCACATTCAGATCCGTAAGTATTTTGCAAATTTCTATGTCAACAATGCTCTGCATGGAGCTAATCTAGCTAATTGCTCCCACTTTCAATATGTATCCAGATTGAGACTTAGAGTCATCTGAATCAGTGTCAAAATTTGCATCGACGTAACCCTTTACGACGAACCTTTTGTCACCTCCATAATCTAGAAACATATCCTTATTCCACTAAGGATAATTTTGACCAATGTCCAGTGATCTACTCCTAGATCACTATTGTACTCCCTTGCCAAACTCAGTGCAGGGTATACAATAGGTCTGGTACACAGCATGGCATACTTTATAGAACCTATGGCTGAGGCATAGGGAATGACTTTCGTTCTCTCTCTATCTTCTGCCGTGGTCGGGTTTTGAGTCTCACTCAACTTCACACCTTTGTAACACGGGCAAGAACTCCTTCTTTGACTGTTCCATTTTGAACTACTTCAAAATCTTGTCAAGGTATGTACTCATTGAAAAACTTATCAAGCGTCTTGATCTATCTCTATAGATCTTGATGCTCAATATGTAAGCATCTTCACCGAGGTCTTTCTTTGAAAAACTCCTTTCAAACATTCCTTTATGCTTTGTAGAATAATTCTACATTATCTCCGATCAACAATATGTCTTTCACATATACTTATCAGAAATGCTGTAGTGCTCCCACTCACTTTCTTATAAATACAGGCTTCACCGCAAGTCTGTATAAAACTATATGCTTTGATCAACTTATCAAAGCGTATATTCCAACTCCGAGATGCTTGCACCAGTCCATAGATGGATCGCTGGAGCTTGCATATTTTGTTAGTACCTTTAGGATTGACAAAACCTTCTGGTGCATCATATACAACTCTTCTTTAATAAGTCCATTAAGGAATGCAGTTTTGTTTATCCATTTGCCAGATTTCATAAAATGCGGCAATTGCTAACATGATTCGGACAGACTTAAGCATAGATACGAGTGAAAAACTCTCATCGTAGTGAACACCTTGAACTTGTCGAAAACCTTTTTGCGACAATTCTAGCTTTGTAGATAGTAACACTACTATCAGCATCCGTCTTCCTCTTGAAGATCCATTTAATCTCAATGGCTCGCCGATCATTGGGCAAGTCAATCAAAGTCCATACTTTGTTCTCATACATGGATCTCATCTCAGATTTCATGGCCTCAAGCCATTTTGTGGAATCTGGGCTCATCATCGCTTCCTCATAGTTCGTAGGCTTGTCATGGTCAAGTAACATGACCTCCAGAACAGGACTACCGTACCACTCTGGTGCGGATCTCACTCTGGTTTACCTACCAGGTTCGGTAGTAACTTGATCTGAAGTTACATGATCATCATCATTAGCTTCCTCACTAATCGGTGTAGTAGTCACAGGAACAGATTTCTGTGATGAACTACTTTCCAATAAGGGAGCAGGTACAGTTACCTCATCAAGTTCTACTTTCCTCCCACTCACTTCTTTCGAGAAAAACTCCTTTTCTAGAAAGGATCCATTCAAAGCAACGAATATATTGCCTTCGGATCTGTGATAGAAGGTGTACCCAACATTTTCTTTTGGGTATCCTATGAAGACGCACTTCTCCGATTTGGGTTAGAGCTTATCAGGTTGAAACTTTTTCACATAAGGATTGCAACCTCAAACTTTAAGACACGACAGCTTATGTTTCTTGCCAAACCATAGTTCATACGGTGTCGTCTCAACGGATTTAGATGGTGCCCTATTTAACGTGAATGCAGCTGTCTCTAATGCATAACCCCAAAATGATAGTGGTAGATCGATATGAGACATCATAGATCGCACCATATCTAATAAAGTATGGTTATGAGGTTCGGACACACCATTATGCTGTGGTGTTCCAGGTGGCGTGAGTAGTGAAACTATTTCACATTGTTTTTAACTGAAGGCCAAACTCGTAACTCAAATATTTTACTTCTGCGATCATATCGTAGAAACTTTCATTTTTGTTACGATGATTCTCCACTTCACTCTGAAATTCTTTGAACTTTTCAAATGTTACAGACTTGTGTTTCATCAAGTAGATATACTCATATCTGCTCAAATCATCTGTGAAGATCAGAAAATAATGATACCTGCCACGAGCCTCAATATTCATCGGACCACATACATCAGTATGTATGATTTCCAACAAATCTGTTGCTCGCTCCATTGTTCTAGAGAACGGAGTCTTGGTCATCTTGCCCATGAGGCATGGTTCGCAAGCATCAACTGATTCATAATCAAGTGATTCCAAAAGCCCATCAGCATGGATTTTCTTCGTGCGTTTTACACCAATATGACCTAAATGGCAGTGCCACAAATAAATTGCACCATCATTATTTACTTTGCATCTTTTGGTTTCAATATTATGAATATGTGTATCACTACGATCGAGATCCAACGAACCATTTTCATTGGGTGTGTAACCATATAAGGTTTTATTCATGTAAACAGAACAACAATTTATTCTCTTACTTAAATGAATAACTGTATTGCAATAAACATGATCGAATCATATTCATGCTCAACGCAAACACCAAATAACACTTATTTAGGTTCAACACTAATCCCAAAAGTATAGGGAGTGTGCGATGATGATCATATCAATTTTGGAACCACTTCCAACACACATCGTCACTTCACCCTTAACTAGTCTATGTTCATTCTGCAACTCCCGTTTCGAGTTAATACTCTTAGCAATTGAACCAGTATAAAATACCGAGGGGTTGCTATGAACACTAGTAAAATACACATCAATAATCTGTATATCAAATATACCTTTGTTCACTTTGCCATCCTACTTATCCGACAAATACTTGGGGCAGTTCCGCTTCCAGTGACCAGTCCCTTTGCGGTAGAAGCACTTAGTCTCAGGCTTAGGACCAGACTTGGGCTTCTTCACTTGAGTAGCAACTTGCTTGTCGTTCTTCTTGAAGTTCCCCTTCTTCCCTTTGCCCTTTTCTTGAAACTAGTGGTCTTGTCTACCATCAACGCTTGATATTTTTCTTGATTTCTACCTTCGTCGATTTCAGCATTACGAAGAGCTTGGGAATTGTTTCCGTTATCCCTTGCATATTATAGTTTATCACGAAGTTCTACTAACTTGGTGATGGTGACTAGAGAATTCTGTCAATCACTATTTTATCTGGAAGATTAACTCCCACTTGATTCAAGCGATTGTAGTACCCAAACAATCTGAGCACATGCTCACTGCTTGAGCTATTCTCCTCCATCTTTTAGCTATAGAACTTGTTGGAGACTTCATATCTCTCAACTCGGGTATTTGCTTGAAATATTAACTTCAACTCCTGGAACATCTCATATGGTCCATGACGTTCAAAACGTCTTTGAAGTCCCGATTCTAAGCCGTTTAAGCAAGGTGCACTAAACTATCAAGTAGTCATCATATTGAGCTAGCCAAATGTTCATAACATCTGCATCTGCTCCTGCAATAGGTTTGTCACCTAGCGGTGCATCAAAGACATAATTCTTCTGTGCAGCAATGAGGATAAACCTCAGATCATGGATCCAATCCGCATCATTGCTACTAACATCTTTCAACTTAGTTTTCTCTAGGAACATATCAAAAATAAAACAGGGGAGCTAAACGCGAGCTATTGATCTACAACATAGATATGCTAATACTACCAGGACTAAGTTCATGATAAATTAAAGTTCAATTAATCATATTACTTAAGAACTCCCACTTAGATAGACATCCCTCTAATCCTCTAAGTGATCACGTGATCCAAATCAACTAAACCATGTCCGATCATCACGTGAGATGGAGTAGTTTCAATGGTGAACATCACTATGTTGATCATATCTACTATATGATTCACGCTCGACCTTTCGGTCTCCGTGTTCCGAGGCCATATCTGTTATATGCTAGGCTCGTCAAGTTTAACCTGAGTATTCCGCGTGTGCAACTGTTTTGTACCCGTTGTATTTGAACGTAGAGCCTATCACACCCGATCATCACGTGGTGTCTCAGCACGAAGAACTTTCGCAACAGTGCATACTCAGGGAGAACACTTATACTTTGATCATTTAGTGAGGGATCATCTTATAATGCTACCGTCAATCAAAGCAAGATAAGATGCATAAAAGATAAACATGACATGAAATCAATATAAGTGATATGATATGGCCATCATCATCTTGTGCTTGTGATCTCCATCTTCGAAGCACCGTCATGATCACCATCGCCACCGGCGCAACACCTTGATCACCATCGTAGCATCGTTGTTGTTTCGCCAATCTTATGCTTCCACGACTATCGCTACCACATAGTGATAAAGTAAAGCATTACAGCGCAATTGCATTGCATACAATAAAGCGATAACCATATGGCTCCTGCCAGTTGCCGATAACTCGGTTACAAAACATGATCATCTCATACAATAAAATTTAGCATCATGTCTTGACCATATCACATCACAACATGCCCTGCAAAAACAAGTTAGACGTCCTCTACTTTGTTGTTGCAAGTTTTATGTGGCTGCTACTGGGCTTAGTAAGAACCGTACTTACCTACGCATCAAAACCACAATGATAGTTTGTCAAGTTGGTGCTGTTTTAACCTTCGCAAGGACCGGTCGTAGCCACACTCGGTTCAACTAAAGTTGGAGAAACTGACACCCGCCAGCCACCTGTGTGCAAAGCACGTCGGTAGAACCAGTCTCGCATAAGCGTACGCGTAATGTTGGTCCGGGACGCTTCATCCAACAATACCGCTGAACCAAAGTATGACATGCTGGTAAGCAGTATGACTTATATCACCCACAACTCACTTGTGTTCTACTCATGCATATAACATCAACACATAAAACCTAGGCTCAGATGCCACTGTTGGGGAACGTAGTAATTTAAAAAAAATTCCTACGCACACGCAAGATCATGGTGATGCATAGCAATGAGAGGGGAGAGTGTTGTCTACGTACCCTCGTAGACCGATAGCAGAAGCGTTATGACAACGCGGTTGATGTAGTCGTACGTCTTCACGGCCTGACCGATCAAGCACCAAAACTACGGCACCTCCGAGTTCTAGCACACGTTCAGCTCGATGACGATCCCCGGACTCCGATCCAGCAAAGTGTCGGGGAAGAGTTCCGTCAGCACGATGGTGTGGTGACGATCTTGATGTTCTGCCGTCGCAGGGCTTCGCCTAAGCACCGCTACAATATTATCGAGGATTATGGTGGAGGGGGGCACAGCACACGGCTAAGAGAACGATCACGAAGATCAACTTGTGTGTCTAGAGGTGCCCCCCTGCCCCTGTATATAAAGGAGCAAGGGGGAGAGGTCGGCCGGCCCTTGGGGCGCGCCAAGGAGGGGGGAGTCCTCCTCCTAGTAGGAGTAGGACTCCCCTTTCCTAGTCCAACTAGGAAGAGAGAAGGGGGAAGGAAAGAGAGGGAGAGGGAGAGGGAGAGGGAAAGAGGGGCCGCGCCCCCTCCCCTAGTCCAATTCGGACTCCCCATGGGAGGAGGCGCGCCACCTCCTGGGCTGCTACCCTCTCTCTCCCCTCAGTCCCACTAAGGCCCAATACTTCCCCGGGGGGTTCCGGTAACCCTTCCGACACTCCGGTTTTCTCCGAAATCACCCGAAACATTTCCGGTGTCCGAATTGTAACACCCTCGATGCGACTATAGCTCCCACGTGTCGAGGCACGACTTAGAGACATAATCGCATTGAAGGCATATGTCGCAAGTTAGGCAATCTTCACAAACATCCCATGTAATATAATAATAAAAGGGGAGATAACATAGTTGGCTTACACTCGCCACGTCAATCAAGTGCATAAATAACATGACATCATCCAAACACTCATGGCCCGACTACGGCGCCAAAATAAAAGAGAACCCAACATGCGACACCGGTCCCAATCACCCCCAACTGGGCACCACTACTGATCATCGGGAAAGGAAACATAGTAACGTTGTGAGTCTTCGTCGAACTCCCACTTGAGCTCATACGCGTCTCCTGGAGCGGAATCATCAGGCCCTGCATCTGGTGTAATAGTAATCTGTGAGCCACAGGGACTCAGCAATCTCGCACCCTCGCGATCAAGACTATTTAAGCTTATAGGTAAGGCAAGGTAAATAAATGAGTGGAGCTGCAGCAAGCGACTAGCAAGTATGGTGGCTAACTTATTCGCAAAAGAGAGCGAGAAGAGGAGGCAAAGCGCGAGCGAGAAACTAGAGAGCAACCTACGCAAACATTACTCCAACACCGTGTCCACTTCCCGGACTCCGCCGAGAAGAGGCTATCACGGTAACACACTTAGTTGATTCATTTTAATTAAGTTAAGGTTCAAGTTATCAACAACCGGACATTAACAAATTCCGATCTGCCCATAACCGCGGGCACGGCTTTCGAAACTTCAAATCCCTGCAGGGGAGTCCCAACTTAGCCTATGACAAGCTCTCACGGTCAACGAAGGAATAGACCTCCTCCCAAGACGTTCCAATCAGACTCGGTATCTCGGTTACTCAAGACACTTCGATAGGTTAAAACAAAACCAGCAACACCGCCCAAATGTGCCGACAAATCCCGATAGGAGCTGCACATATCTCTTTCTCAGGGCACACTCAGATGAACACTACGTACAACTAAAACCAACCCTCAAGCTGCCCCGAGGTGGCGCTGCAAGTGGCTCTATTTGGACCAACACTCAGAGGAGCACTGGCCCGGGGGGATTTAAAATAAGATGACCCTCGGGCTCTGGAAACCCAAGGGAAAAAGAGGCTAGGTGGCAAATGGTAAGACCAATGTTGGGCATTACTGGAAAAGCTTTAATCAAGGCGAAATATCAAGGGGTTCCCATTATAACCCAACCGCGTAAGGAACGCAAAATCCGGGAACATAATACCGATATGACGGAAACTAGGGCGGCAAGAGTGGAACAAAACACTAGGCGAGAGGCCGAGCCTTCCACCCTTTACCAAGTATATAGATGCATTAAGATAACAAGATAATATAATGATATCCCAACAAATAAAATAAATGTTCCAACAAGGAACGACCTCGAATCTTCACCTGCAACTAGCAACGCTATAAGAGGGGCTGAGCAAAAGCGGTAACATAGCCAATCAACGGTTTGCTAGGACATGGTGGGTTAGAGGTTTGACATGGCAATTTGGAAGGCTTGCAAGCAAATGGTAGGCATCGTAGCAATGGCATAGCAAAAGAGCGAGCAAACTAGCATAGCAAAGATAGTAGTGATTTCGAGGGTATGATCATCTTGCCTGCACAGTTGTCAGAGTTGACTAGATCCTCGAAAGCAAACTCAACGGGCTCCTCGTTAGTGAACTCGTCTCCTGGCTCTACCCAAACAATATAAACAAGCAACAAAGATACAATCAACCACGTGCAAACTCAAACAACACAATGCAAAGATGATATGCTATGCGGGATGCGATGCGGGATGCAAAATGCAAGATATGACAGAAAATGCATGAACCTGGCCTCAACTTGGAATTCCAAGTGTGCCACTGAAAAGATGAGACGAAATCGCTTGAAAACGATATAAAGAACGCCGGAAACGGAGTTACGGTTTGGAAATGGCTAGCGATTCAAATATGACACCGGTCTGCGATTTACAGCAAGTAGGCATCTAAATGCAATGAGATGAACATGCTACAGCACCCAAATAAGACAACAAAATACATGGCACGGATGCATACAAGATGCTTAACAAAAGTCTAGCACTGAGCTACGGCCAATTCATCCATTAACAGGTTCAAACAAGCATGGCAAAAATGCATATGACAAACAGATCTCAGACTTAGTGAAATTAACACTTGTCTGGAATTTCAGACCAGGTAGCTCTCTTCGGAGCAACAAAACTACATGCTACAGGATCTGAACATGGCAAAGTAAAGCATGGCATGGAGCTACTCAAAGAGCTTAACAAAAGCCCATTAGTGACCTTGAGCCAAAAGGGATCAGAAAAATACAATTGCAAGTATGTGAACATAGCAAAAACATAATCAGTTTTCATACTTTATGAAAACTGGCACATGCTGAAATATAACTCAAGTAGACATGTTTACGAGCTCGATGCACTCACTATGTTGCAAGTCATGGTAAGACAAGCATACATTCATCAAGAAGGTACAAAATGCAAGCTAGACATGGCAAGAACAATAACATAGCATGCCCGGATCAACTACAACAACACCGGCAAAATTGCAAACAAGTTGACAATCTGCCCAGATTCACAAAGTAGCAAAAGTAGAGCTCGATTGACTCAAGCTAGGATGCTCCATAATTGCAAACAAAGACATGGATGGATAGAGCACTACAATATTAACAAAACACCCTTACTGATCATCCTTAAAAGAGGCACGGATCACTAGGAAACAACATGAACATATGACATCATGAGATAAACAGCTCCAGGACTTAGTGAAATCACTAAGTCCCTGAAAACAGAATTAGCAAGTGCACCACTTTGCAAGCTTTCACAAGTCACCACACACATCACAAAAATACATGGGTTACACCTATGGAAAGATGACAAAACCCTTAACAAAACACATGTAGAGCATCAGGGCATATCATGCACACATTAATCATGGCAAAAATGACAAAAGTGCTAAACGGACTAACAGATCTGACAAATATCTCAAGTATCCCTCTTCTAACAGCATTTCGGGCATCAAGATGAACTCAAATGAAAATGATGCAGTGGAATGAAATGATGTACTCTCTGAGGTGAACATTTTGATATGCTACATGCATGAATCGGAGCTACGGATGCAAAGTTATGGCAGGTCAAAGTATGCAACATGGGCTAGGGTTTCGGAAAAAAAAAAATCAACCGGATCTGGATTTGGATCTCGCCGGGCACTGTTCACTGGGGCGCTCCGTTTGAGGTTCGACGGAGGAGGCGGCCGGACTTGGCGGGCTCTCCGGCCGGTGAGGAGGCGGCGGCGAGGCTTGGCGGCGGCCGGACGGGGCGGCGGCGGCTCGGGCGGCGATGGCGCGCGGCGGGGCGGCATTGACGACGCAGCGGCGGCGCGACGGAGCTGCGGGCTTCGGCGCCGGCGTCGGGAGCGAGGAGGCGCGGGGCTTCGGGCGGCGGCGCGGAGTGTCCAGCCTAGGCGGACAATGTCCGGCGCGTCGGAGGGGATTTTTAGGGTTTCGGAGGAGAGGAAGATCCGGATTTCGGGGGGTGTTTAAATAGGCATCGAGGGAGCTAGGAGAGTCCAAATGAGGTGCGGTTTTCGGCCACGCGATCGTGATCGAACGCTCTAGGTGATGGAGCAGAGTTAGGTGGGTTTGGGGCCAAATTGGAGGGGTGTTGGGCTGCAACACACACGAGGCCTTTTCGGTCCCTCGGTTAACCGTTGGAGTATCAAACGAAGTCCAAATGATACGAAACTTAACAGGCGGTCTACCGGTAGTAAACCAAGGCCGCTTGGCAAGTCTCGGTCCAATCCGGAAATGTTTAATCCCCACACACGAAAGAAAGCTAGAAATGGCCACCGGAGGAGAACGAAGCGCCGGAATGCAAAACGGACAACGGGGAAAATGCTCGAATGCATGAGATGAACACGTATGCGAATGCAATGCACATGATGACATGATATGAGATGCATGACAACGACAACAACACACGGAGACAAAAACCCGAACCCGAGGAAATAAATATAACTTAACGCCGGAAACGGCAAGAGTTGGAGTACAAATTGGGAAAGTTACATCCGGGGTGTTACAACACTCCACCACTACGAAAGGATCTCGTCCCGAGATCTAGGACTGAAAGAACGCCGGGTACTCAGAACGGAGGTGATCCTCGCGTTCCCAGGTAGCTTCACGGTCGGAATGGTGTGACCACTTGACTTTGAGAAATTTGATTGACTTGTTGCGAGTCTTGCGTTCAGTCTCTTCAAGAATAGCAACTGGGTGCTCACGATAAGAGAGATCTTCTTGGAGCTCAATATCCTCGAAGTTGACGGTGCGGTCAGGAGTCTTGAAGCACTTTCGAAGCTGAGAGACATGGAAACGTCATGAACATTTGCAAAGTTGGAAGGAAGCTCGAGTTGATAGGTGAGGTCGCCTCTCTTGCTGACGATCTTGAAAGGTCCCACGTATCTAGGGGCAAGCTTCCCTTTGATACCGAAGCGACGAGTACCTTTCATAGGAGAGACACGGAGGTAAACATGATCTCCGATCTCGAAAGCCAAATCATGGTGCTTACTATCATAGTAGCTCTTCTGGCGGGATTGGGCTGCTTTGAGGTTATCACGAATGACTTTGCACATTTCTTCTGCCTCTGTGATTAAGTCATTACCCAAAAGCTGACGTTCACCGGTTTCAGACCAGTTGAGAGGGGTACGGCACTTCCTGCCATACAGAATTTCAAATGGGGCCTTGCTCGAACTTGCTTGAAAACTGTTGTTGTAGGAGAATTCAGCATAAGGAAGACAATCCTCCCACTTCATGCCGAAGGAGATCACACAAGCCCTGAGCATATCTTCAAGAATCTGGTTGACACGCTCGACTTGACCGCTAGTTTGAGGATGGAAAGCTGTGCTGAAGCGGATGTTGGTGCCCATGGCCTTCTGGAAAGAATCCCAAAACTTCAAGGTAAAGATACTGCCACGGTCTGAAGAGATCACTTGTGGAATACCGTGCAGAGAGACAATACGAGAGGTATAGAGTTCCGCCAATTGAGCTGCAGTGGTCGACTCTTTGATAGGCAGAAAGTGAGCCACTTTAGTGAGTTTGTCGATGACAACGAATATAGCATCATTGCCACGCTTGGACTTTGGAAACCCAGTCACAAAGTCCATTTCAATGTGGTCAAACTTCCATTCTGGAATGGCAAGAGGTTGGAGGAAACCAGCTGGCCTTTGGTGTTCTCCCTTCACTCTTCTGCAGACATCACATTCATTCATGAATTGAGCGATCTCGCGCTTCATTCGAGTCCACAAATAAGCCTGTTTGAGATCCTGATACATCTTCGTGCTCCCAGGGTGGATGGAGAGGAGATAATTGTGAGCCTCGTTCATGATCACTTTACGGAGGTCACCTTTGGGTACCACAATACGATCCTCGAAGAAGAGAGTGTCCTTGTCATCAAGGCGGTAGCACTTGTACTTGGAATGACTCTTGGCAATCCCAATCTTCACCTTCTTCACCATAGCATCAAGAAGCTGGGCTTGGCGAATCTGGTCTTCCAAGGTAGGAGAGACTTGAAGGTTGGCAAGGAAACCTTGAGGAACAACTTGCAGATTAAGTTTGCAGAAAGCTTCACAAAGCTCGGGTTGATAAGGCTTGAGAATCAGACTGTTGCAGTAAGCTTTCCTGCTCAATGCGTCAGCAATCACATTGGCCTTGCCTGGAGTATAATCGATACTCAAATTATACTCTTGAATCATTTCGACCCATCGAGTTTGCCTGAGGTTGAGATTAGGCTGAGTGAAGATGTACTTGAGACTCTTGTGATCAGTGAAAATGTCCACTTTTCTTCCCAATAGAAGATGTCTCCAAGTCAAAAGAGCATGCACAACTGCCGCCAACTCGAGATCATGAGTGGGGTAGTTCTTCTCATTAGGCTTCAACTGGCGAGATGTATAAGCAACAACTTTCTTCTCTTGCATCAATACTGCGCCAAGACCTTGGAGAGAGGCATCACAAAAGACCTCGTACGGCTTGGATTCATCAGGTGGAGTCAGAACTGGAGCAATGATCAATTTCTCTTTCAAAGTGTTGAAAGCAATATCACACTCCGGGGACCAAACGTACTTGACGTGCTTCTGAAGAAGATTAGAGAGAGGCTTCGCGATCTTGGAAAAGTTTTCAGCGAATCTTCGGCAATAGCTTGCGAGACCGAGAAAGCTACGGAGTTGCTTCACGTTCTGAGGAGGTTCCCAATTCACAATTGCAGACACCTTCTCAGGATTCACGGCAATTCCCTTGGCAGAGATGATATGACCAAGATAAAGAACCTCATCGAGCCAAAATTCACACTTGGAGAACTTGGCGTAGAACTGATGTTCTCTGAGCTTATCAAGAACCAAACGCAAGTGCTTGGCATGATCTTCCTTGTTCTTCGAGAAAACCAAAATGTCGTCGAGATAGACCAAAACGAAGTCATTGGTGTAGGCATTGAAGATGAAGTTCATCATGCGAGAGAACGTCGGAGGAGCGTTGACGAGGCCAAAAGACATGACAGTGTATTCATATGAACCAAAGCTTGTCCTGAACGCCGTCTTGGGAATATCTTGCTCACGGATTCAAATCTGATGATAAGCCATACGGAGATCAAGCTTGGAGAATACTCGAGCACCTTTGAGTTGTTCGAACAGCTCATTGATGTTGGGAAGTGGGTATTTGTTCTTGATGGTCTTCTTATTCACTAGACGGTAATCAACACAAAGTTGGTCCATGCCATCCTTCTTCTTCACAAAAAGAACAACACAACCCCACGGAGAAGAACTAGGCCGGATGAGACCCATTTTCTCTTGAATATCGAGTTGCTTCTTCAGCTCCTTCAACTCTTCAGGTCCGAGCTTGTACGGACGTTTGCACACAGGTTCCGTGCCAGACTCAAGATCAATAACGAATTCAACTGGCCGGTGCGGAGGCATTCCTGGAAGCTCTTCTGGAAAGACGTCTTGATAATCGCAAACGACTGGAATTTGCGAAATAGCATCCAATTCACCCTTCTCATTGAGAGAAAACAGACGGATAGTATTATCCCGAGCGGCAAACACAATTACATCCTCAGACAAATGAGTCAATTGAATCTGCCTGGCTGCACAATCAAGCTGAGCCTTGTGCTTAGAAAGCCAATCCATTCCGAGAATAAGATCAATATCCGAGTTGCCAAGAACCACCGGAGAAGAGAGAAACTTGTAATCGCCCAATGTGATAGAGACATCCGGGACGCAATTGTTAGAAGTCATTTGCTTGCCCGGAGACACAATCTTCAACGGAACAGGAATCCTTCGGTCACAAAATCATGCTTGGCCACAAATGGTGTTGAAATAAAAGAAAGTGATGCACTAGTGTCAAAAAGAAATTTTGCAGGAACATCATTAACAGGAAGGTTACCCATGATCACATATGATGAGTCCTCTGCCTGAGCTGCATTCAGCAAATTGACCTTGGCGTGCTTGGGGTTATGCTTGACCACAGCTGTACTTGCCGATCTGACAGGAGGAGGAGGAGGAAGACGCCTCTGGTTGAAACACTTGTTGGCATAGTGACCCTTCTATTGGCACTTGTTGCACGTGACCTCTGAAAGCGGACGGTGATACGGAGCACTCGATCTTGGAGCTTGAGACGAAGTCTTGTTCTGAAAGCCAGGGTTGGGTGGGTGGGAAGAACCACTGCCACCTTTACTCTTCTGCTGATACGGCTGACGGAACGGAGGAGGAGGAAGCCAATACTTCTACTGCTTGGCCACTTGAGTAGAGGAAGAAGGAGTAACATCTCTGACTCGCTTCTTGGAAGCATCACACTTCAACTGAGCAGCCTCTTGCTTAAGTGCCATGTTGTAGAACTCATCGTATCTCAAGGGCTCAAAAAGGATAAGAGCAAGCTGAATTTCTTCTCTGAGACCACCCCTGAACTGGTATATCATGCTCTTCTCATCAGGGATGTCCTGCTTGGCAAAGCGGGCGAGCTTCTGAAACAACTTGTTGTAGTTATAGACAGACAAAGAGCCTTGCTTCAGATTGCGGAATTCCTCACGCTTGCTTTCAACCACGCTCTAGGGAATATGATGAGCTCGGAAATCTCGACAGAAGTCATCCCAAGTGATAACACGTCCACCTCTGGAGTCCTTGTACTGCTGGAACCATTCTGTAGCTTGATCTTTGAGTTGGAAGGAGGCGAACTTAACAAAGTCCTCAGGCCTGACGTTACTGCACTCGAAATGCTTGCACAGATCCACAAGCCAATCGTCAGCATCGGTTGCCTCAACACAATTGCTGAAAGTCTTTGGTCCGTTAGCAAGGAACTGGTTGAGTGTAGCAAAGTGACTCTGATTGCTACCTTGATTCCCTTGGCTGCCTTGATTGCGCTCTTGAAGAATTTGCATGATCAACTGTGTGTTTGCATTGGTTGCTGCCATCACAGCTTGCCATGCCTCCGGAGGAGGTGGAGGTGGTGGCGGATCAGGGTTCGGAGTCGTGCGCGTTGGAGGAGCCATCCTGAAGAGGTTGACCACCATTAGCACAATGACAGATAAATATTGAAGCTGAATCCAACGGAATGAAAATTGCAACATATAGTCTTCACATCCGAACAAAATGAACGAATGCATTCCTCTTGAAATGGTCACATATCCATAAATTGAGAAGCCATGTAGAATCAAGGTAGAGAAATAAATCAACAAGGTACGGATCAAGAATGAATAATCGGTAAGAAATCCCAATCTCAAACCAATATCCGTGGAAGAAGAACTAGAGCTACTAGAATTCCCACCTATGAAACTCCCGAACTTTTTCGATTATGCAATCAGGTGTTGGAGATACAGGGGAAGCATAATATCTCACCCAAACTAGCAAATCCTACATCCAGCTGTATCCATCCTTCAACACATAACCAAAAAAACCTTCGGAAACCATCTACCTCAACCTTCGAAAAGCATCCGTTATACAAGTTATGGCGATACTCCCGAACTCCCGCCCCAGTACTGGGTGGCGTCGAGGTTATCTCACCAACGAACTGCATAAAAGAGATTTTCGATGTCGGTGTACTAAACTCAGGTATTTTAGAACTGCAACGGTAAAATTATGATGACAACACCTCAGAGCTCAACTCCCCAGGACACTCCCACTAAACCCCTGACAGGAGGCACCAAGACAATGTTCTCATCATAAAACCATCGGAACAATTCCAAGATACCCGTGTGATCCTAAATTTTTTTTAGTGAAATTTGAGAAGAGAAGAGTCAAAACTCCACGTCAGGATGCCTTACCAGAGCGATGAGGAGACTGGGAAGTAAAAAGAATTCCTAAACTCTCCGATATATAATTCCTAAATGACTCAAAACATTTTTCTAGACACAACTCGGCCGCTAAAACGATCAAGCAATGGGGCTCCTAAGGTCGGGGAAGGCTCTGATTACCAACTTGTAACACCCTCGATGCGACTATAGCTCCCACGTGTCAAGGCACGACTTAGAGACATAATCGCATTGAAGGCATATGTCGCAAGTTAGGCAATCTTCACAAACATCCCATGTAATATAATAATAAAAGGGGAGATAACATAGTTGGCTTACACTCGCCACGTCAATCAAGTGCATAAATAACATGACATCATCCAAACACTCATGGCCCGACTACGGCGCCAAAATAAAAGAGAACCCAACATGCGACACCGGTCCCAATCACCCCAACTAGGCACCACTACTGATCATCGGGAAAGGAAACATAGTAACGTTGAGAGTCTTCGTCGAACTCCCACTTGAGCTCATACGCGTCTCCTGGAGCGGAATCATCAGGCCCTGCATCTGGTGTAATAGTAATCTGTGAGCCACAGGGACTCAGCAATCTCGCACCCTCGCGATCAAGACTATTTAAGCTTATAGGTAAGGCAAGGTAAATAAATGAGTGGAGCTGCAGCAAGCGACTAGCAAGTATGGTGGCTAACTTATTCGCAAAAGAGAGCGAGAAGAGGAGGCAAAGCGCGAGCGAGAAACTAGAGAGCAACCTGCGCAAACATTACTCCAACACCGTGTCCACTTCCCGGACTCCGCCGAGAAGAGGCCATCACGGTACACACTCAGTTGATTCATTTTAATTAAGTTAAGGTTCAAGTTATCAACAACCGGACATTAACAAATTCCCATCTGCCCATAACCGCGAGCACGGCTTTCGAAAGTTCAAATCCCTGTAGGGGAGTCCCAACTTAGCCCATGACAAGCTCTCACGGTCAACGAAGGAATAGACCTCCTCCCAAGACGTTCCGATCAGACTCGGTATCTCGGTTACTCAAGACACTTCGATAGGTTAAAACAAAACCAGCAACACCGCCCGAATGTGCCGACAAATCCCGATAGGAGCTGCACATATCTCTTTCTCAGGGCACACTCAGATGAACACTACGTACAACTAAAACCAACCCTCAAGTTGCCCCGAGGTGGCGCTGCAAGTGGCTCTATTTGGACCAACACTCAGAGAAGCACTGGCCCGGGGGGATTTAAAATAAGATGACCCTCGGGCTCCGGAAACCCAAGGGAAAAAGAGGCTAGGTGGCAAATGGTAAGACCAATGTTGGGCATTGCTGGAGAAGCTTTAATCAAGGCGAAATATCAAGGGGTTCCCATTATAACCCAACCACATAAGGAACGCAAAATCCGGGAACATAATACCGATATGACGGAAACTAGGGCAGCAAGAGTGGAACAAAACACTAGGCGAGAGGCCGAGCCTTCCACCCTTTACCAAGTATATAGATGCATTAAGATAACAAGATAATATAATGATATCCCAACAAATAAAATAAATATTCCAACAAGGAACGACCTCCAATCTTCACCTGCAACTAGCAACGCTATAAGAGGGGCTGAGCAAAAGCGGTAACATAGCCAATCAACGGTTTTCTAGGACATGGTGGGTTAGAGGTTTGACATGGCAATTTGGAAGGTTTGCAAGTAAATGGTAGGCATCGTAGCAATGGCATAGCAAAAGAGTGAGCAAACTAGCATAGCAAAGATAGTAGTGATTTCGAGCGTATGATCATCTTGCCTGCACAGTTGTCAGAGTTGACTGGATCCTCGAAAGCAAACTCAACGGGCTCCTCGTTAGCGAACTCGTCTCCTGGCTCTATCCAAACAAGACAAACAATCAACAAAGATACAATCAACCACGTGCAAACTCAAACAACACAATGCAAAGATGATATGCTATGCGGGATGTGATGCGGGATGCAAAATGCAAGATATGACAGGAAATGCATGAACCTGGCCTCAACTTGGAATTCCAAGTGTGCCACTGGAAAGATAAGACGAAATCGCTTGAAAACGATATAAAGAACGCCGGAAACGGAGTTACGGTTTGGAAATGGCAAGCGATTCAAATATGACATCGGTCTGCGATTTACAACAAGTAGGCATCTAAATGCAATGAGATGAACATGCTACAGCACCCAAATAAGACAACAAAATACATGGCACGGATGCATACAAGATGCTTAACAAAAGTCTAGCACTGAGCTACAGCCAATTCATCCATTAACAGGTTCAAACAAGCATGACAAAAATGCATATGACAAACAAATCTCAGACTTAGTGAAATTAACACTTGTCTGGAATTTCAGACCAGGTAGCTCTCTTCGGAGCAACAAAACTATATGCTACAGGATCTGAACATGGCAAAGTAAAGCATGGCATGGAGCTACTCAAAGAGCTTAACAAAAGCCCATTAGTGACCTTGAGCCAAAAGGGATCAGAAAAATACAATTGCAAGCATGTGAACACAGCAAAAACATAATCAGTTTTCATACTTTATGAAAACTGGCACATGCTGAAATATAACTCAAGTAGGCATGTTTACGAGCTCGATGCACTCACTACGTTGCAAGTCATGGTAAGACAAGCATACATTCATCAAGAAGGTACAAAATGCAAGCTAGACATGGCAAGAACAATAACATAGCATGCCCGGATCAACTACAACAACACCGGCAAAATTGCAAACAAGTTGACAATCTACCCAGATTCACAAAGTAGCAAAAGTAGACCTCGATTGACTCAAGCTAGGGTGCTCCATAATTGCAAACAAAGACATGGATGGATAAAGCACTATAATATTAAAAAAACACCCTTACTGATCATCCTCAAAAGAGGCACGGATCACTAGGAAACAACATGAACATATGACATCATGAGATAAACAGCTCCAGGACTTAGTGAAATCACTAAGTCCCTGAAAACAGAATTAGCAAGTGCACCACTTTGCAAGCTTTCACAAGTCACCACACACATCACAAAAATACATGGGTTACACCTATGGAAAGATGACAAAACCCTTAACAAAACACATGTAGAGCATCAGGGCATATCATGCACACATTAATCATGGCAAAAATGACAAAAGTGCTAAACGGACTAACAGATCTGACAAATATCTCAAGTAGCCCTCTTCTAACAGCATTTCGGGCATCAAGATGAACTCAAATAAAAATGATGCAGTGGAATGAAATGATGTACTCTCTGAGGTGAACATTTTGATATGCTACATGCATGAATCGGAGCTACAGATGCAAAGTTACGGCAGGTCAAAGTATGCAACATGGGCTAGGGCTTCGGAAAAAAAATCAACCGGATCTGGATCTGGATCTCGCCGGGCACTGTTCACCGGGGCGCGCCGTTTGAGGTTCGATGGAGGAGGCGGCCGGACTTGGCGGGCTCGCCGGCCGGTGAGGAGGCGGCGGCAAGGCTTGGCGGCGGCCGGACGGGGCGGCGGCGGCTCGGGCGGCGATGGCGCGCGGCGGGGCGGCGTTGATGGCG